>NC_045775.1:30129456-30431413 GCF_008692025.1 Phocoena sinus
TTGCTATAAACTTCCCTCTTAGAACTGCTTTTGCTGCATCCCATAGGTTTTGGGTTGTCTTGTTTTCATTTTCATTTGTTTCTAGGTATATTTTGATTTCTTCTTTTATTTCTTCAGTGATGTATTGATTATTCAGTAGTGTATTGTTTAGCCACCATGTGTTTTTTTTTTTTTACAGATTTTTTTCCTGTAATTGATATCTAGTCTCATAGCATTGTGGTCGGAAAATATTCTTGATACGATTTCAATTTTCTTAAATTTACCAAGGCTTGATTTGTGACATAGGATATGATCTATCCTGGAGAATATTCCATGAGCACTTGAGAAAAATGTGTATTCTGTTGTTTTTGGATGAAATGTCCTATAAATATCAATTAAGTCCATCTTTTTTAATGTGTCATTTAAGGCTTGTTTTCCTTATTTATTTTCATTTGGATGATCTGTCCGTTGGTGAAAGTGAGGTGTTAAAGTCCCGTAGTATGATTGTGTTACTGTCAATTTCCCCTTTTATAGCTGTTAGCATTTGCCTTATATATTGAGGTGCTCGTATGTTGGGTGCATAAATATTTACAATTGTTATATCTTCTTCTTGGATTGATCCCTTGATCATTATGTAGTGTCCTTCTTTTTCTCTTGAAATAGTCTTTATTTTAAAGTCTATTTTGTCTGATATGAGAATTGCTACTCCAGCTTTCTTTTGATTTCCATTTGCATGGAATATCTTTTTCCATCCCCTCACTTTCAGTCTGTATGTGTCGCTAGGCCTGAAGTGGGTATCTTGTAGACAAAATATATATGGGTCTTGTTTTTGTATCCATTCAGCCAGTCTATGTCTTTTGGTTGGAGCATTTAATCCATTTACATTTAAGGTGATTATCAATATGTATGTTCCTATTACTATTTTCTTAATTGTTTTGGGTTTGTTATTGTAGGCCTTTTCCTTTTCTTGTGTTTCCTGCCTAGAGAAGTTCTTTTAGCATTTGCTGTAAAGCTCGTTTGATGATGCTGAATTCTCTTAGCTTTTGCTTGTCTGTAAAGTTTTTAATTTCTCTGTCGAATCTGAATGAGATCCTTGCTGCGTGGAAAAACCTTGGTTGTAGGTTTTTCCCTTTCATCACTTTAAATATGTCCTGCCACTCCCTTTTGACTTGCAGAGTTTGTCCTGAAAGATCAGCTGTTAACCTTATGGGGATTCCCTTGTATGTTACTTGTTGTTTTTCCCTTGCTGCTTTTAATATTTTATCTTTGTATTTAATTTTTGATAGTTTGATTATTATGTGTCTTGGCATGTTTCTCCTTGGATTTATCCTGTATGGGACTCTCTGCACTTCCTGTCCTTGATTGACTATTTCCTTTCCCATATTAGGGAAGTTTTCAACTATAATCTGTTCAAATATTTTCTCAGTCCCTTTCTTTTTCTTGTCTTCTTCTGGGACCACTATAATTCGAATGTTGGTGCATTTAATGTTGTCCCAGAGGTCTCTGAGACTGTCCTCAATTCTTTTCCTTCTCTTTTGTTTATTCTGCTCTGCGGTAGTTATTTCCACTCTTTTATCTTCCAGGTCACTTATCTGTTCTTCTGCCTCAGTTATTCTGCTATTGATTCCTTCTAGAGAATTTTTAATTTCATTTATTATGTTGTTCATCATTGCTTGTTTGCTCTTTAGTTCTTCTAGGTCTTGTTAAATGTTTCTTTTATTTTATCCATTCTATTTCCAAGATTTTGTATCATCTTTACTATCATTACTCCGAATTCTTAAAAAGTATTTAAAAAACACAGTAAAAGCTTCATTTAGAAACGGATATCCAGGCTGAATTGCTGGGTCAAAACTAACAAAGGTGGAATTTAATATAAGTGTGAAAATCCTGTGATTAGGGTAAAAAATCAGTTTCCTAAATAACTACCAGGTGGGGAAACTCTCTATTTTTCAGTCACAGGGAATCTTTTTCTATTAAGGGAAATGGACTTATATCACTTCTTCTACCTACCCCCCAGGAAAGCCTCTCTTGGTCCATGTGCAAACAAAGAATAATTTAAAACTCATTTAAAAAAAAGATTAAATGGAATCCTTCATTGTTGAATGGTATCCATTAATTAAGAGCAAAAGAATAAGAGCATTTTAACTATACAGCTGAACTAACAAAATTTGATATTTATGCTATTAGAACCTAAAATCCAGGTCAATCATTGAAAATAAAATTGGACACATACAGAAAGTAAAAACATAACTAAGAAAATGCAAGTGGCTACACAGAGAAAAGAAGGCATTGCGTCTCATGGATTATCCTTCTTGAGCTAAGTATGTTGAATAAACATGGGTCTCTTGATTAAACCCAGGATGATTTTGGCATTTACATGGGATGAAAGAGGGAACTGGGTCCATTAGGCTGTATGAGGATGGCTGAAGCCTATCAAAAGTAAGACGTATTATAAAGGTTGTACATGGCTAGTCTAGAACAGGCCTTTCATGTGCCATAGTGCCAGTTCCAAAGCACCTTCACCTTCATTATCTCTCTTGCTCCTCCCTTCTTACAGATATGGTCATTGAAGGACTGAGAAAAAAATGTTGCAAGTTCCCAGAGCCAGTTAGCAGAAGCTTTTTCATATGAATTACTTCCCCTAAAAAACTGCATCATTCAAAAGGTTATCATATCTGGGAAATGTTAATCCTAATTTCTACCTTGAATTAACGTTGACCAGGGGTAGAAATGAGAATTAAGTGACTCCCTCTCCAGTCTCTCCTCTTCCCCGGGATAGCCTGAGAGCTGCTTCTGAAGTGACCCTCATTCTTGCTTCCTTTCAGTGGGGTCTCTAGATAGACTGGGAGTTGGCAACATCAACTGATGCTTTGGGGTTGCTGATGCTTTGTTGCCCCTTCTTGAACCAGTAGAGCCTGGGATACTCTTTCCAGGAAGCCATGGGACCCACAGAAGCTGTCACTCTAAAGTCAGATGAAAATGTCCTAGTCTTTTCAGAGAGCAGAAATTCTGATGGTACTGAATTGGGAGAACCTCTGCCTTTTAAACTCCTCCTTCCTATTCTTTCTTCTCATATTTGACCCCCTTTCCCTGTCATTGCTCACATTTCTGGCTAATCCAGAATGTTCTCTTGTCTTCATATACCTGGCAGCACTGGGTCACTAATGAACACTTGTACTTGGGCTTTTTAGATGGGTTAGGGGTTCTCAGCCATGAAACCTCATAGCTGGTCTTGATATGTATTCCCATGATGTCATCTCTGGCCCCTGTGGGGGCAACTCTCAACTTGTGAAACGAGTTGGTCTGGGTTGCAGACTCATTTACTTAATTACTAGCTTCAACGCTTCTCTTTGCTCCCACCTCTCCCCACTTTGACTATATGTCATTCCATATCTCTGTGGTTCAGAAACTTAATTGCAAAACTGAAATTGTATGGATTTGGCTTACTCAATCATTACAATACTGAAAAGTATTTATTAAGTGCCTAATTGTGCATGGTGATATAGAAAAAGGGCTGACAATGATGTGAAAATGATCTCTTTCATTTTATGACAACTAATGCTATCATATCCATTTTCTCCTTTAATACATCAACTTCAGCTATTTATGTCTTACACATTTGTCTCTCAGGAGATGTGGGATACTTTTTATACACTCAGGACACTGCTTGTAGGAAGGCCCCCTAAGTCTTATGGGCAAAGGAGCTGTGCAAAGGACCTCAAGGACAAACTGAAAGCCTTTTGAAATTTCTCTGCCACTGATTTTGAGTTAAACACTATTGTAGGGAAATGGGGATTGTGGGGAAGGACAATAGACATCCCTCAAGTTTAGCACCATGAGAAGGTGACCTGGAGAAAGGAGAACAAGTGTGTCATTGTTTAACATTCTAGGGTTGGTCTTGTGTCAAACAGATAAATAGTTAAATAGATTCTTGCTAAACTCAAAAAATATTTCATTCACTAGTGAAACTCTTTAGTGAGATATTAATAAGTGTGGCACAACAAGAGCACCCATGGTCAAAGAAATTAGGAAATGAGCAATCTTCAAAACACATTAGCATATTAAAGGCTCTGAGAAGTCCTGCAAGAAAGGAAACATTTAGTAAAACATTTTACCCAGAGTTTCCTGAAAGTATTGGATCATGGAACAGTTTTTTGGGGAGGAACACCTGTGAGCGTCTATGTACCTCTAGTAGGGTTTTCTCAAACTCATTTTGAGAGGTGCTGAATTTGACTAAGTTTTAAAATAGAAGGGGATGTAAAAATGAAAGAAACAAACAATCTTAGGGATAAGGAGGAAACAGAACAATGCCTGTTTTGAGAGGCAGAAGTACTGGCTTGGGGGTTTCGTTGTGGCCCTTGCTGTTGTTAGTCATGGAGAGGGACTTACTGATGAGAGGTCTCTAACCCTATTTGTCTCACTATGAGTTTTCTTTTGGGAAGGGTAGATTGTTTTTTACTCCTGTCAAAGAACACCTTCAATTTAGGGAGAAAGAAGATTCTGAGGTAGAGTTTCAATCTAGGGTCACTGGATTCAAACCTGCACTCTTGATTTCTCCACTGCACATGTTGCCAGGAAGCAGATACTTGTTAGAAATTACACTGTTGACCCTTAACCTACTTTTAGGATTCCTTTTCCATTTTTTGCATGATTTTCCTTGGAGGAGGTTTGGGATCAGGCTGTTGCCAATCTACCAGATGATATCCACCCAAAGCTGCTATTTCTGGAAACTCTTGGCCATATGAAAATACCTAGAATGTTTTTTTCCTTGTCAAAATATAAGACTTGGTCTTGGTGAGATTTTAATCATAAATTGATTTTGCTTGGAAAGGTCCCAATATTTGGTCTGTTTTTTAGGATGGACTTTGAGGTTGAGTTCCAGGGTTTTAGCACATGTTCTTCAACAAATAACCTGATGTGTTTGAATGGTGCTCCGAAATTTCTGAAACAGCACTAAAGGTTGTTATTTTTTGGTGTGGTGGGAATAAAAATACCATGTTAAACTTTTGAACCATACATCCCTGTGCCTAGTTAGGGGGGCAGTTGGGGAGAGAGAATGCTCCCTTTTTTTTGGAAGGGGGTGGGACTAAGTGAAGTTTTCTCCCAGCATAGTTTTGCTTTATCTGAAGAAGTTTATTAGACAAGATTAGTCTTCAGGCAATAATAGAGATTCTTTGAGAACCAAATATTTACACTTTGAACTGGCTATAGAAATATTTACTGATTTCTATGATTTTAGCTTAGACCCTGTTACTCATTGTATTCATGCTTTTGAGGTAATATATGAAATGTATAGGCAGCTAATGTGATGCAAGATATTTTTAAACCGTGGGACAATTTTTCCACTGAGAAAGGAATGATTTAAAAGAAATCTGAGGCGGTTTTTAAACTTTAGAATAAATTTTTGAGGTAAGAAGGACACAAAAAATGCTTTCTTTGAATTATCTCTGTGATTCTTTCTGTGAAGGTTATGACTTCTAGGAAGGGGGCTGAAACATTTCATAGCTAAGGTCTATTTTGATTAGTTTTGATTTGAATTCATTGCTTTTAGTTTGCCGTTTTTCTGCTATTATTTTTACATGGGTATGAAGGGTATTCTGGCTGTCAGTGTTCTGACATTTTTATTAGGTAATTTGAAAATCGCTTATTCATGCCAATTCCATATCCTCTGGAGCTTCAAATGAAAGCGTCTGCAATATCCCAGTCATGGAACACCTCAAGAAGGACTTATATTTATCCTTAAAAATGAAGTTTCTGTTGGTATATGTTTGGCTGACATACTGCAGTTCTAAAAACTTTTACAGACAAGCATTTTGAAAAGATAATTCCACTAATTTAAACGTGATTATATAACATCTGTGAACTCAGTGTACATTTCAAGAAAAATGCTGTTGGCTTTGTCCTCATGCTCAAGCCATACATTTCAGCAATGAAACCCAGCGATGTCCTCCTGAGCTGTCATTATTGTTTCTTCATCTGTCTTCTCTCTCATATTTTGCAATAATTGTATATGAATGAAATCAGAATTTCATGTAGTATAGGTTTTAATGACAAAATACAGTAAAATTCTTCCAATTTCTCTCTTTTTTTCAAGGATCAATTTATTTTGTTGTGTTCCTTCAAAACCAGAATTTCCAAAACTACGAATGATAATTATACATTAAAAAAGCAAGCTGATAATAAAAAAAATAAAATAAAATACAAGGAAAAAGGGCTTCCCTGGTGGCGTAGTGGTTGAGGGTCCGCCTGCCGATGCAGGAGACGTGGGTTCGTGCGTTCGTGCCCCGGTCCGGGAAGATCCCACATGCTGCGGAGCGGCTGGGCCTGTGAGCCATGGCCGCTGAGCCTGCGCGTCCGGAGCCTGTGCTCAGCAACGGGAGAGGCCACAACAGTGAGAGGCCCGCGTACCGCAAAAAAAGTAATAATAATAAAAAAATAAAATAAAAAGCAAGCTGATCTCAGATTCTTCCAGATTCATCTTGAGGATGAGCCTACTTTGGATAATTTTGTGAACTGTGTAGGACTGGGTTACTTCCTGGTGTGATTTTCTGATATAGCAGTAATTTGGTGGGATTTCAGGGTATATAGATTACTGCTGCCCCCCATGTCATTAAAACAACAACAAAACAGGTTATTCTGTGAGTAATTGGAAAAATTCCTAGGTAGCTTTTGGGGTGACCAAATGTTAAGCAGAAGCATAGTTCTGGCCCCTGCGACGTCCCCATCCTCACCGCAGAGGGGAAGAGCGAGAGGCTGAAGCAAACCACACCCTCACTTTTAAAGCATTATCTTCGACAGGTGGCACATCGGCTCACATTCCACTGCTCAACACATGTCATGTGGCCAAGCCCAACATTACTGTTGCGAGGAGGTATGTATACCTCACCCAAGGCAGGAGGGGTGTGTTATCTGCCATAACCACCAGCAACATTTTGCTGTATACATTTTTTCAGAGTTTTCAGTGTACAAGGGCATGTGTACCTACACACACATTTACTTTTAAAAAATGAGATGACTCATACTGTGAAATTACTTGTCTACATTTTTTTTGATGGATATCTTTCTATGTCAATATGTATTTTTTTGTGTGTTTGATTGCCTATGTAATATTCCACTTTATAGATATACCATGATTTCTTTAACCTGTCTGCCTGCTTATGGACATTTAGGTTGTTTCCATTTTTTCTTTTTTTTTTTTTTGCTATTATAGACAGTCCTGTTATGAACATCTTTGTCCATATATCATTGAATATATCATTTAACATACATTACTCTAAGTAGAATCATTGGGGCATTCAGAATCCACATTTTTAAGTCTTTCGTAAATGTTGCAAATTGTCTTCTAGAAATGAAATTTACACTCCTGCCAAAAGTGACAATTTTCACTTAAAAATACAAATGTATTTACTCTTCAAGACCAAGCTTAAATTCAACTTTCCATAACTCTTTTCCCTAATAACTCCAGCTAGAATTAACATGATGTCTTAAATGTCATGTTTTATACGTACAGTTGTATGTATGTGTGTGTATGTGTTTTGTCATCTCAATTATAAGTTTCTAGAGGGCAAATACTCTTCCTTGGACTGTTTTGTTTTTCCAAAAGTGATTTTCACACTGTCCTGATTTATGTGTGTCTGGATAATATTTTGAGTGATTAACCATTTTTTTGCCACCTAGTATGTTTTTCCTGTCCTATCTCAATACTCTGCGTTCCTGTTCCTGCTCCCCCATCCCATACCAGGCAGGTGCTGTAATTCACATTCCCTCAGAGGAGGTACATGGGGCGACGACAGGGATGGCAGTGCACAGGCAGAAACAGAGAGCAAGTCTTTCTGGCTTTTGTTTCTAAGACTTTAGCCCCAGGAAAAGAGAGAATTCCCAGGCTTAGAAACAGCAAAGGAGAGAGTGAGACTTGTTTCCAATTTTAGGAAATGATTCCCTTGGACTGGGGAGGGGGCTGGAAACCCTCTGAGGGGTTGCACTGTACCTCCTGGTGGTGCAAAGACCATGAGACCAGAAAGCAGTGCCTGGAGGGAGTGTCCAGGCCTGAGCTTCCATGGCAGCCATGGGCAGGAATGACCCTCAGACAGCCTTTGTCTTCTGTACGTGGTTTTTTTTTTTTTTTTTTTTTTAAAGGAATTTCCATTATTGAGAACTCAGATAACTTACTGGACCACATTCCTGCGTGGAAACTCTCGACAGGGGTTAAACGGTTCTCCTCCCTTTAGATGAGGCATGAGGCCTCCTGACTTCCACAGTCTCCTTTACTTTGATTGTCCTATTTCACCTGAGAGATGACCCGTTATCCTGTATTTTCTAGCCCCTCATTTCCTCCCTGATCTCATGGCTGTCACTCTCCACTTTCCTCAATCAGCTCTAGCCATGTGTCCTCCGTGCCCTTCCCCAGAGTCCTTGTATTTATTGTCCCTTTGTCTGAAATCCTCTCCCTGACTACTATGTTTATAATTGAAGTAGCCCATTCCACAAAACCGTCTATCTTCCCTCCTTGACTAATTTTTCCCCACGGCACTTATTAGTACCTAAATACTGTGCATTTTACTTATTTATTTTATTGATTGCCTGACTCCATCCACTAAAGTGTAAGCTCCCTGAAGCAGGATTGTTGTTTCTGCTGCATCCCCCATGCTTGTGCTGTATTCAATAAATATTTGTTGAATGAATGAGTAAATGGATGAATCTCAGAGGACAGTGTACCTGAGTTGATAAGTGGGTTACGGGGAGGAGGTGTGCTTGTTTATTCCATACTCATTATTGAGAATCTGCTATATGTTGGGCTGTGTGATCATTACTGGGGAAACAAGAAAAACATAAGATTGTCCTCTCTCCATTCCGAGTCCATGTGGTGATCTGGCCCTGCTTATTCAGAATATGCCTCAGAGGTCAAGGCTGGTTTACCTAGACAGAACTACTTAGGAAGCTGTGGGGCAAGTTTTTCCATTTTTTCCTTTTGAAAATCAAAGGAACTGTGTCAAGTGCTTTTGGAAAACTTTTCAGAAATTAGGTTTCATGAAATTTTTCTATCTGCCTAGTGGAGCTAGAGGGGATCAGAGATGAGAAAGAGACAAACTTTTAATAAATCAGTTTTACTATTAGACTATCACCCAACTGTGTTGGTGGCTAGACTTAGGAAAATAAAGTTTTGGGATTACTTTTTGATGTAAATGTATCCTTATGAGTTCTTTTCTCTGTCTCTGGGATAATAGAGATATGGATGAATTGTATTTTTTGTATAGGTCAGGCCAGGGTGTATCACAATTTGAATTTTAAAAGAAACCTTTTATTGTCACTACAGTTCTGGGTCAAAGCAGTTTTGGGTAGCAGGAAGATGATTGATTAAGAATTATTTTATCTTGGGCTTCCCTGGTGGCGCAGCGGTTGAGAGTCCTCCTGCCGATGCAGGGGACATGGGTTCGTGCCCCGGTCCGGGAAGATCCCACATGCCGCGGAGCGGCTGGGCCAGTGAGCCATGGCCGCTGAGCCTGCGCGTCCGGAGCCTGTGCTCCGCAACGGGAGAGGCCACAGGAGTGACAGGCCCGCGTACTGGAAAACAAAACAAAACAAAACAACAAGAATTATTTTATCTTGAAATATGTTTTTCAAATATTATTTTAAACGAACTTAGTAAAAGCCTGCAATTTGACAGGGGAGGTAGAGCACGCATCACAAATTCACGTGGAACTGCATAACAGGTGAAGTCAAGGGCCTTAGATAAAAACTGTGAATGTGGGAGACCCATAATCTTTATAACAATGACATGGAGTTCTAAAACAGCCTTCTCGAACATTGAGATGGTCTTGATCATAAACTGCAGGGTGCTCAGAGCAATTGCCTGATAGTAGAAGCAGGAGAAATTGAGAAATGTACTCTCTGTTGGAATAAGAGACCATCATTGCTGGAGGAAGATTACGGTCTTTACGCCCATATTCTATGCCAACGAAACTCTAGAAGATAAGGATTTTGCATAAACATAACAAACAAATCAGAAACAAACAGGAAAAAATGACAGCATAACAGTTTCTTACTCTCCCTCCCTCTCTTTCTTTTTTGGGGAAAGCCACTGGCACTAGCATTTTCCCCATTCCCTTCCATGGTTATATACCAAAGATTCTCTGGCATTTAACAGGAAAACAAAACTTCAGAAGACCCAGGTAGAGTTTTGGTGGAAAAGACTAACAAAGACTTCAATCTCAGACCCTGGGAGGTGTCTCGCTTCTGTAAGTAGAAGCAGATTTGATATCATTCCTTTAATTACAACCATCTGATGCACAAAACTCCTTCTGAGTTGCCCTGAATCACTTATTTTCCAACTCCATCTTCAAACAGTCTATCTTCCACTAAAGCCTGTTATCGTTTGTTCAGAAGACTTGATAACCTAAGAGTCGTGAATAATGGAAAAATGACAAAACTTGCTGTACATAATCAGTTGGCAAAGGAAGGAGAAATAACAGCTACTTGACTGTTGAACATATATTTTTAAACTGAGCTTGTAAGTCATTATGAATGCCAAGTCACAGATTTTCTTCAACAATCTCAAGACAGCTCCAGGCCATGCAGATAAGAGTTTCTTGGTGGCTCTTTTCTATCCCTTTGGAAGGATATTGGACAGGGGAAAGGGGTGCTTTTAGAGCCACAGTGCTCAGGATCCCAGACCCTCCAATGTAAATGCCAGCTGGAACCAGACAATGACGTTATTATAGACTCTTTTTTGTCAGCAGTACGGAGTAAACCTCCATGAATTCAGGTATGCACTAATTTATGGGAAAAAGAAATCAGTGTTATCCTGGAAGGTTGATTGCCAGTCAAATTTTGGTAAATTGAAATAAATATTCAAAGCAATAATAGAACTTGATCTTTACAGGATTCTATGGATAATCATTTTGCAAGATAAGGAATTTTTGGAGGAATGTATTTGTTAGGTGACTTAGATTGGAATCCCAGATCTTCCCCTTTCTGGCTCTGTGGTGGTTGGTAATGGATTTAACCTTAAGGAACCTACATCTCATCTATAAAATGGACACCAAACAACCTTATTTAGGAGGGTCTATCAAAATGAAATCATGGATATATAAGTGATTTGTTGATTTTAATTATTAACTTTTTTAAATTATAAAAATGAAAAATACGGAGAATAACAGATACCCATGTACCAACCACTAGATTTTAAAACTAGTAAAATTTGCCTTATTTTCCTCTTTTTTCAGAAACAAAATATTAGCAATGCAGTTGATTGCTCCTTATTCTATCCTTTACCTTCCTTCCCAGAGTTAACCACTATCTTGAAATTGGTGTATATCTTCCCCATCTGTATTTTTTGTGTTTATTATATATGTACATATCCCTAAATAATACATAGTATTGTTTTTCAAGTTTTAAGTTACTGTCCAGTGTCCCATTGTATGTAATTATTCTTCCCTCAGTGACTAACTGAGCTTGCTTCTGATTTTTTGCTGTTCAAACAAAGTTTCAATGGACTTTCTCGGGCACGTGGGATGGTTCTGGGTTTTGCATCTAGAAGTGAAATTCTGAGCCATAGGAATGTGCCTCTTCGGCTTTGCTAGATATTGCCAAATAACCCATCAAAGTATTTGTACCTGCCACTTAGGAAAGTTCTAGTTTCTCCATTTCCTCCTCAACAATTAGTACTAATTTATCCTCCTCAACTATTAGACATCTTCTTTTTCCTGAAGTGGTATCTCACAACAACTTGAATTTCCTTAATCACTACTGAGGCTGAGAAATTTTAGGTGTTTCAGTTTTCTTTTCTGTGAATTTCCTGTTCATATCCACTGCCTATTTTATTATTGTATTATTTGTATTTTTCTTACTGATTTGTAAGAATTATACTTATTTTTAAATTTATGTGTGACAAATAGCTTCTCCCAAGTATGTGGTTTGTATTTTAACTTAGTTTATTGTATCTTATATCAAGGAAATTTTAATTTTCAATAAAATCAAATTCAGTATAATCAAAAAAGGAAATCAACCTTTTCCTTTATGATTTGCTCCCATGACATTTCTCTTAAGAAACAATTTATTTCCCTATGTTCACAAAAATATTCTCTCCCTATTTTTTTCTTTCCAATTTCTAATGCTGACATTTGGGTTTTTAATCTGTCCATGAAGTGGGGTTGGAATAAGTTGTTCCTTTATTTTTGCATATGGACAACCTTAGTTGCAGTGACATGCATTTTACTAATCATACTTTTCCATTGATTTGTAATGACACCTTGTATACATGTGTTTTCCCCCACCCCGAGCTTTCTCTTCTAAGTCATTGGTCTTTTTCTTTTCCTTTGGACGGATACCATGTTTTCTTAAAGTTAATATAACTTCATTTGTTTTCATACTTGCACATCTCCTTAGTCATCAAATAGTCTTTTCTTCTCCATATGACTTTCAACTTGTAAAATTCTGCAAAATACCCTGTGGCAATTTGATAGGAATCGCATTAAAATTTATAGATCAGTATGGGAAGAAATAATATTTTAATGATATTGAGTCTCCCACTGTTTACCATTATATATTTCTCCATTTATTTAGTTTTTTTGGTCATACGATAATATGTTAAATTTTTCTTCAGAAATGTTGAACATCTTATGTTACATGTATTCTCTGCTACTTAATGTTTTTTGTTGCTTCTGTAAATGGATCCTTTTTTAAAAATTAAAATTTTCTCTTCAGTTGTTGTCCTGTAAGTAATATTAATATTTGTGTGGTAAGTTTTTATCAGGCAACTTTGCTAAACTTGCTTAAGTTCTAGTTATTTGTGTATTTTCTTATATTTCTCTGTGTAATTAAATTGTTGGCATATAATGAGAATTACATGTTTTCTTTCTAATCATTAATTTCTTTTTTTTTTTTTATCTTATTGCACTGGTTAGAACCACCAGTGTTATAGTGAGCAGAAAGTATAATAATAGACATCCTCAGCTTGTTCCCAATCTTAAATAAATTGCTTCTAATACTTCACAGTTAAGTATGATATTCACTGTAATGCAGCAACATGCATTAGATTAAAGTTTTTACCTTCTACTCCTAGTTTTCTAAGAGTATGTTTTTCTTTTTAACCATGAACCAATGTTAAAGTTTATTGGATGTCTTTCGGGGGAGGCATATATTGGAATGATTTTATAGTTTTTTGTCTTTAAGGGGTAAGTTATATTAATAGATTACCAATAAATGAATCATCCTTGCATATCTGGGATAAACCCCACTTGGTCATAAGTTGACACACATGTGTGCACACACACACAATTGGATTTATTTATTTATAGAAATTTCCACTTGCTTTGGTCAACTTCATTTATTTATTTATTAACAGATTAAAAAATGTAAACGTATGTTAACATTGATTAGAAAAAGAAAATTTTGTTTACATTTATTATCGTGTTTCTTTTTCCCTTGAGAAACATTTTTTTTGGGGGGAAGGGCATAATGTTTTCCCTTTTTATTTTATTTTATTTATTTATTTATTTTTTTGCAGTACGCCTCTCACTGTCGTGGCCTCTCCCATTGCGGAGCACAGGCTCCGGATGCGCAGGCTCAGCGGCCATGGCTCACAGGCCCAGTCACTCCGCCGCATGTGGGATCTTCCCGTACCGGGGCACGAACCCGTGTCCCCTGCATCGGCAGGCGGACTCTCAACCACTGCGCCACCAGGGAAGCCCTGTTTTCCCTTTTTAAAAACAATTTTTTTTCTTTTATATTGGAACATAGTTGATTAACAATGTTGTGTTAGTTTCAGGTGTACAGCAAAGTGATTCAGTTATACATGTATCTATTCTTTTTCAAATTCTCTTCCCATTTAGGTTATTACAGAATACTGAGCAGTGTTTCCCGGGCTATACAGTAGGTCCTTGTTGGTTATCTATTTTAAATATAGCAGTGTGTACATGTCAACCCAAACTCCCTAACTATCCCTCCCCTGCAACCTTCCCCCTTGGTAACCATAGCACAACTGGATTTATTTTGCTAGTATTTTATTTAGGATTTTTATATCTATATAATTAGTGAGATTAGGCAGTGATTTTTTTCCCATACTGTTCTTAGCTAGCTTTAGTATTAAGGTTATACCAGTTTCATAAAATGAATAGTGAACTTTTATCTGTTTTTCTAAACTCTGAATCATTTGTATGAAATATGAATTATGCTATTTGAAGATTTGGTAAAGGTTGCTTGTAAAACTTTGGAGGCATTTTTTTTTGTAGTTGGATATTTACTGATCACTTTTAAATTTTATATAGGGTTATGCTGGTTTTCCATCTTTTCATTAGTCAATATTGGTAATTTATATTTTTCTAGAATTTTCATTCAAGTTTACATTTATTGGCATAAAGTTTTACACTTTAAAACATCTCCATTCTATCTATAGTTATATCACTTCTTTGTTCCTAATATTTATTTATTTATTTATTGCGGTACGCAGGTCTCTCACTGTTGTGGCCTCTCCCGTTGCGGAGCACAGGCTCCGGACGCACAGGCTCAGCGGCCATGGCTCACGGGCCCAGCGACTCCGCAGCATGTGGGATCTTCCCGGACCGGGGCACGTACTCGTGTCCCCTGCATCGGCAGGCGGACGCTCAACCACTGTGCCACCAGGGAAGCCCCCCTAATATTTATTGCTAATATCTTTTCCTTTTTTCCTTGATCAGTCTTCTGGAGATTTATATTTCCTTTGTGTGTGTGTATTCTTCCCCCCAAATCACTTTTTGTTTTACTTATCAATACTAATATTTCTTTGTTTTCTCTTCTATTAAGTTCGGCTTTTTAAAAATTTATTTATTTTATTTATATTTGGCTGTGTTGGGTCTTTGTTGCTGTGTGCAGGCTTTCTCTACTTGTGGCTCGCGGGCTCTAGAGCGCAGGCTCAGCAGTTGTGGCGCACGGGCTCAGCTGCTCCGCGGCATGTGGGATCCTCCCGGACCAGGGCTCGAACCCGTGCCCCCTGCACTGGCAGGCGGATTCTTAACCACTGCGCCACCAGGGAAGTCCCTAAGTTTGGCTTTTATGTTTGCTATTTCCTTCAGGCTTACTCTGTTCTTTCGCTTCTTGAGTTGCTGGGTTTATAACTATTCTGTCTTTTTCTCTTTCCTGACATATGCATTTAAAAGTATATACACTTCCTTTTAAAGAATACTTTAGCTACTTCTCACAGATTTTATGTTATGTTTCATTGTTATCAGTTCCAAGTATTAAAAATATCCAGCATGGTATCTTTATTGATTATGAATGATTCAGATGCATGTTTTTAAATTTCCAAATGCATATTTTTGCCTTTTAGTTGCTTCTTTCTGATTTTATTTCCACTTATAATTTTTTTAATGCTGTTGTTTTATGTCTCTTTCAGATTGTTCTCTCTTCTGTTGTCTAGTTCTAGGATTCCTAATTGACCTGTTGGTCACGTCTGTTGATTTTTCCCCCAGTGCAAATAATTTCCAAGTGTTTGGTTGTGTTTTTCATTGTGAGCTTGTCTTCAGTGGGGTGTTTTTACGTGGACTTCCTGTGTCCATGTTGTGGACATTTCTCTACAAGGTATTTTATATTTGTTTCTACTGGGAGTCCCAATGTGTTAATGGTCCAGGACTTGTTTTAAAAAATTAATTTCTCAGTTTGCTATTTCTTTATTGCGTAGGTAGTGCAAGTTTAGAGCCTGCCCTTCTGGAGTCCTTGTTTTGCAGGAGACTCTGTTCTAACCTCTGGCCTATGATGGGATCAAAAAAAAAATGCCTTATGTTTCTGTGTGGACAGTGAAACTCCATCCCATTCAGGATATCCCCTGGGCCAATGAGACCCTCAGCTTGCATTCTTACCACTCTGCTGTTGAGTAATTTCAAAACAGTCTTGGTTACATTTTAGAATTTCTAATTTTCTAAGAGTAGGAGGAGATACGTGCTCAGATCAAGCAAACTTGTTATAAACTATGTACAAGTTTATGAAAGTATGCTAGAGACACTTATCTTGTACCATAAACTGTCATTCTGAAAGTAAATTATTCTTGTAAATAATTGTCAATACATTAGCTTTGCTTAAGGCAGGGTACACATAATTATTTTAAATTTAGCTAGAGAGGGGAAATCTAAATATGAATCACAGTTCTGTTCTAAGGTTGTCATAGAACCTTGGAAAAATGGATGAGTCCTGGCTGTAGGGAGAAAACATAATTCCATTTACTTCTGATTTATAGGATTATTTACATTTACATCATTGTTAATTTTCTGGACCAAGATCAATTGGATCCTGCTGGGCAGTGTGAAAGCCAAGAAGCTCAAAGAGATGTGTGTAGTTTTGTGTGTCTAAAATGATGGATTTTGGCATTTTGATATATTTGACAAGCTTTGCACTCGTCAGCTTTTTCACTGAGTTCTAAACATAGAAATGGGCTTCTTTCCCCACATGGAGAATACTAAGAATTTATTTCCTAAGGAAGAAATTTTTTCCCATTCTGGGCCTAATTCTCTCTTACTGGATGCAGTTTTGTAGGCAAGAGAGATTTCTGTTGGTTGGCCAGAATGCCTGTCTATTGCACTACTGAAATATTAGCTGATACATTCAAGTTAATATGGACCCTCTCTCCTTTTTAAAATGTTGATTACTCCCAGGCTTTCATTTTGCATTGTAACAGAAACTATTTTCAAAAAGCAGAGGGGCAATTAGTAAACTCAGATAATTTCACATTAGAACTGTTAATTGTTTTGTTGTGAAAATAGGAAAAAATTTCCTATTTCCTGATTTAGGAAAAATCAGTAACTTGATTATTTGAGCTGATACTTGAAGGTGTTACCTGAGTTTAGGTACCTACTATGAGAAGGAATCTACTAGCAAGCTTAAAAATTCATATATGTTAGTGCATTTAAAAGATAGAGCCCCTTTAAATAATTGGTAAAAAAAAATATAAACAGGATCCTAACTAATAAATATCTAATTGTTTTTCCCAGGTTTTGACATTGATGAATATTTGTCATTAAAAAAAGAGTAACCACTGGCCTTACCTTCTGTTAAAAGCTTTTTGTCTGATTAAACCAAAGGACTTCAGAGGAGATCGGAGTGAAGGTGGAGAGGTTAATCAACCATCGCTGTGACCAAGTTGTGCTCACCTTTCCTTAAGTGGTCTACATGAGGCCAGCCCTAAAGCATCATTGGATAATTTAAAAACTAAACTTTGGGCTATACGGGCAATGATTTCATCAGACAAAAAATTTTAATCCTTGGTCATATTGAGTCTTCTTGACACTTTCTACTTACTTGAACTCTTTAGAGTAACTACCCTGAATTCATGGTGCACAAGTAGTTAGATATTTTTTTGACACACTACTTGCCAGTTGGTGTAGGTAATTCCTTCCTGTTCCTGAAATAATACTTTCATTAGCATTGTAGAGAAGCTATTTTGAAACATTCTCAAACACACCTATGACAGTGGTTAAGAAGAGAATTAGACTGTCTGGGTTCAAATCCCAGCTTGTTCTATTCAGAGGTTACCCTTGACAAAGTTGCTTCAGTGTGTCTTTTGTGAAATACAGATAAGAGGAGTACCAGCCTCACTGGGTAGTTGGGAGGATTAGAATATATGGGGAAAGCATGTGCATCTCACGTAGTGAACATTCAGTGCCAGCCATTGTAGTTAAATATGCATATATTCTGCATGGAAACACACTCAAAGTACCTGAAGTATAGTTTTTACCAGCATACTAATGATTGAAACAGTATCAGCCATCCTTTTGGGAAGTAAAATTTGATTTTTCTCCTGACAAATCAAGTGATCTGTCTAGGTCGATGATTCTATGAAAAAAAGTAATGCCTGTCTGTTCAGATATTTCAACCTCTTTCGGAGTGAAACCTAGAAAAGTAAAATCACATTTTAGCTCTGGCTGTGCTTTGCTGATCACTCATCTTTCTAATCCAAAATTTAATGACAGAAATCTGATGTTCACATCTGGGCAAGAGGAACTTAAATATCAATTGTTCTTTATTCATGCTGCCTTGTCCAATTCCTTTAATTGTCTTTGCAAGGTCATTTTGCTGCCCCCATCCCCTTTTCTTCTGCTGTTCAGAACTGAGTCTTTTTCAGCTAGAGCTATCCACCCTGGCTTTTGAAGTGCTAGTTTTCCAGCTGAGACTGGAGTGTCAGTAAACTGCAGAAAGCCTGAGCTTGTGAATTTCTGGTTAGCATTAGACCATCATGGTTTATTGTTCTGAAGGCTCTTGAAGGAGTGTTCAAACCCATGGTGCCATGCAAACTCCAGGGTGAGTTTCTTTCAAATGGCTGTTCACTTGACATGTCTGCATTTAGAAATCACTTGGGTAAATCTTTAGATACAGTTCATCACCATCATGTATCAAATGAGGATGATCTAAATCCCTTGAAAGCATGCATAAACTATGTAATTGCCCCTGAAAATAAACACAAATAATTTACTGGTAAATATCTGTTTAACCAGAACACATCCCACTTCCCCAGGCTGTGGTCTGAACTCCACCAGTGCTGGTAAAACCCACATATTTTTACTGGTTTACTGTGGTCCTGAATCAGGGGCTACTTCTAAAGTTGCTTTTTGTTTTTTTTTTTTTTTTTCTGAGTCAAAAACTAATAAGAGGGCTTCCCTGGTGGCGCAGTGGTTGAGAGTCCGCCTGCCGATGCAGGGGACGCGGGTTCGTGCCCCGGTCCGGGAGGATCCCACGTGCCGCGGAGCGGCTGGGCCCGTGAGCCGTGGCCGCTGGGCCTGCGCGTCCGGAGCCTGTGCTCTGCAGCGGGAGAGGCCACGGCAGTGAGAGGCCCGCGTACCGCAAAAAAAAAAAAAAAAAAACAAAAAAAACTAATAAGAGACGCAGTAAAGAATCTTTTGTTGATTCCACTGTTGACTTCCCCAGCAGCAGTTTATATTATTTCCTGGGCTGATTTGCTCTTGCTCATTAGACCTCCTCTTAGCCCTTGGCAGTCAAGACCCTCCACATCTGAATTTTTGATCCATACCTCTCTGACCTTCCTAAGTACCATTTCTTTTCCTCTGCAACCAGGTGTGTAAGGACCAGTCTTATGCCCGTTGTCCTTACTCGTGATCTCATGCTTAGTCTGATGTTCTCCTTCCTTCCTTCCAACTCTGCACTCTCATCTCTAGCTCCAAAAATTCTCTTAGACTTAGTGCATCACCCCTCCCCTCAACTCCCTGAGAAGTTTGTCATGTCCAGTTCCACTGACCTAGACATTCTTTTTTTTTTTTTTTTTTTTTTTTTTTTTTGACCTAGACATTCTTGAGTTTAGAAATCAATCTGTGGGCATGTGAAGAGTATTCTCATACATTGCTTTGGATTTCTAACACACCCAGTGTGATCAATGGTGTCCCCCACCCCTGCTCTAGCCCATCCCAGTTGGATTGTAAGGACAAAGATAGACTTTTATTTCTTAGGCATCTCATGTCATGTTGAAAAAGGACTCCACCATCCATATCTGTACATATGTTTTGTTCATTGCCTCATCTGTGTCTGGTGTATCTTTTTTTTTTTTTAGCATCTTTATTGGAGTATAATTGCTTTACAATATCTTTGTTTTCAAATGACAGCTATAGGGCATATTCAGAATTTTATTATTGAAGGCATTGTCCAAAATAAGTTTTCAGAGGTACTCTTTCAAATAGAGTATAAAAACAATATAGTGTCTAGGGTTATTATTTTGCCTTCTCATTATCTAAAAATCTGGAGGAAAAGTTGGGAAAGAACAAGATGGGAAAATGGAAAGGCGGTAAAAGCTTGTTTTGAGAAAGTTAAAGATGGGCTTCAGGGTATGTGGAAGATACCAAAAGGGATAAAATGTTTTCCAACTATATGATATGTACATATTTGCTTGTTCATTTCTTTTTCATCGTGTCTTTTGTCTCATCAAACTAAATCATCGTGACAAAAAGAAAACTGGTGGTATTTTGTTTAGGAAGGCATCTTATTAAGTTTTTTGATTTACATTTATGGATATATTAATTCAGTTTTCCTGGGTCTCAACCTATAAGATCAGCGTTCTGAAAAGGGTTAATGAATTAATTTGACTGTAGTGTGCCTGCATAGCGTGCTAATGTATAGTAATTGACAAATACTGCAGTTATTCATAGCTATTTAAGAATGGAGAATATTCCAACTATGCTTAACAAATCCATCATGCGTGAAAAACTGTACGTATTTAGATGATTCCCAGGGTAATATCAGTCTTCATTCCGTATGTTTGAAGATGCTTTCTTGAGCACTTCAATTCATCACAGCGTCTCTGCCTGCTGACCCCAGTGAGGTCTGCTCACTACAGGAAGAAGGCTCTCTGTACCCCAAATGGCCCTTCTTATCTCCACTGTTCTTGGGATTAGGAATAAAAAGAAAGAGAAAACTAGACCGGATTTACTTGTCAGGCTGGGTACAGTCCCGTGAGGCACCTTGTATTAAACGTCTAGAAAAACATTTTATGTGATGCTCCTTGTAGGAAGTTGGAATAAAGTTAGGGAGCAAGCAAAGGTTTCTGCTGATGTCTATGGCTGTTTTAACCTTTGAAAGTCAACAAATGTGCTGTGATCACAAACAGTACCATTTTTCTGAATACCTTCATTAATTCATTCAATAAAAATGTATGGAGTGACTATGATGTGGAGTCACTGGGCCTGGTGCTAGGGGAAGGGTGATAAGAAAAACAGTCTAACCTCATGGGGCTTACATTTCAGTGGACAGACAGATAGTAGTAAACAGTTACACAGTTTTATACCTACCCCCCCACCCCCACCAAGCACACACATATTAACCCCTGGCTGTGGGAGGTGCTAAGAAGGAAAGGTCCAGAGTGCTCTAAGAGTGTCCATGTAAGACAGGGTTGAGGAATTCTTCCTCGGGGAACTGAGCCTTGAGCTGAGATGTGAAGGAGGTGGTGTTAATCAAGGCTGGTGGAGGTGTGGGTGCATAGGGGGACAGGAAGAGGAAATGTGATAGTTAACATTTATGTGTCAGCTTGGCTAGGCTAATGGTGCCCAGGTATTTGGTCAAACGCCAGTCTAGATGATACCATGAAGGTTATTTTTAGATGTGGTTAACTTTTTTTTTTTTTTTTTTTGCGGTACGCGGGCCTCTTACTGTTGTGAGCTCTCCCGTTGCCGAGCACAGGCTCCGGACTCTCAGGCTCAGCGGCCACGGCTCACGGGCCCAGCCGCTCCGCGGCATGTGGGATCTCCCCGGACCGGGGCACAAACCCGTGTCCCCTGCATCGGCAGGCGGACACTCAACCACTGCGCCACCAGGGAAGCCCTAGATGTGGTTAACTTTTAAATTAGTAGACTTGGATTCAAGCAGATTACCTTCCATAACATGGATGGGCCTCATCCAATCAATTGAAGGTCTTAAAAACAAAGACTGAGGTCTCCCAAAGAGAAACGGATTGAAATTCTGCCTTCAGACTGCAACATAGAAATTCTGCCCGAGTTTCCAGCCTTTGGACAAAGACTGCAACACCAGCTCTTGCTGGAGTTTCCAGCCTGCTGGCTGCCCTAGAATTTTGGGCTTCCCAGCCCCCATAATCAAGTAAGCCAATTCCTTAAAATAAATCTGTCCAGATAGATAGATAGATAGGTAGGTAGATAGATAGGTAGGTAGATAAACAGATAGAGGTATATCTCCTATTGATTCTGTTCTCTGGAGAACACTGGCTAACACAGCAGAAGAAGAAGACCTTAGAAGAGGGAACCGCATACGCATAGGCTCTGAGATAGGAGGGAGCTGGCGTTTGAAGGAATAAAAAATGAGCAGTATCGAAGCACGGAGAGCTAGAGTGGGAGAACTATCCAGGCCAGAATTTTGTATTGTGAAGGTCTTTTTGAAGAGCTGGGACTTTAAATACAGCTGCAAAAATTAATTCCTTGAATTCGTGTAAACGTCTATTCTTTTAAATTCACTCAATCTCCAAGTTTTTAATTATTAAGTATATACACATTATGCATTCTTACACTTTTCTTATCACATGTAAGATGTCCATGAACCATTTACATAGACTAAAATGCTCCTTCCTTTCCCTCTCTCCCCATTTCTCCCTTTTTCTTTCTATACAGTGTGTTGCCTCCCTGGACATTTCCTCCTTTAACTTTCAAATTGCCTCTGCATTAATGCTCCCTGGTCCAGCTCCACACTTCGGTCTCCCAGTTTATCCACTCTCAATTAACCTTGCTCCCCACATCGCTCACTGTGGTATTTAGTTCTGGGACCCGCCTTTCCTTTGAGAATTATTCATCTCTTTCTAAACTGTCTTGGAGGTCTGCCAGTAAAGGTGCCCTGCCCTCCCCAAGCTGAAGTGTGGGATGTGGGCCTCTGAGACTTGGGCAGGATAGGAAGTGGCTGGAGCTGATTCTTTCTCATGGGGTCTCCCTGAAGAGAGCTGTTCTCGCCATCTAGGTCCTCAGCTCTACCCCAGTCTCTATCCTTTCTGCAAACTGGTTTTTCTTGATGCTCTAAGCTACCCCATATACCCTAGTAAATCCCTTTGCCCCTTAATTTAACCAGAAACAGTTTCTGGGGCTTGCAGTCTAAGGAACCTACTGCTCCAGCATGAAAGAAGAGTGAAGAGTTTGGTGTGTCTGGAGAGAACAGATATGTGGGAGTAGCTGGAGATGAGGCAGTTTGGGGCCAGATTTTAAAGGGAGACAGGAAGAGACCCCAAAGAAGCTGGAAATAAAGCTGAGAAGACATAGATGGAATGTGTTTGGTTATTGAGAGAGTGAAGCACTAATCAGTTGGGCCCATCCGTGAGTTTATTATTGAAGATTTCCAGAATCTCTCCTAGAATTCCAAGGCAGAAGCAATCTCCGGGAAGTGCATGAATTCTATGCAAAATGTGGAAACTTAATCCTCTGTTTGTGCTGACAGGAAATGGCTGCTTAGCCTGGATTGTGGAAGATAGAAGCCCAGGAAAGTGGAGTCATGGGAGAGAGCTCCCTGTGTGCGGTGCACGTACTTGCGGTGACGTGGTCACAGCCAGAACCGTCATGCTCTTAAGGTCCCAAATGGCCAAACAACTCACTCTCCCGAGGGGCCTCCAGGGACTCCGTATTATAATAACCTTATTATAATATGGCTTTTCATGTAACTCTGCTTCTGGGGGAGGCCCATGCAGCTCAGGCCAAGATGAAGATTAGGGCTTGCCTAGCAGCTACATTTCAATGAAAATTAATATGCTGACAATTTTGGTTCTTACATGAATCTTGCAGGATTAGTTAATGTGGGTCCATTGCTGAGATACTGCACGAGTTTCTGAGCTTATGGATATGAGGATAAGATTGCAGACTTTGATGAATTCATTCATTCAAATGAGGTTATGAAGCCAGAACTTCTTTGCACTCCCATAAAGCCACATTTTTTTTTTTCTATTCTAGGAAGGGAGTGACATGATCAGATCAGAATGAATCCTGGTTTCAGAGCAGAGACTGGCAAAAGGGAGACCAGGTAAGAGGTCACTGTGAGGGCCCTGAGGAAAACTAGAGAGATCTGAACTCAGGTACCAGCAACGGGGAGAGGGGAGATGCCGGCTTCTGGACTGAACTAGGGTCTTTAGATCTTGATAATCTGTTGGATGTAAAGGGTGAGGAATTGGCTAAAATCAGGGATGGCTAAAGAATGTCTTACTTGTCATTTTTCTTTCATTAAATAACCTTATCTGAATTCCCACAAACAATGCTGCACATAAATTGTGACAGTATGAAAAACAGAATCTGAGTTAAATTTGAGCTATGTCAGCCCATCACACTAGACCACGAATTCCCTGAAAGGTTTAGCAACATATTGGATAAAGTGAAATTAATCCTTTAGAGCCACAAGCTGACATATGCATATGCTACAAATCCATAAACTATACTGGAAACATTAGAAAAGGAAGCTAAAAAATGCAAGGGAGCACATCTGTATTCTGTCCAGTGAAGCAAGCCTAGTTCACAATGTCATTTTCTTTTGTTAGTGTTGAACCAGTAGGAGGCTCTGTAATGTTCACCTTGTTGACCTTTACAATACAACGTGTTGTCAATAGCACCCCTGCACAAACTTGATGAAGCTTTGCAGTCAGGTCACTGTTTCGTATGATTCACTATCCTAAATTTAGAAAAGGCTGCGATGCTAACTGCAAGTGACAAAAACCAGAGAATTTCAAGTTCTGGTTGGCAGCTCTGGGTTACATTCCCCTGCAGGCGAAGTCGGAGCTGCCAGCTACATTAACGAAAATGACCAGCCTGTTGGGAGAAGAATAATCAGGAGGTATTGCAGATAAGAAGTTGCCGAGATTTAAAACTCTCCTCAACTTTTGGCTTCATAGTTAAAATATTTCTTTTGTTTTAAATAGCAAGACCCATAAGTGAATTCTGTGACTTTTCACTAGCTTGTATGAAATAAAGAGTTGTGTGGCTACGTGATGAATTTACGGTCATTACCGCAACCAGTCTTGATGGTGGAGAGCAGACTTTTGGCTTTAGTTTGTGTGAAACAGTTGCAGATTTGCCAATAAGTCATAGAATACAGTAGTTCACATGTGACTCTGGAGCCTTAGCCACAGACCTTTTGAAAACTGGACCTCGCTGATGCCAGAAAGAACCAGAAACCTGTCTCATCTGATTTCTTTGGGCTTATCAATACCTCTGTTTCAGGAGTACAAAGAAGACTTTGTGTGCTGAGCTGATAGGCTCTGCTGGAGGAAATGTGCCAACGAACTTTAAGAGAAAAGAAAATAGAAAGGCAGTTTAGACATTGTCAAAATGAAGTGCCATGTTTGTATTCACTCTATGGGGCCACATCTTTATGCTGAACAGATCCAGGGACATCAAAATGCTGGTTTTGCTTCTTAAGTAAATACCTCCTCTATCCTTTACATTCTCTTCTGATTAGCAGTCCTTATGTAACAGGCTTTGAATGCCAGTATGCTTAATTTTATTAGGAAACAGCACAAGCTTCTCAATTTGGGATAATAAAAACTATATCTATTTTTCTATTTTAACTTCTGGGTGCAGACAGAACTCGTGGGGCCAGTGCGGGTGCGGGGGAGAGGCATGCTTATTTCCTGGGTTCTAATCCCCAGCTCAGGGGTCTCAACATTTTTGGATTCAGTGCTGATGTTTGAAAGCTGGAGATTTTGATGGCAAATCTCCAAATATTAAACTGGACAGCAGAAACATCCCTGTAACTACTCCTACTGTATAACCATTTTTCCTAGCATCTCTAAAGTCATCCCACAGTTATTGCAATAGTCACTGTCACCCTTCCGCGTGATGTTGCTGTTTCAGTAGATTTACTGTCCTGCCTATATTCTTGTGTATACTCATGAGGAGAGTATATCACATTTCCAATAAACACACGATCTTTCTTTGAATACTCTGCTTCTTAACACTTGTTCTAAACGTGTTACTCCCTGCTCTGTACCCCACTCTGCAAACCCACGAATCTTAACATTCCATCTGGCACACATAGCTAGAACGGTGAGTTTTACTCTATTGTAGCAAAAATAAATTTTATACAGAGAAGAAAACTTGGCAGCATTCTTATGTGGCTTTTGAGCATGCCGTGGCACACTGGCTTCACACAGTATTGGCACCTCTGATAATCTCAAGAAAATCACGGAAATTTTGTGCCTTGACTTCTCCTTCTGAAAATTCTGAGTAAATTCTGTTTCTATAGAAATATCAATGAAAGTGTTGTGAGCTCTTTAACGGTAACTGGCCGTGTAACCTTACTGCAGGTTGGATTCTCCAGGAAACCGACTCTGAGAAGGAGATCAACACACAGGAGGGGTACTAGGGAGGGATTGGCTGTGGTTCCAACTAATAGGGCTCAACTAACCCCATGGGAAGCTCTGAGGCTGGCGTGGTTCTTTAGAGTTGTACCAAGTTGGAGTGAGGGAGCAGACACTTTGTCTAGGCTGACCAGGCACTGAATACAGCCTGACCTATGAAGGGGCAGTGACTTTGGGTGACATGACTCTTTTCTGTTGAGGCAATTCCCAGGGAGGGCTCTTTGCAGAGAGCTGTCATCTGACAATCTTCTCAGCAGTGGGGAACCCAATCCTTCATTCTTGAAGTGGGGATCTGAGCGGCACAGCATGGTATATACGACAAAGACCAAGTTGGGAGCACCTTATGTGAACAACTTTGCTTTCCTATGTGGTGGTTGGTGGTTTCCGACAGAAACAGAATTATGGCATGAATGGGTACAGTGAGAATTCCTTTTCTTTACCTCTATCACCATCACACAAAGTTCCACTACACCCTGATGCTGTAGATTTAGCAGGAAAACTGCTGAAGGATTCTTCCTGGGATTGGGTTGATCTTCTTGCCTTCTATCAGCCTTGTCATCTTTGTGCACTCACTACTATGTAACCTGGCTATATTTCCTCTCTGATATTCAAACTGGAACGTTTGTAACACTATGTCTCTCAGGTCTTGGTTGTTTATGCAAAAATGATCAGCTGTTTAAAAGAAAGCATTGCATGTACTTGATATATCTCCTAAGTCTTATTAGGACAGTACTCCTAATCTCTCCCTTTTTATGACATTAGCGTTAACATTTTGAAGAGAACTTGCCAGTTATCTTGTGTAGACTGTCCCTTATTCTGGATGTGCCTGATTATTTCCTCATAATATTATTTAACTTTTTCCTCTTCAGGAAATTAAATGGGCCTAAAGACTTGATAAGATTCTGGTTAAACTTTTTTTTTTTTTTTTTTTTTTTTTGCGGTACGTGGGCCTCTCACTGCTGTGGCCTCTCCCGTTGCGGAGCACAGGCTCCGGATGCGCAGGCTCAGTGGCCATGGCTCACGGGCCCAGCCGCTCTGCGGCATGTAGGATCCTCTGGGACCGGGGCACGAACCCGTGTCCCCTGCATTGGCAGGCGGACTCCCAACCACTGCGCCACCAGGGAAGCCCTGGTTAAACACTTTGGTAAGGATACTTGATTATATCCATTTTGGAAAAGAAAAGTTGTAAAATGCATTTTGGAGCTTCAAAATATATGAGATAAAAATTGACAGAAGAAAGGGGAAACATGATTCTAAAGTCATAGTTGGAGACTAAAGACTCATCTCTCAGCAATTAATAGGAAAATAAGGCCAAAAAATACCAGCAAATATAGGGAATCTAAACAGGACTATCAACCATCTTGACCTAATTGATTTTTATAAGACATCATACTCCAATACTGAAGAAAAAACATTCAAGTGTACATGGTACGCTCATCAAGATACACTGACCATATTTTGAGCCATAAAATAAACCTCAATAATTCAAAAAAGACTGAAATTATGCAGACTATGTTCTCTGATCATAATGTCATTAAATTATAAATCAATAATAATAAGATATCTAGGAGGTCCCCAACATTTTGTAAATTAAAACACTTCCAGATAATTTATGAGTGAAATAAATCACAAAAGAAATTAGAAAATATTTTAAACTAAAAACAAACAGAAGTACAACCTATCAAAATGTGAAGAAAGCAGCTAAAGCAATGCTTATGAGGAAATTCATAGTTTGAAATTGTTATATTAGAATAGAAAGGTCAAAATCAGTAATTAAGACTCTACTTTAAAAGGTACAGAAAAAGAAGAATGAAGTAAATCCAGAATAAGTAGAAGGATGGAATTTAAAAAGATAACAGCAGAAATGAAAAAAGGAAAACACAGCAACTGGAAATCTTATACGCTGTTGGTGGGAGTGTAAAATGGTATATTCACTCTGGAAAAAAAGTCTGGAAGTTTCTTATAAAACTAAACATATACCTACTGTAGGCCCAGCAATTCCTCTTCTAGGTATTTATACAAGAGAAATGAAAACACACGTTCACGAAAAGCATTTGTACAAGAATTTTCATAGAAGTTATATCTGTAATAGCCAAAGCCTAGAAACAATCCAGGTGGAATATTTCTCAGCAATAAAAGAAATGAATGACTGATTCATGCAACAACATGGATGATTCTCAAAAGCATCATTCTGAGTGGCAGAAGCTAACACCAAAGAGTACAAACTGTATAATTCTATTTATATGAAGTTCTAGAATGGGTAAAAAGAATCTATGGTGAAAAACATCAGAACAGTGCTTGCCTTCGAGAGTGGAGTGTGGGGGAGGGGAGTGACTAGGAAGGATCATGAAAGAAACTCCTGGTAATGTTCTATTTCTTGGTATGGATGTGGGTTACGTAGATGTATGTATTTGTTGAAACTCAGCAAATATAATTTAATATTTGTGCATTTCATTGTATGTAAATTTTCCATCAAAAGAAAAAATTATAAACAAGTATTAGGCTCCACCTAATAATTTGCATACAGAATATTTAGGGGTAAACTGCTGATGCACTTTACCTTGAAATATGTCAAAAAATAACATGGATTGATGGATAAATGTAAAGATGTAGCAAAACAAGTATAGTAAAAAATTAATGGCACCATCTGTGTGGTGGGTATATGGGTACATTGTAAAATTCTTTCAACTTTGCTCTTTGACAAATGTCAAAATAAAATGTTGGAGCAGAGACATTTTGGGGACAATTGGGCAAAATTCAATAAGGACGTGATATTAGGGAATTATTTTTGCCAGTTTTCTTCAGTGTTTTAGTAATATTGTGGTTATGTATGAGAGCTAATTCTCAAGAGAAATGAGCTAACATATTTAGTAGTGAAGTGTCGTGATGTCTGCAACTCACTTGGAAATTTTAACAGAAATTTAAATAATAGGACAAATAGGGTAAAAAGTTAATAATTGTGGAATCTAGACCATGATTACTCAGATGTTTATTGTCCTTTTCTTTCACTAAAAAGTGTTGAAAAAGTAAGCAGTAGAAGTAATGATATGTTATGTCAAAGGGCAGAGAATATAAAGAATGGAATCTCTACACTGGAGACATTTACAATTTCCAGTTTTTCTTCAAAAGGAGCTGTAGGAGGGAGATCAGCTTGGTGATTTGTGACCACCTAGAGGGGTGGGATAGGGTGGGTGGAGGGAGACGCAAGAGGGAGGAGACATGGGGATATATGTATATGTATAGCTGACTCACTTTGTTATAAAGCAGAAACTAACACACCATTGGAAAGCAATTATACTCCAATAAAGATGTTTAAAAAAAAAAAAAAGGATCTGTAGGAACATATTGCTGGACCTGGTTCAGAAGGCCAAGTCATGAGCGCTCTCTTCTTGCCTTCTGTCTGATTTTACTTCTCTGGACTGTTCTACTGTTCTATTTTGTAGTGGGGAGGGACACGCCTTGGGGCATGCGAGATCTTAGTTCCCCAGCCAGGGATCGAACCTGTGCCCTCTGCAGTGGAAGCACATAGTCTTAACCACTGGACCACCAGGGAAGTCCCTCTCTGGACTGTTCTTATTTCAGAGTTTGAATGTGAAATGACCTTGTTCATGACCTTGACTTTTTGTCTTGACTCTGGACTACATCATTTGTGAATTTGATGCTATATCTTTTCATCACAGAATAAGATCTGGGTTTTTAGATTCAATCTAGTCACTGAACCTTAATGCCTGAATTTTGCTTCACTAAAGACTCATTAGACACTTAATAAATTTATTGCCAAGAAGAAATGTAGGTGGAAGTGTAGGTATAACACAGCAAAGTGTCTGTAATCATTCAGGCTTCACTTCTGTTATGGGACAGTACCCTGAGAAATGACACAGTAACAGACTGTGCACACAACTCTGGGCCTGGGGATGAGACTGGGGGGACAGATGTTCTCACAAAGACCAAGTAATTATGGCCACAGTGCTGTGAATGTATTGGGAAGCAACATTTGGTTATCTTCTTAGTCTCATTTTATGTTTGTGTCTGTGTCTGGGTACACTTACAGCTATGTGGGTTTGCTCCAGGAGCTGGAAGGCCTTCTTTGGGAATATTAGGCTTTGCTTCATTTCACTGAAAATTCCTCAGCTAACATGCTTTCCTATTATGGAATCTAGCTCTCAAAGGATTTTTTTGGCTGAAAATAGATTAATTTCTTGATAAAAAACTAAATCTAGTGAATCTCAGAGTATCTCAAGCTGCTTTTGTTTTAACTTTGTATGATTTCTGATGAAAACTTGGGTGCACTTTACACTGGATGCTCTAGATTTGTGAGCCCCAAACCCGCCTGTTCTCAAAGCTTTCATGGAGAACTCTTTTAAAATGTAGATTCCTGGGTCCACCCCAAATTCCACTGAATCAGGATCTTGGGGTGATGGGCTCTTGAATTTTTGTTTTTAAGCTTACCAAGTTACTCAGACGGTAAGCAAGTTCTCAAACTTTAATGTGTATGTGAAGCAGCAGGACATCTTGTTAAAAGCCAGATTCTGATTCAATAGGGCTGAGGTGCTGCTAGTCTGCAGATCACACAGTGAGTAGCAAGGAACTAGGTCATGTCCCCACATCTTTTCCCTAAAATCAGGGTCACATCTTCCTTTGCAGAGAGTCTATTTGGCTAGCATTCAGCATACAACAGACTTCCTTTTCACCTCCTTGCTTGATATCTCTTTGCTTTGAAATATTGCTTGAACAGTTGATAATTCAGATTAGCGTAACCACTCACTTCAGTTTGCCTAGCAGAGTTCTAGTTTATGCCTTTCATCCTGGAATAATATTAAAATTCCCTCTGCCACATTCATTCTTAGAAGTATCTCCATTTGAAAGATAGATTATAAAGTGACCCTTCTAAGCCCACAAACATTGAGAAGTGATATAATGTACACAACATAGGTTGCCTAGCCAAAATCTTGTGTGGATTGGATTCCTGGCTTCATTATTCCACACTCCATCTACAACCTTAAACAAGTCAAGCCTCAGTTATCTTATATATAAAACAGAAGTGGTTTATTATGAGGATTTATAGAAATGATAAAGGAAGCTTCTAATACAGTGACTGGCATATAAAAGTAGGCAGCAGGCTTCCCTGGTGGCGCAGTGGTTGAGAGTCCGCCTGCCGATGCAGGGGACACAGGTTCGTGCCCAGGTCCGGGAAGATCCCACACGCTGCGGAGAGCCTGGGCCTGTGAGCCATGGCCGCTGAGCCTGCGCGTCCGGAGCCTGTGCTCTGCAATGGGAGAGGCCACAACAGGGAGAGGCCTGCGTACTGAAAAACAAAAAAAAGTAGGCAGCCATTTATTTAGGCCCCTGTCTCTTTACAGTCAATGAAGTGAACATCTAGTCTACTTTGGAATGATAAAAATAGAGTGCTACTAGCAAGTTAGGCTCAGAAGCAGCTGTAGTATTAAAATGATGCATCTGCTACACTTGTATTTCCGTGCAAGCCTGATGAGTCTACTATAGAATCTATCTCTGAACCCGATAGTCCCATGTGATTTCTGTGTTGTGTGTACTTTAGCACTATATTGATAGACTAAATCCTGAACTAGGAAGATAAAGATATTAACATTTATGGAGTTCCAACTATATACCAGATGGAGGGAATTCCAAATTGGAAGAGATCACTAACATTGTTGTAGGACAAGGTATAGAAAAGTTTAATCCATCTATAAAAAGAAAGAGTTAACAGATTTCCTGGGCAAACATCTACATCCAGTATTTTAGACCAGAAATGTCATAAAAGGACTTTGAAACAACTATAAAAACAAGAAGGGGAGGTGGGCAGAAAGAGAGAGAATGTGGAACCTTGGTTATACTCTTTTACTATAAAATCCTCATGAAAACTCACCCAGAAATCAAGGATTTTGAACAAGGTATGATTGATGACTGGTTCCTAGCCCCATCAACTAGCTATTCAGGCTCACGTTTGCCTACTCCAAGACTGCAATTCTCCTATGCTTCTAGTAGAAAATTTTTAGAGTTTTGTGTTTCAAATTTGGGTCTATGATTCATTTTGAGTTAATTTTTATGTAGGATATGAGGTAATGGTCCATGTGTTTTTTTTTCTTTTTCTGTATAGTGTATACAGCATCATTTGTTAAAACAGACTTGTCTTTCTTCAAAGAATTGCCTTGGTATCTTTGTAAAAAATCACTTGACCTTATGTGTGGGTTTACTTCTGGGTTCTCTGTTCTTGTCCATATATGTGTATCTTTTCACCAGTACCAAACTACTTTGATTACTGTAGCTTTATAGAAATTTTTGAAATCAGGTAGGGTAAGTCTTCCAACCTTGTTTTTCTTTTAAAAAAGTTCTTTGGTTTTGGTTAGTCTAGGTCCTTTGCTTTTCTATATACATTTTAAAGTCAGTTTGTCAATTTCTACAAAAGTCTGCTAGAAATTTTTTTTAATTTCATCTGTTTCCTTTTGCATTTTGTTTTTAGTTTATTTTTATTTTTTTTTGGTCGTGCCATGTGGCTTGCGGGATCTTAGTTCTCTGACCAGGGACTGAACCTGGGCCTATGGCAGTGAAAGTGGTGAAACGTAACTGCTGAACCACCAGGGAATTCCCCTGGACTTTTGATTGCTATTGAACTAAAACTACCTCAGATCAATTTGGGGACAATTATTATTTCAATGATATCAAGTCTTTCAATCTATGAATATGGTATGTCTTCCCATTTATTTAGATTTTATTTACTTTCTCTCAGCAATGTTCTGTAGTTTTCAGTGTGGACATCTTTGACTAGATTTTCTTTTTGGTACTACAGTAAATGGAAATTTTAAAAATTTCATTTTTGAGTTGTTTGCTTCTTGTGTATTGGAATACAATGATTTAAAAATAAGTTATGTATCTTGCCAAATTTATTTATTAGTTCTAATAGTTATTTTGTAGATTCTCTGAGAGTTTCTACATGAACAATTCTGTCATCTGCAATATAATTTTACTTCTTCCTTACTGATCTTTATTTCTTTTATTTCTTTTTCCTTTAACCTTCTCTGCCTACCTTTTTAAAAATTACTGGAATCGCTTAGGACCTCCCCCTCCCCAGTATAATGTTGAATAGAAGCAATGAAAATGGGTATTCTTGCTTTGTTACTAATTTCAGGTGATAACAATGCAGTCTTTCCCCATTAAGTATAATGTTAGCTGTAGGATGTGCGTGGATTTCCATTATCAGTTTGGGAAAATTCTCTGATATTCCTAGCTTGCTGAGAGTTTTTCTTTTTCTTTTTCTTTTTTAAATCATGAATGAGTGTTGAATTTTGTCAAATGCTTTTTCTCCATCTATTGAATTGATCATATAGATTTTCTTCTTTATTCTATTAATATGATGAATTATGTTTGATTGGTTTTCAAATGTTAAACTAACATTGCTTTCCTGTGATAAACCATACACGGTCATGATGTATTTTGACATTTGTTTATGTATTTTTGGACTCAATGTGCCAATATTTTGTTAAGAATTTAAAAATTTATATATTTTCACAGTCTTCTGGTAGTTATTTAAATTTTTTTCAAGAGTATTTAGTTTACTCAGTGGGAGGCACGCTCTGGAGTAGGCTTATGATGCTATGTGGAACATGTGGAAACAAAATGTGTCCTTTTTCTAAATTAAAATATTTTCAAATGATTCTGTAGGTGAATGTGGGCTGCTGATTGGCCACGGTTTCCAGCTAATCTCCTCAAATATTGGTAAAGAATAAACTCTCCTTACAAAATGTAACGTAGAATTTTTGCTGTATTTATCTTGCAGGATGTGAACAGGACAATCCTTATGCAATCAGACTGTAACATGCTTAGGAAGCCAGATTTTTTTGTTGTTAGTTCATTGTTTTATGAATAATGGATGTTGAAATATATAAACTATTCAACTTTTCAATTCTGGACTTCATTCTTATAAGATCTCAATCCCAGATTACCACAGGAACTTGATCTGGCAATGAGAACTTGCTAAGCAAGTGGAAGCTTATTGAGTATTAATATGCTTGTGGAATTAGGAAACCTTAGATTGTGTTGTCATTGGAAGTGGGAGAGGTTCTTTTCTTTGGAGATTTTACATAAGGTTTAGACTTTGTTTTTTGACTCTTACACAATTATTCTTATCAGAGGTAAAGATATCAGCTAGAGAAACGTGTATGTCTACTTCTAACTGATGAAAGAGAAGTCTGAAGCAATGTGAACTTTCCCACTAAGGTGCCAAAGAAGACTTCGTTAAGGGAGCCAGAAGGTGTGGGGGTAAATGCACAGATTTTGAATCCGATGAATGTGGATCTGATTATTGGCTTTTGTTCTGGACACTTCCACCTTTTAAGCTCGTTTCCTTTGTATCTGCTTATAAAGATCTTTGTCAAAATTACATGAACAATATATGTAAAGTCCTTGACTTACAGTAGCAATTAAATAAATTTTAATTTCTTTATTTTCATAGGTCAATATTTAAACATTGAAACAGTGTATTCATCATTTTTTTGAGAATTGTTTAAAAAAAGGCCAGACTTCTTTGACAGACAATTTTTCTTCTATTTGTGCAATCAGTTAAATTAGTGTTTTTGGTCTCTGTCTCTCGACTGTAAGCTCCATGACGACCGCAAAGTTGTCTACCTGGCCCATGGTTGCATTCCCAGATATTAGTATAGAAATTGGTATGTAGTAAGCAGTAGTATTTATTTCTTAAACAAGTGAGTAAATACTGCTTGCAAGTCATTCCTATACAACGGTGGGTCTCTGGAAAGCTTCTTAATTGCCTGTTTTTCCCCAAGAGAGGCCAATATAGCACAATACATTCCAATCAGCAAAGGCTATAAAAGTGATAAAATATACACAGATGGCCAGAGGCAGTCCAACTCATTCTTCTTCATTCCAGAAAATAACTCCCAAAATAGAATGCTTTTTTGGATAGGATATTTTGTCTTGTGAGGTGACTAACAGTTAAACCAAAAAAGTCTTGGTTATGAATGTTGTGACTATCAGTTTTTATAAGTTTATTCTGAGTGAGCAGGGCATTCCTTTTTCTGCCGTAAATTTCTTTAAGTTTAGTGTCTGTTTAACTTTGCAAAAGTACCTAGTACGTAATACAATTAAAGCTAGAGCCTCATCTGCCAAGTTGAGAGCTATTGAGACTCTGGTTATTTATACCATTCAGAAGAGATTTTGAATGACCTTGAATCAGATCTCTACAGGAGTGACACAGAATAAAGGACTGCTTATATACAGGGACTGAACCCAGAAGAGTCCTTCTGAGAGGCATACAGGCATAATGACGGGAGGTGAAGGTAGGTAGCTGGCTTCTTGGCTGGCATGTTAAGCCAATTAATGAAAAGGTCCACCTGGCAGCTCAATTTTTTTCTGTCTCATTCCTTTTTTCAAGAAAGGTATATTTAAGAAAGATAAAAAGAGAAAAATGCAAAAGAAAGAAAGAGCAAGAAATGCATCCTGTTTATTTATTTATTTTTCACCATTTGTTCTTAAAATTTTCCTTCAGAAATAAATGCAAGAATGTGTTTTTGGAACTGTCTGAAAAAGAAAAAGTGTGCTTCTATTTCCAGTAGGACTTGAGCCAGCTTTGAGATAATATTAAATTTAATTGACAGCTCTTCAGCAGAAAGCCTGAAAATTCAAATCCTCAGCCCTCTCTACAAGCGGAGTTTTTCTTTAAAATTGTTAAATAAATATGTTTGGGGAATATGGTAATTAAGTGTGAACAGATGGCGATTTTTAGCTGAGATATTAAGTCTAGGTATTTAATAGAATCATCTTCTTGTTGGAGTCAGTGGGTGTGATGTAGTATACTGGTTGGCAAGACATCAATTTTTGTCAAAGCTAATTGCAGACTATGATAGAGATTCAAATTCCTTATATGGTTTTTAGTACTGGAAAAGGGTTACAGTTGGGAGGAAGATCACAACACCGTACTACATTATGCCAAAAACTTACGCTGGGGATCTATAGACTCAAGAATGCCAAGACAGAAATATACTATTTACAACGAACAACTCTGTGGTGGCGAGAAAAGGGCCCTGTATACTTGGTCTTATGACTACTTTTTCTTTCACTGATCTAGTGACCTGGGGCAAGTCCTGAATCCCCCGGGGCCTCAGAGTCCCCATTTTTCAAATGGAGAAGGGTTGGAATTAAAATGCAATTCAGTTATTTTCCAAAAGCATCTTCCAGCCGGGAAGGTCCTATTAGATCAAAGGACACTCATATGCCTTTTTTGCTGGGGCTAGGGTATTGTGGGTACTTTTCTGTTTTCTTGTTAGTGAGTGCAAAGTGCTGCTTGAAACTTCCAAGCACCAGGGTTTCAGTCAGCATCCTTCTCCTTTGTGCACTTTATATTCAAGGATTTGAAAGGCTAGGGATGTGTAAGTTACAGATTTCAAAAAAATTCAGGAGTTGAACTCATAGCTAAGAATATGTCAGGGGAAGTTAAGCAGCTCTGAGGTTTGTAAAAATGTCCACATGGAGGCGGCAACCAGAACATTCCCCCCTCCACCTGTGGTTGAGGTGAAGGACCATCGGAAGATGAAGTTCTGGGTAGCAATGAGGATTTTTCAGCTTTCATATACCATCTACTCATGCTATGTTTACCATGCATTTAAATAAAAGTTTTCTCTGAAAAGCTTGTGATCAGCGTGCAGGCTAAACGATTTTTGGTTCAATCAAGGCATGGGAGCTGTTGTGAGGGGAACTTCACAGAAAAGATAATATTTAATGAAACCGATGATCTGGGGAACTTGAAGAAGGAAAGGCATGTGACCCAGGTGCAATCCAATAAAAAACTTTACTCTTCAGAAACAAGCATTAACTATTCAGAAACAATAATAGATATAATTTCACTAAAGGAGAAGAAAAGTCGTGTCTTCATAAGCCTAGTGTTTGCCAAGTATGTAAGTTACCTGGGAAAAAGGTACTTATGGTCATTATTATCCCCAATATCTTAGCCTCATTATCCTGAAGTACACGTTCCTGCAGTCACTGTCAGGAGTTAGGTCTGTTTTTTAACTAATGAAGGCTCATAGACTTGGAGGCTGACAATTTCACTGACAGGGAGCAAGAGACTTGGAAGATGACGGCACATCCTGACGCACAGCCCCCATTCCAGTAGAGGGAAGTTGGGGATGTTAGGGCAATGTTCCTACCTCCTTGCGACTGAATCAGGTTGAACCCCCTCACCCAGAATCTTTGGATGCTTCTGTCTGAGCCTGAACAATCGGCCAGATGGATGATAGGTCTGCCTTGGGTGGTGTTGCTTACAGTTTTAATTAGACCTGAATTTATCAAATGCTTGGCAAGTGACCAGAATCAGGCAAGGATGAGATGCCTTTCCAGCAAGCATTTTCTTTCCTCTTAATCAGTGTCAAAACACGTCTTGCTTTGTATTCAATCCGTCTGATTAATGAGTGAGTCTAAAATTTAGAAGTTCCTCTCAATTTACCTTGGAGCAAGATTTCCCCATTCCATAATCTCTTAGCCTCTCCATGGAGCTGCCCAGCAGCTTAGGTTATGGAAGGGATGGCAAAGGGTGTGGAGAAGATGGTAATTGCTATTTGGAAATTGGAGAGGATTGGAAAAACAGATGGAAATATCAAACTTTCAGAAATTAGTTTCTACCATACAATCATCTATATAAATTCTCCACTGTGACTATGTGTCAGATGTATTAAAAGCAACCTGGTATGGAATGTAAACAGGATTGAGAAGAGGGGGAGAGATGTGCTTTATTAGTGACATCATCCTAAATAATCACAAAGTATAACAATTTTTTAAAAAGTGAATTAAAACTTTAGTTTAAAACATGCATATGTCTGTTGTCGTCTTAGCTCATGGTTGCTGATTTTTTTAACTCCCTGTTTATTACATGACTGCCTTCCTGTTGTCTTTTGGGGCTCATCATTCCCTGACTACTTTATCTAAAACACTCCCATGTAAAAAAGCCCTCACCAGTCTTGTCTAGTCCACTGTACAAAAGGACAATTATGAAAGAGACAACAACTTGTGCCTTTTATTCCCTTATTATTAAAATAATGGAACTCCCTGGGTTTTAGATAGGCAGTAAATAGATACTGCATTTCCCGGCTGGCCTTGTAATTAACTGTGGCCATGTGACTAAGTTTGGGTTAATGGGAAGTGAGAGGAATGAAAATATATTACATGTGGGTAACTTTCTTTTTTTTTTTTTTGTGGTACATGGGCCTCTCACTTTTGTGGCCTCTCCCGTTATGGAGCACAGGCTCCGGTTGCACAGGCTCAGTGGCCATGGCTCACGCGCCCAGCCACTCCGCGGCATGTGGGATCTTCCCGGACCAGGGCACGAAACCGTGTCCCCTGCATCAGCAGGCGGACTCTCAACCACTGCGCCATCAGGGAAGGGAAGCCCTGGGTAACTTTCTTAATGACAAGCTGCTTGCCCTGGATGTTCTGTTTCTTTCCCACAGGCTGAAATGCAAACATGGTGCTGGGGAGGTGCTCCAACCATGTTCATGCGGATACCTACCCTAGGGCCTGGACAGGGAGATCAAAGGAAACTTAGTTCTTGGAAGCCCTTGTAGATGGAGCTGGACAGGTCACCTCTGGGAGCATAAAATATATACATACTTTTATTTTCTTTGAGCATCTGTATTTCTGATCTCTTTGGTACTGAAATCCAGCTGTACCCTAAACAATACACTTTCTGCCATAGCTGTCTATTTCATTTTCTTCATAACAGTTATCACTATCTTCATCTCTCGTTTATTGTCTCTCTCCCTTCACTGAAATGTAATTTATGTGAGAGCAGAAATTTTGTGTTAACTTCTGCACCTCCAGTGGCGAGAACAGAGCTTGGCACGTGGTAGTGCTCAATAAATATTTGTGAATGAATGAATGAATGAGTTGTAATTAGTAAGTAGTGGTTAGTGCATTAGTTATAAGAGTACATTTGAATGGATCCTTACGAGGCTACTGAGGAAAGGGATGACTGAAGATCTGTAAGAATGTGGCTCTGATTTGAGTTGCCATTGTCCCCTCCCACTGGTAAGTCAAATTGTTCTACCTTGTGCCATATCCCAGCTTCACTGATAAGATGCCAAGGCATAGGGCTACTTTGAAAGTAGCAATTACTTAGCTCTTCTGTTGTTTCAAATGGGACAGTTTGGTGGGATAGGATGCAATGAGAAGAAAGGGGCAAAAAGTGAGCAAGAGTAGTATTCTTATTCTACCTAAAACTTGAGGTCATAAGTAGGGTGACTATATCATTCAGTGGCCATATTGCCCACTTTGGGAGTGCTCTGAATAATTAAACTGGGACAGTAAGTGCAAATAGGAACTGTTTCAGGCAAACCCGAGCCACAACCTTGTTAATTCACAGAGAAAACTTGCCTGCTTGCTTTGAAAGAGAGGCACCACATTTGAGAAATGACACTTGCCAGTATTTAATGAGTGACAAGCAAACCAGGAAACACAGAAGTGGTCCTAAGTTTTCTTCTGTGATGGAATGTTTTGCTGAAACATGAGTTAAGTCACTCAACATATCAGCTCCCAGAATGTTTAACCTCCAGATTCATTCCACTTTAAGCCATTTAAGACTATGAAGTAAAAGTTGACCAGTAGGCACAATACAAAAGAAACAATTACTGATGTAGGTTTCACGATCAGCAAGGGCTTTAGTGCAGCAGAATTGTTTAAAGAAGATTTACTTTCAGCCATAACCTAGAGGCAGAAAGAACACATATTAGGGCATCTATAAACTGAGAAGAGTAGCTGCCAGTTCTTGGGAGATAAAAGCATTTCAGAGTGTCATGGAAATGAGCAAAATATGAATACAAAAAAGAGATGTGCTAGAGAGGAAGATAAGGAAACACTTTGCAAAGGAAAGATAGATATAGATATATGTGATGAGAAATTTATTAAGGCATCAAAATCACAGGGATCAGTTATGGGTTATGGTATAGCCTGTGGGGTTCTTTGAGTGGATTCTCAACAGCCTTTTGATATATGTGGTGAGATAACAGAGCAGTGGGATTCATTTGGTCATTCATTCCACGTGTATTTATTGAGGGCCTACCAGCCAAGATGATGAACTGTTGGTGTGAGGGGGTTATTCCCTCACACCAACAGTTCATAAAAAGCAATAAATATTTATCATTTCACGCAGTTTCTGTAGTTCAGGAAATTAGGAACTGTTTAGCTTCTCAGCTGTTGTTTCCTTAACTTGTACCATTTTTATTCTAATGTGTCTTGGTGTGTGTCTTTGGCTTTATCTTATTTGGAATTCTCTGGGCTTCCTGGAACTGGATGTCTGTTTCCTTCCCCAGATTACAGAAGTTTTCAGCCACAGTTTTTCAAATAATTTTTCTGTCCCTTTCTCCCTTTCTTCTTCTGGCACCCTTATAATGTGAATGTTATTCTGCTTCAGGTTGTCCCAAATGTCCTTTAAAGTATCTTCACTTTTCAAAATTCATTTTCCATTTTTTAACTCTGACTGGGTGAGTTCCACTGCTTTCTCTTCCAGGTCACTTATTCATTCTTCTACCTCATCCAATCTGCTGTTGAAGCCCTCTGGTGTATTTTTCAGTTCAGTTATAATTTCTGTTTCGTATTTTCTTATATTTTCTGTCTCTTTATTGAAGTTCTCACTGCGTTTGTCCACTTTTCTTCTGAGTTTGATGATCATTTTTATGACCAGTACTTTGAACTCTATCAGGTAGATTGCTTATCACCATTTTGTTTAGTTCTTTTTCAGAGATTTTGTCTTTTTCTTTCAATTGGAACATATCCCTCTGTCTCCTCATTTTGCCTAATTCTCAGTGTTTGTTTCTATGTATTAGGTAAATAAGCTACCTCTCCCAGTCTTGAAGGAGTGGTCTTATGTAAGAGATGTCCTGTGGAGCTCAGAGGTGCAATCATATCTGGCCGCCAGATCCATGCACTCAAGGGATGTCCCCTCTGTGAGCTGTGTGCACCCTCCTGTTTTGGCAGGGCATGGTTGCTGATGTGGTATGCTGGTGGGTGCAGCTGGCCCCTGGAATGCGTGTAGGGCCCAGCCCTGGCAGCTGCTGGGCACTGGTGGGTGGGATTATTGCTCCACCAGCTGTGAGGCCTAGCTGAGGTGCAGGGGTGGGCAAGGCTGTTGGCGGGGTGTGCCCACTGGTGCTAACAGGTTAGATGGAGATTTCCAAAATGGCACCTGCCAGTGTTGTATTAGCAAGGTAGCCTGAGATTGCAAAAATGGCTCCCCTCAGTGACTCAGTCCTTGTGGAACATCCCAACTGCTTCCTGCCTCTCTGGCAGATGCTTTAAGATTAGTAAGTGGTTCTCCTTCACCTATGGTTCATGTGTTTTTCAATCTGGTGTTTCTCTGCTGGTTTTTGGATAAATTGAGTTTGTGTGTGGGTCCTTTAAGAGCAGGTTTTCCATTTCCTGCAGTTCTGTGATTTTCTTGGGCATATTCCCTGTGGTTTTCAAAGTCAGGTGTTTTGGGGGCTTGTCTCTCCTGTGCAGTATCTAAGCGTTTCTGTGCCTGATGTGGAGCTCAGATCCCTCACTCTTCAGAAAAAACAACCATACCTTTGTGATTCTTCTTGATTTGGACCCAGGTCTGACTAAGAATAGGGCCTAACTTCCTGTTTGCTATGACCACTTTCCATCCCAGTGATCCAGAGATGGGCCTGTGATTTAAACAGGCCAAGCAGAGTCCTGACCTGGGATTTTACAAAGGACACTGGGAGAGAGAAGAATATTCTCCTTTTCTCAGATCATAAACTGTAAGGATGGGATTTCCAATCTGCAGGTTGCTATGTCCCTTGAAACCTGTTTACAGAGCAGAGAACAAAGCCGAGCAGAGAAAAACAATTTGAGAGGCAGATGGAGAGACCTGACATGATTGCTTGAGTCTGTGAATTCTGATTCTCCCGAAGTCAGATTCACCACTGTCCTTCCCAGGTATGTGAGTCAATAATTCCTCCTTTTTATCAATTAATTAGTGAATAATTTTTTTTTTTTTAGCTTAAGCTAGTTTGAGTTGAGTTTCTATAATTTGTAACCAAAAAGTACACACCCGTATAGCTGGTCAGATCTAGCAATTCACAGAATCACATAGTATAATTACTCATGCTACTTCATTCAGTTGTTCTCCCTTCGCATGTTTGTTAGGTGTTTTATGCATAAATAGGAAGATATCTTCATTTATTTAGAAAAAAAATTATTGAGTACTAATTATTGTGCTTTGATCATGCCAGATGATAGAGTTACAAAGAAGAGATAAAGTACAGCTTCTGTTCTTGTGGAACTCACTGTGTAAACAGAGAGAGAGATATCCAGCAGTGGGTTAAGTGCTAGCAAATAGTCATTGGAAAGGACCTGTGGAACGAACAGGATGAAAGATTGAGGCAGGGATACCAGAGAGGTCTCACTTGAAGTAGTCTTAAAAGAAGACTAGGAGAGCTCCTCACGGAAGGCCAGGGCAAAGGCTTTTTAGGCAAAGGGAACAGCTGGGGCAAAGGCCTGAAGGTGTAAAATGGCATGGTATATGGAAGTTAGCACTGGTGAATCATGGAATATTTAGTATTCAGATTAAACAATCAGAACTCTTTATCAATATGTTAACAACTGCTACTGGGAGAACCCAAAGTTGTTTGATATGTAAAAAGAGTTTGCTCTACTCTGCTTCTTGTTAATTAAAGTGAGTGTTTTTGGCAGCAAAGCAACTCTGCATAGTTGGCTTAAGGAACTTTACAGATGCCATTTCAAACTTCAGGTGTTTGGTTGGGGCCTGGTTAAATGGTATCTTGGAACACAATAGAAATCTAGTTAATTTCAAGGATTGTATAGGGGAAAATGAATTTCTTGTAACCATTTGAAAATAGTCCTAATCATTCTTAGTATTTTCCTATATTGCCCTCAAAATATCAAAGCAAAATAGGAAGATGTGGCTTTATAACTGGCTTATTGAGAAATTGTTCCCCCCCCCAGCCCTGTCCCTTTTAGGGTATAAATACAGGTTGGTTTTGTTTTGTTCTATCATCGACCTCATCTATGCTCCACCAAACCTCTTTCCCCATCACTTGATGATATCCTAGGCAGATTCTATAACTTTCCAGTCTTCTTTTGCAATTAAAATCTTCAACCTCAGTTCTGTCTAAATCTCCCCTTCTTAACCTCCCCCAGTGCAGGCTTCACCTATGGTTCCAAAGGCTGGTGTGGGAATGGGGTGTGGTCTGCTCATTCATTCCTCCTCACGCTCCAGCACCAGATGGGAGGGTGACAGGTAGCGTGGTCTGTATTAGGGACAGAGGGAGACCTCTGTATCCCTTTTCTAGGCTACAAAAGCTCAGGTATTAGGTGAAGGGAGAAGAATAGAAAGAAGGGGAAATGTCTTTTTTCCTGCCTAGTAAGGATGCCTCTTCATTGGTCATAGGACCTCCTCCCTGTTGGTTTTGCCAGGTATAAGTGCAAGGTATTCCACAAGCTGTTTTTTTGGTGGGGACCGTGTATTGTTTCCTCAGAGAGGACCATGGCCCCCGCAATCACAATTTCTTCATGAGGGAGATCCAGCTCTTGCTTGAGCTTTTAACTCTTTCGCAGCCCATTTGGTTGTATTCCCCAAAGGTTGAGGCAGGCTTGGTGTCAGACACTTATTTTTGGTAACTCTAGAATGTGGGACACTTGAAGCTTCTTGTTTCTGAATCTGAGTTCTAGTCACCAACTCCACAGCCATAACAACAAACAGTCCAATTTAACATTTTTTGCACTGTTTTATTTTAGTGAATCTTTGAGTTAAGTAGAAGGGCCTCTCTAATTTAACTGCTTTCTTGTGGTCAGTTCTGGTACTGCATTTTAAGGGCAATTCTGAAAATCAAGACTCCCCCACCCTCTATTCTCCTGCCACATTCAAATTAGAGAAACTATTTGGGATTGCCAGATAAATTGATGGTAAGGAGATTAGAGGCATCTTTATTGATGAGACATTTGGGGGGAGTACTGAATATGCTTAGCCTGGAGAAGAAAAGATTCAAGGGTTATATGATAACTGTTTTTAAATATATGGATTTTCAGGTAGCATAGAGATTAAGACTTCTGCCCCTGGGATGTTACAGGGAGATTAATGTCATTCTATGTAATAACTCCTGAAAAATCAGAGCTTTCTAAAGGTGAAACTGACTACCTCAGGCGGTAGTGAGCTCCCTATTATTGAAAATATTTAAGCATAATTTGAATACTACTTGGTAGGGATATTGTCAAGGGGCTTCAACAATAGTTGTAAACCATGAGTTGACATTCAATATTCCTTTCAATCTTTTGGTTCTTCTACTCAAGAAACTGACACAGTATAGGTAACCGCTTTAGTCAATACTTATGGGGATTCAGAATATTGGTGGGATCAACACTGATCTAGGTTCTGATTCTCAGCTTTTCAGTTAAAAAACACAATATATGCAATCCTTTGTTACTTTGTAAAAAGACAATTTTTTTTTTTTTTTTTTTTTTTTGCGGTACGCGGGCCTCTCACCGCTGCGGCCTCTCCCGTTGCGGAGCACAGGCTCCGGACGCGCAGGCCCAGCGGCCATGGCCCACAGGCCCAGCCGCTCTGCGACATGCGGGACCCTCCCGGACCGGGGCACGAACCCGCGTCCCCCGCACTGGCAGGCGGACTCCCAACCACTGCGCCACCAGGGAAGCCCCTAAAAAGACAATATTTTGATGCTAGAATGTTTATGTGTTTATTTTAATAGGCAAGATACGGTTTTAGAAAGAACACTTATATCTACTTTTTAGGGCACCATTTTAACAACATCAAGGCATTTATGAAACATTCATAATCAAAAGTTTTTATCCAGCAAAAGCTCAAAACCACGGTTATTTGATGGTTTCAGGAAGAGCACTGAGTATTATTGCTATATTTCTATGTATTAGTCATGGAATACTGGTGTTTCAGTGATGACCCTTTATGAAACAGATTACGGTTAAAATTTCATTGGGATTTTTTTGAACCTGAAGAAGTTATTTCAAAGGTTAATTAAAGGAACAAACTGAAGAAAATAGACAAAATTTTTGAAAGTGGAGAGATTATAGCCATACTTATATTTTATTAAAATGCTATAATAATTAAAACTGTAATACTGGTATTAAATAGGTTGATAGCTTGATGGAAAAGAGTAGCTAGCCCCAAATAGACTTTGTTGCATAAAATAATTTAATATAAAGGAAGCATCATAAATAAGAAAGGTAGTGTTGTCAGAGCTGCTCCAGGTCTTTGCTCAAAACCCTCCAACCTCCACCTTTAGCAAGAGTTAACATAAATCTTTATGGTAAGGGGTCCAGAGTTAAGACAGGAAGCTACAAACAAACAAAAACCCAGATGGAATCATCTGGGACCAAGATGGCGAGTAATCTGACCTCCAGCAGACCTCGAGTCTCATTATACGTTGATTTTACTACATTAGCGTATTAAAGGACACACCTACCTGCAGCCATGACCAGATGTTAAGGATCAAAAAGAATAAAAAGAGGAGCGCCCGCCACTCCCTCGAAAAAAGCCCTGTCCCGTCCCCGGTAGACTAATGCGTATGCCTCCCCAGCATTAGCCTCATTCCTCCCCACTTTGTCCTCACTCTTTAAAATTAAATCCCTCACGCCAGGTGGGCGAGAAGTTGATCTGTGAAGTTAGTTCCCGCTTCTCCATTCTTTGGCCACTGAATAAAGCTTGTGCTGTGTCAATCTCAGCTTCAGTTTCTTTATTTGCCTGCTTGAACCCGAATGAAAAAAGAACACTCCGCCACCGAGGCACAGAGCCTCTGCCAGGGTAGGGCCTGAGCAGGGTCCATATGACTTAACAGTAGGGAAGATTTATTCAGTAAATTTTAGTTCCACACACCTAATTAGCAATACAAGAAAGTGGAAAAAACGAATTCAGATCCTTTTTTTAAAAAACATCTTTATTGGAGTATAATTGCTTTACAATGTTGTGTTAGTTTCTGCTGTATAACAAAGTGAATCAGCTGTATGTATATATATCCCCATATCCCCTCCCTCTTGAGCCTCCCTCCCACCCTCCCTATCCCACCCCTCTAGGTGGTCACAAAGCACTGAGCTGATCTCCCTGTGCCATGCGGCTGCTTCCCACTAGCTATCTATTTTATGTTTGGTAGTGTATATATGTCCATGCTGCTCTCTCACTTCATCCCAGCTTACCCTCCCCACCCCCAGCCGTGTCCTCAAGTCCATTCTCTACGTCTGCGTCTTTATTCCTGTCCTGCCCCTAGGTTCTTCAGAACCATTTTTTTTAAAGTTTTGAAAACATACCTTTGATCTTTTGAATAAAGCCATCAATGCTATGGAAGACAGTGAATCTTCACTTGAATTTGACACAGTCTCTGTCTTCTCATCTGAGAATGTAAATTAGTTTAGAACTTTTTATCAGGTAAATTACTTATCTCTGTTTCATTAACATTTCCCGCCCCCCACCCCAGGTTTTTATTTTGCTCTTTCATTTGGAACATAGTCTTCTGTTTCATTTTGCCTGCCGCTTTGTGTCGGTTTCTGTGCATTAGATGAAACAGCCACCTCTCGCAGTCTTAAAGGAGAGGTGGTTCGTCACGTGGATGAACCTTACCATTCAATCCTGCCCTTGTAGCTCTTGGTGTCTCTCAAACCTTTGTGACTGTCCCAGCTGCCAATTTTATTTTTAATGGCTCCCAGGCGTTGAGGCTGTGCCGAGACCTGGCAGTGTCCCAAAGGGGAGGATTTCAGTCCACACCTGGATTTGGGCTGACAGAAAGCCTGAGCCTCAGGCAAGAGCTTTTAAAGAGTGCACATATGCACAGTGCTGTGAGACCCACTGTGGACAAAGAATGCCACTTGCCAAGTCAGCAAACAAAGGATGCTGCGGCCACTAAGCCCTGAGCCACTGCAGCCACCGGATGGTGAGCCCTGAGGGGACTCAGGATGGAGACCAACAGGCTGCCTGCCACCAAGCCCTCAGCCACTGCAGTCGCCTCCAGTAGTGCACCCTGAGGGCCTCAGGATGGGAAAGACCAGGGTACTTGCCCTAGATAGTTAAGGTGCACATCAAAGGAATGATTTCAATGAACCCAGACTCTTTCATCTTCCCATCTTGTATCTTCCCATATTCTTGTATCTTCCCATAGAGAAAAAGCACTAAAATCATTAATCTGAGATATCTGGTTTTCTTTAATTAACAGTAATCTTTCGATGTTCAGACTACCTGGTCTTTGTTGCAAAAACCCCAATATATCCCAGCTCCTCCCTTACCTCTTCAGAGCAGTGGGTGAGAGCAACCTGCGAGGCTGCCTCCCAGGCTAAGTCTTCAGAAAGTCCGCCAAATGAAACAAAATTCTCAACTTTTAGGTTGTGCATTTTTTTTCAGTCAACAACATGCAGAAGACCTCAGAGCCAAGCCATCAGGAGCTGACGCTTGTGCACAGGGGTAAGAATCGGGCCTCAGAAGAGCATCAAGGCTCCCGCGTGCGAGTTATCGCGGGCTCTGGGCGCGCAGCGCGAGAGCAAAGATGGCGGCTCCTAGAACCCTGAGAGCGCGCTCCTCGGAAGCCTCCGCACCGACGCCAGAGCTCAGTGGCCTCTCCGGCCGAGGCCCCAGGACAAATAGGCCTCTTTCTCTGAAAGATGGGGATGTGTTTCAGTTGCTGTCTGGCTGTGCCCTGAGGGCGAGGGGCGGCTGCCAAGATCCGTCTCCCGTGCTTCCAGTTCTGTGGGAGCCAGGAGTGCAGGACTCCTGCCCACCAGAGCCCGGAGTTCAAGGGGCGTCTCCTGGGCAGCGGTTGCAAAGACGGGGTCAGGAGATGTACGAACTGGGCCACCCAGAAGACATGTGTAGAAGCTCCCTTCCGGGAGATATTGGCACACTGTGCGCAAAAGAGGAGAGCTCAAAGATGTTACCCTCTGAGAAAAGAAAAAAAAAAAAAGATGGTGCCTGCAGGCTCTGGAGCAGCGCTACTGGAGGGCGGGAAGATGGCGCCCACCAGCCTCCGGCCCCGGAGAGCAGCCCAGCTGGCTGCTGCCCTTCAGACCACTGCTTTAAAATTAGCAAATGACTTTCTTTCACAGAAAGTCTAGGCACTTTTCAAGGGACTGCGTCAGCGGAAGGCCCTGGAGTGAGTGGGTGAGTTAAAGCGCCAGCCCTGTTCAGAGTTGTTTCTCATTTGTCCCAGCCTCGCGGGTTCTCGTGGGTGTGGGCCATGTTGGTCTTCAAAGCTAGAGGTTTTGGGGTCTAGTCTCCAGGTGCAGGTCTTCATAGTTGGGTGTCCCATGTGGGGTATGAACCCTTTGCTCTTCAGCCAGAAGCTCCAGGTTTCGAGTTCCCTCTTAATTATCCATCCATATTTCAGGTCATACTTCAAACTATATCCTGTGTTAAGCGTTATTAATAAAACCATAATGAAATCTCGATTCAAATAGAATATTTTAAATCTAAGTGTGAAGAAGGCTTTTAAATTAAAAAGTGATAGAAGAAATACCAGAGCGAAAGAAAAATATTTTGATTATTCAGAGATGTAAAACATTAAGAAATAATATTAAAAGGAAATTAAAAACTGGTAAAAAAAATTGGCAATATATGACAAAGAAAAGCTTAATTTCTTTACCAAATAGAGCTCTTTCAAAATCATAAGAAAAATTACTAAAACTAGTGGGACAGAAGGCATGAACACACAATTCACAAAAGAGGGAAATCAAATGGCAAATAAACATATGGGAAAACGTTCAGCTTCATTAAGAAATGTGAATTAAAATGAGGTGTAATTTCACCTTCTAAACTATTAAAGATTTAATTGTTTTGAAGACTAATATTGATGAGAGAGCAGAGGAAAGCAATTTAGGAATATGTGTCAAGAGCTTTTAAATGTTAATATTCTTTGGCCCTGTCATTCTATTTCCAGAATCTGTCTTGAGAAAATAATTCAAAGCAGAACGAAGATTTTTCAGTTTTGCAAAATATTGAAAATCATGAAAAAAAATTTTAAACTAAGAAATAAGGCAGTAGTTAAGTAAATTATATTATCTCCATATTAAGGAATATTGTGATGCCATTAAGATTCTGTTTCTGAGCAGTGTTTAATAATATGGGGAAATGTTATTATGCTAGGCTGAAAGATAAATGTATGTAATTCCTTCAGTATGCTTTACAAAAAGACTAGAGGGAGGCTCATCAAAATATTAACCAAAAATTGCCATCAGAGCCATCACTGTATTTTGGATCATGTTGGATAAACCCAGCCAAATTCTTGTTCTTTGGCTCTGCTTTCGCTTGATGCCAGGTGGCTTAACACCCTTCCATTAACTCATAATTTCCTCAGTCAGATGACAATAAATTCAATTTGATTACCTCTTTCTTTCCATTAGTGATATCAGCAGGTAATCTTGATTATGCTTGAGACATTTTGGCCTCTTAGGTTTGGGAATCTTTTTAGAGTTTTGAGAAACACATTTGCAAACAGATTTGGATGAAGTTCTTTTGTAGATGACCGCTGTCACTTACTAAGTTGATTTTACTAGCTTTCGTTTTACAGAATATCACCCTCTCAGTTGGTCCACAGATTCTTGAGCTGTGTTTGGAGCCTATAGCTTTCCTTGTGCTGACTATACCATATATTATCTTTTGTCCCTCTCCTCACCCACCTAATCTTGAATTTTTTTTCTTTTTTTCTTTTGTTGGCTACAATGTCAGGTTTGGCTGTTTGGAGGCTTGCATGTGGGGGAGGAAATTTTCAAGCAATCCGACCCGGTTTAGAAATCTTGGTCTTCCAATCAGGAACACAGGTAAGTTTCCTTGTTGTTCGCTCAAGACATGCCCTTAAATTAATCACTCTTCTTTGTTGAGCCATTCCTGTCTCTGTCAAAGAGACATGAATAGTAATCATGGATGCCGAAGACCTGCTACCTCTTTTCCCTGATCCTAACAGGAATGAGGTTAGTTTGCCATGTCTTTTCCTTAGTAAACTCATGCTGACTTCTGGCAATCACTGTGTCCTTTCCAAGTGCTCACGAACTTCTGTTTACTAATCCCTGCTAACATTTTGCCAGGGTTACATGCAATAGAACTTTTTCTTCATTTTTGAAAACCGGGAAATCTACTTACGTCCAGTTTTATTCTTCATGTCTTGCTCTTCGTGATTGCTCAAAGTTTATCATAATCATAACTGCATGCTACTTTAGTCTGCTGAAGTGTAGTTACTTTGTGTGCAGAGACCTAAATTCATATAGCATTAGGTGCTTCCTTTCCAGCTTACTTTACATGTAGGTCTTTGATTCCCTACTGATGACTGATGTTAGTTCTATCCTTTTCAGGTGGCAAAGATAAAGCCACACTGGAATGAAGTAATAGTTTTTCTATGTAATCTGTAAACCATCTTCTCCAATAGATTCAAGACCTATTGTGTTCTTACTGTAAACACAGTTGACTTAAACATTTTCTATAAATCTCAGCTACTTAGTGCTTCTTGGAGATTTGTGACAGCCTTTTGCTGTGACCTGAGGCAAATTATTTAAACCTGGTCTCTTCATCTGTAAAAAGGGAATCATAATGGTGATTTATGTCATCAAATTATTATGAAGACTGGATGAGTCAGTATTTGTGAAGGTGCCAGGATGTCAGTGCTACCTATATGTTAAATAAATATTCTTTAAAACAAAATTGTGCTCTCTGAAGAAACTCCCCCCTTTTTTTAGATGCCATCCATTTTGTTCGGTCATTGAGATTATCATAATTGAATGATCAGAATTTATTTCTTCATTAGTGGATACTATAAAGTAGCCTCATCGATTAATATTTATAAAGCACATAATATGTATTTGATCATTTGGTGTATTATTCATTAGTAAACTCTTTGAATTGCTTAATCATTTTGATGGTAGCTGACTAAACTTTTCATACTGTTTATGAATAATGACTTTCGAAAAGGCTTTTATGACCTCTGTGTGTTCTGGGTTTTGATATATTTTTTAAAAACAAAGAACTGATACCATTTCTCATTCTTACAGAGAATAATAATATAGTACAAGGTTTTTTTTTCCCCCCACTGATGTATGTTTGAATGAAGACAAAATGATTTAAATCTCATCTACCAAGTTATTAAATATGATTTATAACCCTTGTCTACACAGTGATTAGCAGATTTATGTGCTAGAAAGTTCTGATAATTCTTATGATTACTAAATATAAATCAATTTTTTCAACTTTTACATGGAGCGTATTTCTTTTCCAACTTCGACAACCGTATACTTAGGTAAATTTCTCCATCCCACACTTCCATGGCTTCTATCTTGAGTTTCCCACTCTGATTAAATAACCTTATTTCATAACCAGCTTTGGTCCCTTTTTATCAGCTCAGGAAAAGAAGCTGAAATGTATTATATTTAACACACATATCTATGATGCAAATCCCACATGTCTAAATGCATAAATATGTATTTTGTCTCTTTTTCCTTTGGGGGATAGGTAAGACTGAATGTTTGCTGAAGTTTGTAAGGTTTTTTTCCCCCCACTTTTGAGCAGTAGTAGAGAAGCTCTGTAAGAGAATGTATAGAATTTTTAGTGATTTAGAAAATGTACTGTTCCCTGAAATCCTTTGGGCAGGATTTGGTAAGTGAAGAGCAGAATATCTCATAAGTACTTAGGAAATGAATCACTCAGCTCTATAAAAGTAGGTGAGGTATCTCCAGCTTCCAGTCAGGAGGACAGCGTGGGGCAAAATGTGCCTGTTGACTGCTGGCATTTCTAATCCATCCATATGAGCAGCAAAGGGCGAGTTAGCAGTGCTTCATGCTTAATGCTTACTGTACACTCATTACCTCCGTGGAGAATTTGTATAAAAGTGACCCAGAGGACATTTAAAGGTCTCTTTTCTTGTTCTAGCCTGCTTTGCCAGCCTTATATACTGAGAACTCCCTACTAGGGCCTGCCATCTTGGCTGAATTGAAATATTTGCTACTTCCTAAGTCTATCCTGTGCCTTCTGCTATCTATAGCTTAATCATAGCTAATTAGCATACTGGATGTCAAAATTTTATTAATTGGTAAAACTAATGACTTGTTAATTAGCATGATAAATGCTGGAAGAGGGAGGCTGTTGGTGAAATTCAAAGTATTCTATATATGTAGGTTGGCTAAAATACTTTAAAGACACTGTCTCCATTCTTGCATGAATAGAGTTTCAGAATCTGGCAAGGTTCATACCTTGTTCCCTTTGAGATGGTACCAGAGACTTCATCCCTAATTGTTTCTGTGTCCAGCCATTGACTTGGGACAGGGTTCCTCAACCTCAGCATTACTAATGTTTTGGGCTGGATAATTCCTTGTTTTGTGGGCTGTCCTGTGTATTGTAGGATATTTAACATCATCTCTGGCCTCTGTGTACTAGGTGTCAGTAGTGCACTCCCCTCCTTGTAACAAAGAAAACTGCCTCCAGACACTGCCAATGTCCCCTAGGGGGCAAAATCGCCCCAGATGAGAACCACTTGGTTAGGAGGATTTCTGATGGCATGATTCTTTTTTTTTTTTTTTTTTGATCAAAGTATAATTGACTTACAATATTATATTAGTTTCAGGTGTACACCACAGTGATTTGATATTTTTATAGATTACATACCATACAAAGTTATTATAATATTATTGACTACATTCACTGTGCTGCATCAATCTGATGAGAGGAAATAAAATCCTGCTTAAGGTCTGTGCTGTGCCTCAGGGAATATCACATGGAGATGGGAACCTAAAGGATGCTGAGACTTCCCTGAGTTACAGAGTAGATCCTGTGATTAGTTTGTACCTGCTATGCTCCTGGATGTTTGTCCAATCCCTCTCCATCTGGCATAACTGGGTCTGAGCCTTTGTTTCATTACAGCCTAGTAGTGAGGTGGTAACTAGTTAGCCCTCTCCACCCCAGACTTCTTTGATGGCTTCTGTGACTTACCAAAAAGAACTTAAGAGTTGTGACCAAATTGACTTTTGTTCACAAAAACGTGTCACCTAGTCTAGTGATTTGCACATAGCCAAACACTGCATTGTAGACAGACGCTACTTTGCTGTAAAGAAGACTTCGTGGAGGTATGACTGAGCCTTGGGGAGCCACACTTGAGATTGGCCCAGTGTCAATCTGCACGTTCAGTGATAAGACTGGATTTAGATGCTAGTTGCCACTTTGTATAGATTCTCCCAGTCCTTAAGGTGATTCTTTTGAAGCCACCATCCATTTGCCTGGGTGAGGAAGTTTGAAGGAAAAGAGAAGGGACAGCCATAGCACTTCTTCTAGGCTTTCCGTTACTTCCCCAAGCTTCTCTGCTCATCCGCTGGATGGAGATGAGCAGCAGATTGAGGGGGGGCTGGTTCTGCCGCTCCTGTGTGTCCTACAGGAGTTCTCTTGCTCTTCAAAGTTGAGTGTTCGCTTTAGAAAGTGGTTAGCTCCTCTCAGTGCTCAGCTTGAGGCCTAAACTATGGATTCTAAAGTAGCAGTTACATTCATTCAACATCCTGTTATAGAAATGACAGGAAAAGCTGGAATTCCTTTCTCACTTCCCAATGTTACCCCCTCCACTTAATTTTTTCTGAAAAGTTTTGAAAGAACTAAAAAATACAAATATAGAAAGCACCTGTGTACCAACTACCTGCTCCTCAAAATTGCCAAATGTAGCATATTTTCACATTTTCTCCCAATTTTTAAAAGAAAAGTAATGGAACATTATACAGTTGAAATCTCTTTGTTCACTTCCAAGCACATCAAACGCCTCTTCCCAATGGCAATTTTTGTCATGAAATGGGTGTGTATCTTTCATGGTTTTTTTTAACAATACATTAATGAATCAGCAGACAATATATATCATTAATGTACATAAATTATATGCTATATGTATTGTTATGAAAACTACTTTTCTTTTTACTCATATACTTCTTACTATGCTTTTGAGATCTCTGTTAATATAGAAAAATATTTAATCATGTTAACCTCTATGTGGTAATCTGTTGTATTAATATACCATATTTTGTTTAGTCATTCCCTATTGATGGATATTTAGGTCATTTGCAATTGTTATTTTTATAAACGAAGGTACAGTGAGCATATTTATCTGTGTCTCCTCGTGCGCGTGTGCAGAATTTTCTCTAGGGCGTATGGCTTGAAGTGAAACTGTTGGATCACATTTTCAAAGTTACTATCTGTGGCCACATTGCATTCTAAATTTGAGTGTGCAAGCTCTTCTTGAGTTGGAGGTGTGTGTGTGTGTGTGTGTGTGTCCGTCCTGTTTCCCAGATCTCATGTCTCCCTGTTGGGTGATGTGATAGCCTTTATGTGACCCACCTGGGTCCCCTGTTGTAAATAAGGTCTCCCATTAGTGACTTCAGGATCTCCTGCAACTTCTAATTGTGAGCCAGTGGGCATCCTAGCTCAGTGCATGGTCATCTGACTGCCCATGCTTCCTCCTGCCACCTGGACAGCCGCTGGGTGCTGGGGGAGTTCAGAGCAGGGGTTGCAGCTCTATTCTGCTCTCTTTTCACCACCAGGGGAGTCCTTCTCACCTCCTGTTTCACACAGTGACCCTGGCTCCTTTCTCTTTCCAAGGTCCCATTACCCTGCCTGACTTGAATTCCTGATAGCTTCTGCAATTTCCTGTTGGGAAGCCCAGTAAGTCTGAGCCTTCTCACCGCTGTGTACTTCTGTTTCTTTTCTGGACCACAGGAATGCTTCTTCTGTTTATGAGCACAGCTATGTCTTTTTAGTGCATTAAAAATATTTATTAATGCTTTGTGAATTTTTGGGGGGCGGGTGCAGAGTTGGTAGCTTACAGAGTTATTTTGGCCAGAAATTTAACATAACCATTTTTAAGATTTTGGAGTCCGTCTTTCTAGATCTTTGTCCATATATTTATGCACACACACACACGTGAGCGTATTGTGCGTGTGTGTATATCTATACACATATATATCTGTCTTAAGGTAAATGGAATTGTTATACATATAGTTATACAATTTATTATAATAATATATCTTAAAAATACATTCATTCGGCACATCTTCCTTTCTTCCTTCTCTCTCTTTCCTTTGTTTCTTACATAGTATTCCTTGATACTCATGTAACATAATTTATTTAACCATTGCATTATTAGTTGACATTTAGGTTGTTTCTAATATTTCACAATGAATAACTATGCTATAATAAATATGCATTTTTGTACATATATATTTTTTTCCAAACACATGTAAACATTTTTGCAGTGTACATTCTCCAGAGTGAAACTTCTGATACAAAGGCCATGACTACTTTAAAATTTAAGAGACTACTAAATTGTCCTTCAAGAGCGCTGCACCAAGTGGGTTTTGTCTCCCCAAAGCCTAGACCAGTCCCACCTGGATTTTATCACAAAGTAATAGTCATATGTTGTGATAGTATTTGTTCCACACCCTGGTGTAAAGAGAAGATGCTTCTGCATCTTCGGGGATGCAACTGGTTGGGAACTCTGTGGGATACGATTGGTTGGGAGCTATGTGTGCCTCAGGCCTCACCCCAAGAATGAAGGGAGAACTATCTTAGCACCTGTAACCCATTCCAGCACAACCATGGGTGAGAAGCTCTGACCTAGACAACATCATAATATCAACCTTTCAACTTTGTCCATTTGATGAGCAAAAATATGTCATTATTATTTTAATTGGCATTCCCCTCATTACTAGTGAGATTGAGAGTCTTTTCATGTCTTTTTTGACCATTTGTATTTCTTCCTTCACAAATACCTTTGTCTATTTCTTACTGATTCGTCAGAACTCTTCTTCATGCTATGTATAAAATTTTTTAATCTAAGATATCGCTATAGATATAGGTAGATACGCTGATGCCTCTTTTTTAACTTGCACGTGTTACATTTTGCCATAAAGAAACTTTGAATTTCTGAATCATCAAATATTTCAATCTTTTGTCTCTTGGCTTTATTTGGGGATACAGAAACTTTTCTTTATCAGGAAATCACTTAAAATAATTATCATTCTTTTAATACTTTTGTAGTATTAGAACTCCATTTGAAATTTATTTTAGGGTCCAATTTGACATAGAAATCTAAGTTAGCTTCTTTTTTTAACCTTAAAATTTTTTTTAAATTAAAATATGGTTGATTACAATATTATATAAGTTACAGATGTACAGCACAGTGATTCACAATTTTAAAAGGTTATATACTCCATTTATAGTTATTATAAAATGTTGGTTATATTCCTTGTGTTGTACAATATATCCTTATAGCTTATTTTATGTATAATGGTTTGTACTTCTCAAACCCCTACCTCTATACTGCCCCTCCCCCCTTCCCTCTCCTATTGGTAACCTCTAGTTTGTTCTGAATATCTATGAGTCTGCTTCCTTTGTGTTATATTCACTAGTTTGTTTTATTTTTTAGATTCCACATATAAGTGACAGCGTACAGTATTTGTCTTTCTTTATCTGACTTATTTCACTTAGCATAGTACCCTCCAAGTCCATCCATGTTGTTGCACATGGCAAAATTTCATTCTTTTCTTATGGCTTAGTAGTATTCCATTGTATACATATGCCACATCTTCTTTATCCGTTCATTTGTTGATGGACACTTAGGTTGCTTCCATATCTTGGCAATTATAAATAATGCTGCTATGAATATTGGGGTGCATGTATCTTTTCGATCTATAGTGATACCGTAATTCATCAGATCTAATATGCCATCAATCATGAGCCATCAATTGTGAATGCCATTATTTTATGTACCACTAAAGAAATGCTGCCAAATAACCTATGACTTGTTAAAGGATAGTTTTCAAAAGTTTAAAGAACCATACTCACATGCAAATTTAAAATGTAAACCATACTCACATGCAAATTTAAAACCAAAATTAGTGTTCTTGGGGTTTTTTTGAATATATACCCAGGAGTGGAATTGCTGGGGCATATGGTAGTTCAGTTTTTAGTTTTTTGAGAAACCTCCATACTGTTTCCACAGTGGTTGTACCAAATTACATTCCTACCAACAGTGTAGGAGGCTTCCCTTTTCTCCACACCCTCGTCAACATTTGTTGTGTTCTTTTTGATAGCCATTCTGACAGGTGTGAGATGATATCTCATTGTGGTTTTGATTTGCATTTCCCTGATGATTAGTGATGTTGAGCATTTTTTCATGTTCCTGTTGGCCATCTGCTTTTCCTCTTTGGAAAAATGTCTATTCAGGTGTTCACCCCATTTTTAAAATTGTGTTGTTTTTTTGATGTTGAGCTATATGAGCTGTCTATATATTTTGGATATTAGCCCCTTATCAGTCATATCATTTGCACTATGAATATGTGTGGAAGGAATACGAGTATTGGTTTTGATTATAGTCTTCTACTGACACCAGGAAAAATCAAGAATGCTTCAGCATCAAAGATTGCAGAATGGTATGAATAGCAATACTGTACTGTATACTTAAAAATCTGCTAATAAGATAGATCTCATGCTAAGTGTTCTTACCACAATAAAATTTTTTTAAAAAGAAAGTAAAAAAATTGCAAACTGGTATGTCACTTCTTGGAAGGAAATTTCAGAAAAAAGAGTGGAAGGCTCAAAAGAAATGCTGCACCGCCAGTGCTCTTGAGGAACATGGGGAACAATCATGAGTGGAAAAATACAAACTTTGATGACTTTCATTTGAAAAACAAATGATAAAATTTTGACTTCAGATGTGAATGCATAGAGTTCTCTATTTAAGTAACATATTCCTTTTTGTGTATGTACCAGACTGATAGTATAAAACACTATTCTAAATAAGTCAGGAAGAGCTCTAATATGAAATCATTGAGACTGTCAAAAATATTATCCAAAACTTGGAAACAGACAAAAGAGATTACTAGATGTTCTTTCAATACAGTGCTGGGTTTGATTTCCTATTTACTTGGCTATTTTATAACTCTATAGGGGCAGAGGTTAGTTTGTAGATTTATGTCCAGTAGGAATGCAAATAATTTTGTACAGAAGAACAGATAAGCCCAATGATTATGGCTATAGCCTTGTCTGACATTAACTAAAAAAAAAAATCTAACCCAGAAACCTATTAAATCGCCTCTGTATACCTAGCTTGTCAAATTCTCTTTGGAGTGGTTTTAACATCTTACTGTTTCCCTCAATAACTAATGAGTTAAATAACATTTTTGACATGTACTTATTTTAAATTTGCATGTGAGTATGGTTCTTTAAACTTTTGAAAACTATCCTTTAACAAGTCATAGGCTATTTGGCAGCATTTCTTTAGTGGTACATAAAATAATGGCATTCACAGTTGATGACTCATGATTGATGGCATATTAGATCTGATGAATTATGGTATCACTATAGCATCAACTTACATCTTAGCAGTGAGCCAGTTAAAAGAAATTAGCGAGACCAATTCACAAGTGTTGGTGGCATGCCTATCTCAAAATATTTTCATGAAGCTTTAATCCAGAAACACTTTGCGGTAGGCATTTGTCATTATTTTTCCTGCCCAGCATCTGAAATCTGATTCCTGCATTTGGGGAATTTCCTATCTCTGGTATCTAATAGAACATTGAGCTGCTTTTCCACTATAGCAGCTAAACATGACAGTTTTTTCCCCAGTCTCCTTTGAAGCTGGGACTCAGGTATATGACATACTGCTCTATACTTTAAATTGGAGGCCAGTGCCTCAGGGAAGTATCTGCAGGGGTCCAGTCTGATGGTGGCACTGGCTGTTGTAAAATGGAGTCCTCACAGTGGCCATGACTGGGGCAGGGGCACTGATGGGTGTGTCCTGGGCAAACACCTAGGGTGGAACATTGGTAGCAGCATCAGTTTTGTGGCCTGATTTGATGGCCTGGGTCCTCTGAGGTGTGTAGCTCCTGAGTCAACCTTTTAGCTACTTTGGAAATTCTGTGACCTGCTCAATACCCCTTAACAACTTCTCAATCTTCTTTAGTTCATGAGAGTCAGTTTTCTGTTACTTGTAACAGTGAACACTGACTGGACCAGACATTGGCATGAGAACTGTCTGTGGGCAGCAGTGTTTCTGAGAATAAGTTTGGCTTTCTACCTGCCCAGGTATGGTGGATAACCCAAACTAATTGTATTTGAGATGACAGAAATTATATTATTTAATGTAGGTGAAGGAACCCAAACACTAGGGAGATAGAAATGTTGCAGAAGATTTATCATGGCAGCCTATTCTGCCATCCCCCATCAGCTATGGCCCCTGAGGTAGCCTGCAAGACACTCCCTTTACCTAAGTGCTAAGGGCAGTCCTAGCACCTTTGAAAAGCAGTGGGGGATAAAAGATAGCTATTGGGGCCTGGTTGGGGCTGAAGGCAGTGAAAAGACACTAGTGTCCTAGAATTATCTCCTGGTTTTCTGACTATTCCTTCTTAGTCCCCTTGATGGTTGCTTTCTAGAGGCTAGTGATGCCAATGAAAGACACTGCATTTGAAATGGCTCCTTGCTTTCAGTGGGGTATCAGAATCCCCAAGATTCTGGCTCTGAGCTAACTGATGATTCCTGGGGACCTAAAATGCCCCTGTGACCTCCTAGTCAAGGGGTAGGAGTTTATTTGGTTATGTAATAAATTGAATTTTCAGCCAGGTCCACCCCCTAGTATGCCCAGAGGGGCGGGGCAGGGCAGCATCCAGTTCCTTAGGGTATAATTGGAATAGATGTAGTCAGCATCTGGCAGAATTCCCCCATCGGCTCCCTGACCTATGGTAAGAACCACTACAGTAGAAACCTCTGGAACTTCTCCTCCATGCAAAAATTGTAAATCAAGAAGGATATTGCACCTGTGGGAAAATTGTGTACGTTTACTTCGTTCTCTAGCCTTCCTGACAATTCTTAAGCTGCCCAGTATCCTTACAAAAGTTGTTCTGCTTAAATCAGCTGGAGCCAGTTCCATTGGAAGTGCCCTGATACAGCCATATATGATTACCTTCCCAATGAATTACATAACTAAACCTACAAATAAGAAAAAAAGAAGCTATGGTCATGTTAGTTGATATAAGTATGAAAGGAAAGTAACAACATTTTAAGCAGAGAAAACTAGCTCCTATGATAAAATAGCTGAGAGCTTCTTCAGGCACTTTGGTGTTCACCGGCTAGCCAGGAGGCCAGGGTTAGACACTACTAGCATATTTTACTGATTTAAGCAGTGTGTGCACACCCATTTATTGGGCCACAGGCAAAAGTCCTGAGGTTTGGTCAAAATCAGAATGCTGCGTTATAATGGAACAGGGATCTGGGGAAACATAAATGAATTCAAATTCTTCAGGACCACTCTACTACAAACAAATAATCGAGGTCTATGCTGCTCTTCCTGGAAAAATAATAACTGGCTTCTAATAGGAAAATAGTTCCAGGAAGAACAGGCATTTAGAAAATACAATTTGCACAGAGAACAACAAGCATACATTTAAGGGACCATAAAACCCTTCTGTATAAATAAATGCAGTTTTTCAAAAAGGCAAAATTAAATTCTGCTAAAAGAATTAAGATAGTCTCTTGCTGCTGAAATGACAGAAGCCATACTTATGAAGGCACTGTTTATCTTTTTTGTATAATATTAATTTATACATTCCTAGGAAAAAGGAAAAAATATTAAATTACAGAGGTTTTTTTTTTCAATCACAATCACCAACAACTATAGATGTCTTTCATATTCAAGCGTTTGTTCATTCAACACAGTTTTTTTCAGAAACTCTCTTTTCCAGGCACAGGACAAGCATGGCAAGGGCTGGAACATGAAAAAAGCATGGTACATTTGGGCAACGGAAAGCAGTTGTTGGAGAATAGAAAGCATAAAGGGTTGCAGATAAGCAAGGACCAGATGATAGGGTCCTTTTAGACTGCATTAGAGAAATTAGACATTATACAATGTATAATGGGGAAACACTGACATGCTTTGAGTAAGACATGAACACAACAGATATTTCTATTTTAGAAAGATCACAGCTGCCTTGTGGAGATGGATTGGAGGGGCCCAGACTGGGTACATCAATATCAAGTATGAGGTGGTGCAGGAGCTTAGGGGAGGAAATAGACACAATAGTTGAAAGAATTCAAGAGAAATTTACGGAGTGAAATTAATAGGAGTTGATTAGGTAAGTGTGTATGTATGAGAGGAAGGGGGGATTTGATTTGATCCAGGGTGGCTAGTGATACCAATCTCAGTTATAAATTACACAAGAAGAACAGGATTGAGGGTGGTGTAAATGATGAGTTCAGTGCTAGGTCTGCTGATTTCCAAGTGCCTGTGGGACATACGAGTTAAGATGTCCAAAATGCTAATGGATACATGAATCACGGATACATGAGCAGAGATCGAGGCTGAAGATGTAGGCTTTGAAATCGTCAGCCTCATCCCACAGGTGGCTGAAGCCAAGGGTTGATGTAGAAGAGAACCTTGAGGAACAAGCCTAAGGGCTGTGGACTCCACAAAGAAGACTGAGAATCATGAGACAAGTCAGGACTGGAGATGTCATAGGGGCAGAGGAAAGAGATTCAGGAAGGGGGGATCAAGTAGGCTGTTGACAGAGAAGTAGCCAACAAATTGAGTAATCAGGCTGTTTTCCATGAGCCATTGCTCAAGAAGAGTGTCATGCTACCTGTCATAACAAAGCAACGCTTCTGCCCTTCTTTCTTCCTTCTCCTCCACTTCCTCTTTCAGAACTCCTCCATCTTTTTTCCCTTTTCCTCTGTTTCTCTTCTCCTCCTATCCCTCCCCTCTCCTCTTTCTTCTTCACAGACCTTTCACACTCTGTGACCAATGGGATATTAGAAAATTCAGCTATGTTCTTCACATCCTGTGGGTTTTTTTTTTTTTTTTAACATCTTTATTGGGGTATAATTGCTTTACAATGGTGTGTTAGTTTCTGATTTATAACAAAGTGAATCAGCCATACATATACATGTGCTCCCATGTGTCTTCCCTCTTGCATCTCCCTCCCTCCCACTCTCCCCCCCCCCCCCACCCCTCCAGGCTGTCCCAAAGCCCCGAGCTAATATCCCTGTGCCTGCGGCTGCTTCCCCCAGCTATCTACCTTACTACGTTTGTTAGTGTGTATATGTCCATGACTCTCTCTCGCCCTGTCAAAACTCACCCTTCCCCCTCCCCATATCCTCAAGTCCGTTCTCCAGTAGGTCTGCGCCTCTATTCCTGTCTTATCCCTAGGTTCTTTATGACATTTTTTCCCCTTAAATTCCATATATATGTGTTAGCATACGGTATTTGTCTTTGTCTTTCTGACTTACTTCACTCTGTATGACAGACTCTAGGTCTATCCATCTCATTACAAATAACTCAATTTCATTTCTTTTTAAGGCTGAGTAATATTCCATTGTGTATATGTGCCACATCTTCTTTATCCATTCGTCCGATGATGGGCGCTTAGGTTCTTTCCATCTCCGGGCTATTGTAAATAGAGCTGCAATGAACATTTTGGTACATGACTCTTTTTGAATTTTGGTTTTCTCAGGGTATATGCCCAGTAGTGGGATTGCTGGGTCATATGGTAATTCTATTTGTAGTTTTTTAAGGAACCTCCATACTGTTCTCCATAGTGGCTGAACCAATTCACATTCCCACCAGCAGTGCAAGAGTGTCCCCTTTTCTCCACACCCTCTCCAGCATTTATTGTTTCTAGATTTTTTGATGATGGCCATTCTGACTGGTGTGAGATGATATCTCATTGTAGTTTTGATTTGCATTTCTCTAATGATTAATGATGTTGAGCATTCTTTCATGTGTTTGTTGGCATTCTGTATATCTTCTTTGGAGAAATGTCTGTTTAGGTCTTCTGCCCATTTTTGGATGGGGTTGTTTGTTTTTTTGTTATTGAGCTGCATGAGCTGCTTGTAAATTTTGGAGATTAATCCTTTGTCAGTTGCTTCATTTGCAAATGTTTTCTCCCATTCTGAGGGTTGTCTTTTGGTCTTGATTATGGTTTCCTTTGCTGTGCAAAAGCTTTGAAGTTTCATTAGGTCCCATTTGTTTATTTTTGTTTTTATTTCCATTACTCTAGGAGGTGGGTCAGAAAGGATCTTGCTGTGATTTATGTCATAGAGTGTTCTTCCTATGTTTTCCTCTAAGAGTTTGATAGTTTCTGGCCTTACATTTAGGTCTTTAATCCATTTTGAGCTTATTTTTGTGTATGGTGTTAGGGAGTGATCTAATCTCATACTTTTACATGTACCTGTCCAGTTTTCCCAGCACCATTTATTGAAGAGGCTGTCCTTTCTCCACTGTACATTCCTGCCTCCTTTATCAAAGATAAGGTGTCCATATGTGTGTGGGTTTATCTCTGGGCTTTCTATCCTGTTCCACTGATCTATCTTTCTGTTTTTGTGCCAGTACCATACTGTCTTAATTACTGTTGCTTTGTAGTATAGTCTGAAGTCAGGGAGCCTGATTCCTCCAGCTCCTTTTTTCGTTCTCAAGATTGCTTTGGCTATTCGGGGTCTTTTGTGTTTCCATACAAATTGCGAAATTTTTTGTTCTAGTTCTGTGAAAAATGCCAGTGGTAGTTTGATAGGGATTGCATTGAATCTGTAGATTGCTTTGGGTAGTAGAGTCATTTTCACAATGTTGATTCTTCCCATCCAAGAACATGGTATATCTCTCCATCTATTTGTATCATCTTTAATTTCTTTCATCAGTGTCTTATAATTTTCTGCATACAGGTCTTTCGTATCCTTAGGTAGGTTTATTCCTAGATATTTTATTCTTTTTGTTGCAATGGTAAATGGGAGTGTTTTCTTGATTTCACTTTCAGATTTTTCATCATTAGTATATAGGAATGCCAGAGATTTCTGTGCATTAATTTTGTATCCTGCTACTTTACCAAATTCATTGATTAGCTCTAGTAGTTTTCTGGTAGCATCTTTAGGATTCTCTATGTAGAGTATCATGTCATCTGCAAACAGTGATAGCTTTACTTCTTCTTTTCCGATGTGGATTCCTTTTATTTCCTTTTCTTCTCTGATTGCTGTGGCTAAAACTTCCAAAACTATGTTGAATAAGAGTGGTGAGAGTGGGCAACCTTGTCTTGTTCCTGATCTTAGTGGAAATGCTTTCAGTTTTTCACCATTGAGGATGATGTTTGCTGTGGGCTTGTCATATATGGCCTTTATTATGTTGAGGAAAGTTCCCTCTATGCCTACTTTCTGGAGGGTTTTTATCATAAATGGGTGTTGAATTTTGTCGAAAGCTTTCTCTGCATCTATTGAGATGATCATATGGTTTTTCTCCTTCAATTTGTTAATATGGTTTATCACATTGATAGATTTGCGTATATTGAAGAATCCCTGCATTCCTGGAATAAACCCCACTTGATCATGGTGTATGATCCTTTTAATGTGCTGTTGGATTCTGTTTGCTAGTATTTTGTTGAGGATTTTTGCATCTATGTTCATCAGTGATATTGGCCTGTAGTTTTCTTTCTTTGTGACATCTTTGTCTGGTTTTGGTATCAAGGTGATGGTGGCCTCGTAGAAGGAATTTGGGAGTGTTCCTCCCTCTGCTATATTTTGGAAGAGTTCGAGAAGGATAGGTGTTAGCTCTTCTCTAAACGTTTGATAGAATTCACCTGTGAAGCCATCTGGTCCTGGGCTTTTGTTTGTTGGAAGATTTTTAATCACAGTTTCAATTTCAGTGCTTGTGATTGGTCTGTTCATATTTTCTATTTCTTCCTGATTCAGTCTTGGCAGGTTGTGCATTTCTAAGAATTTGTCCATTTCTTCCAGATTGTCCATTTTATTGGCATAGAGTTGCTTGTAGTAATCTCTCATGATTTTTTTTATTTCTGCAGTGTCAGTTGTTATTTCTCCTTTCTCATTTCTAATTCTATTGATTTGAGTCTTCTCCCTTTTTTTCTTGATGAGTCTGGCTAGTGGTTTATCTATTTTGTTTATCTTCTCAAAGAACCAGCTTTTAGTTTTATTGATCTTTGCTATCGTTACCTTCATTTCTTTTTCATTTATTTCTGATCTGATTTTTATGATTTCTTTCCTTCTGCTAGCTTTGGGGCTTTTTTGTTCTTCTTTCTCTAATTGCTTGAGGTGCAAGGTTAGGTTGTTTATTCGAGATGTTTCCTGCTTCTTAAGGTGGGCTTGTATTGCTATAAACTTCCCCCTTAGAACTGCTTTTGCTGCATCCCATAGGTTTTGGGTCGTTGTGTCTCCATTGTCATTTGTTTCTAGGTATTTTTTTATTTCCTCTTTGATTTCTTCAGTGATCACTTCATTATTAAGTAGTGTATTGTTTAGCCTCCATGTGTTTGTATATTTTACAGATCTTTTCCTGTAATTGATATCTAGTCTCATGGCGTTGTGGTCAGAAAAGATACTTGATACAATTTCAATTTTCTTAAATTTACCAAGGCTTGATTTGTGAGCCAAGATATGATCTATCCTGGAGAATGTTCCATGAGCACTTGAGAAAAATGTGTATTCTGTTGTTTTTGGATGGAGTGTCCTATAAATATCAATTAAGTCCATCTTGTTTAATGTATCATTTAAAGCTTGTGTTTCCTTATTTATTTTCATTTTGGATGATCTGTCCATGGGTGAAAGTGGGGTGTTAAAGTCCCCTACTATGAATGTGTTACTGTCAATTTCCCCTTTTATGGCTGTTAGTATTTGCCTTACGTATTGAGGTGCTCCTATGTTGGGTGCATAAATATTTACAATTGTTAAATCTTCTTCTTGGATCGATCCCTTGATCATTATGTAGTGTCCTTCTTTATCCCTTTTAATAGTCCTTATTTTAAAGTCTATTTTGTCTGATATGAGAATTGCTACTCCAGCTTTCTTTTGGTTTCCATTTGCATGGAATATCTTTTTCCATCCCCTTACTTTCAGTCTGTATGTGTCTCTAGGTCTGAGGTGGGTCTCTTGTAGACAGCATATATAAGGGTCTTGTTTTTGTATCCATTCAGCCAATCTGTGTCTTTTGGTGGGAGCATTTAGTCCATTTACATTTAAGGTAATTATCGATATGTATGTTCCTATTCCCATTTTCTATATTGTTTTGGGTTCGTTATTATAGGTCGTTTCCTTCTTTTGCATTTCTTATCTAGAGAAGTTCCTTTAGCATTTGTTGTAAAGCTGGTTTGGTGGTGCTGAACTCTCTCAGCTTTTGCTTGTCTGTAAAGGTTTTAATTTCTCCATCAAATCTGAATGAGATCCTTGCTGGGTAGAGTAGTCTTGGTTGCAGGTTTTTCTCCTTCATCACTTTCAGTATGTCCTGCCACTCCCTTCTGGCTTGTAGGGTTTCTGCTGAGAGATCAGCTGTTAACCTTATGGGGATTCCCTTGTGTGTTATTTGTTGTTTTTCCCTTGCTGCTTTTAATATGCTTTCTTTGTATTTAATTTTTGATAGTTTGATTAGTATGTGTCTTGGCGTATTTTTCCTTGGATTTATCCTGTATGGGACTCTCTGTGCTTCCTGGACTTGATTAACTATTTCCTTTCCCATATTAGGGAAGTTTTCAACTATAATCTCTTCAAATATTTTCTCAGTCCCTTTCTTTTTTTCTTCTTCTTCTGGAACCCCTATAATTCGAATGTTGGTGCGTTTAATGTTGTCCCAGAGCTCTCTGAGACTGTCCTCACTTCTTTTCATTCTTTTTTCTTTATTCTGCTCTGCAGTAGTTATTTCCACTACTTTATCTTCCAGGTCACTTATCCGTTCTTCTGCCTCAGTTATTCTGCTATTGATCCTATCTAGAGTACTTTTAATTTCATTTATTGCGTTGTTCATCGTTGCTTGTTTCATCTTTAGCTCTTGTAGGTCCTTGTTAACTGTTTCTTGCATTTTGTCCATTCTACTTCCAAGATTTCGGATCATCCTTACTATCATTATTCTGAATTCTTTTTCAGGTAGATTGCCTATTTCCTCTTCATTTGTTAGGTCTGGTGGGTTTTTATCTTGCTCCTTCATCTGCTGTGTGTTTTTCTGTCTTCTCATTTTGCTTATCTTACTGTGTTTGGGGTCTCCTTTTTGCAGGCTGCAGGTTCGTAGTTCCCGTTGTTTTTGATGTCTGTCTCCAGTGGCTAAGGTTGTTTCAGTGGGTTGTGTAGGCTTCCTGGTGGAGGGGACTAGTGCCTGTGTTGTGCTGGATGAGGCTGGATCTTGTCTCTCTAGTGGGCAGGTTCACGTCTGGTGGTGTGTTTTGGGGTGTCTGTGGCCTTATTATGATTTTAGGCAGCCTCTCTGCTAATGGGTGGGGTTGTGTTCCTGTTTTGCTAGTTGTTTGGCATAGGTTGTCCAGCACTGTGGCTTGCTGGTCGTTGAGTGAAGCTGGGTGCTGGTGTTAAGATGGAGGTCTCTGGGAGATTTCCGCTGTTTAATATTATGTGGAGCTGGGAGGTCTCTTGTTGATCAGTGTCCTGAAGTTGGCTCTCCTACCTCAGAGGCAGAGCCCTGCCTCCTGGGCTGGAGCACCAAGAGCCTTTCATCCACACGGCTCAGAATAAAAGGGAGGAAAAGTAGAGAGAATTATTAGAAGTATGAGGAAAGAAAGAAGGAAAGGAGGAAAGGAAGGAAGGAAGAAAGAAGCAAAGAAGGAAAGAAAGGAGGGAGGGAGGGAGGAAGGAAGGAAGGAAGGAAGGAGGGAAAGAAGGAGAAAATGTAGAGAGAATTAGTAGAAGTATGAGGAAAGAAAGAGGGAAAGGAGGAAAGGAAGGAAGGAAGAAAGAAGCAAAGGAAAGAAAGGAGGGAGGGAGGGAGGGAGGAAGGAAGGAAAGAAGGAGGGAAAGAAGGAGAAAATGTAGAGAGAATTAGTAGAAGTTTGAGGAAAGAGAGAAGGAAAGGAGGAAAGGAAGGAAGGAAGAAAGAAGCAAAGAAGGAAAGAAAGGAGGGAGGGAGGGAGGAAGGAAGGAAGGTAGGAGGGAAAGAAGGAGAAAATGTAGAGAGAATTAGTAGAAGTATGAGGAAAGAAAGAAGGAAAGGAGGAAAGGAAGGAAGGAAGAAAGAAGCAAAGAAGGAAAGAAAGGGAGGGAGGGGGGAAGGAAGGAAGGAAGGAGGGAAAGAAGGAGAAAATGTAGAGAGAATTAGTAGAAGTTTGAGGAAAGAAAGAAGGAAAGGAGGAAAGGAAGGAAGGAAGAAAGAAGCAAAGAAGGAAAGAAAGGAGGGAGGGAGGGAGGAAGGGAGGAAGGAAGGAGGGAAAGAAGGAAAAAAGACTCAAAGAAAGAAGATACAGTAAAAATAAAATAAAGTATAATATAGTTATTGTACTAAAAAATATTTAGAAAGAAAAAAAAAAAAGAACAGATAGAACCCTAGGACAAATGTTGGAAACAGAGCTATACAGAGAAAATCTTACACAGAAGCATACACATACGTGTTCACAAAGAGAGGCAAAGGGGGAAAAATCATAAATCCTGCTCCCAGAGACCACCTCCTCAACCTGGGGTGATTCGCTGTCTAAAGGAGGGAAGGAAGGAAGGAAAGAAAGAAAGAACGAAGGTAAAGTACAATAATGTTATTACAATTAAAATTAATTATTAAGAAAAAAAAAATTTTTTTTTAAAAAAAACCATGGACGGATAGAGCCCTAGGACAAATGTTGGAAGCAAAGCTATACAGAGAAAATCTTACACAGAAGCATACACATACACGTTCACAAAGAGAGGCAAAGGGGGAAAAATCATAAATCCTGCTCCCAGAGACCACCTCCTCAACCTGGGGTGATTCACTGTCTAAAGGAGGGAAGGAAGGAAGGAAAGAAAGAAAGAAAGAACGAAGGTAAAGTACAATAAAGTTATTACAATTAAAATTAATTATTGAGAAAAAAAAATTTTTTTAAAAAAAAAACCATGGGCGGATAGAGCCCTAGGACACCTGTTGGAAGCAAAGCTATACAGAGAAAATCTTACACAGAAGAATACACATAAACATTCACAAAGAGAGGCAAAGGGGGAAAAACCATAAATCCTGCTCCCAGAGACCACCCCCTCAACCTGGGGTGATTCGCTGTCTAAAGGAGGGAAGGAGGGAAGGAAAGAAAGAAAGAAAGAACGAAGGTAAAGTTCAATAAAGTTATTACAATTAAAATTAATTATTAAAAAAAATTTAAAAAAAAAAAAAAAAAAAAACCATGGACGGATAGAGCCCTAGGACAAATGGTGGAAGCAAGAGTATACAGACAAGATCTCACACAGAAGCATACACGCACACATTCACAAAAAGAGGAAAAGGGAAAAAAATCACAGATCTCGCTCCTAAATTCCACCTCTTCAATTTGGGATCACTCCCTGTCTATTCAGGTATTCCACAATGCAGGGCACATCAAGTTGATTGTGGAGCTTCAATCCTCCACCTCCGCGGCTGCCGGGAGAGACCTCCCCCTCTCCTCCCTGCTCTCACAGCTCACAGGAGCTCAGCTTTGTACCCGGCCCTGCCCCTGCGCGCAGGTCGCTGGAGGGCGTCTGTTTTTTGCTCAGACAGGACGGGGTTAAAGGAGCCGCTGATTCGGGAGCTCCGGCTCACTCAGGCCGGGGGTTGGGGGATGGGGGAAGGAGGGGCACTGCGTGCGGGGCGGGCCTGCGGCGGCAGAGGCGGCGTGACGCTGCACCAGCCTGAGACCCGCCGTGCGTACTCCCGGGGAAGTTGTCCCTGGATCCCGGGAACCTGGCAGTGGCGGCCTGCACAGGCTCCGCGGAAGAGGGGTGCGGAGAGTGACCTGTGCTCGCACACAGCCCCCCTGGTGGTGGCAGCAGCAGCCCCAGCGTCTCCCGCCCGTCTCTGGGGTCCGCGGTTTCAGCCGCGGCTCGCGCCCGTCTCTGGGGCTCGCGCTTCCCGCCGCGGCTCGCGGCCGTCTCGGGGGCTCGCGCCCTCAGCCGCGGCTCGCGCCCGTCTCTGGGGTTCACGCTTTTAGCCGCGGCTCGCGCCCGTCTCTGGAGTTCCTTTAAGCAGCGCTCTTAAACCCCTCTCCTCGCGCACCAGGAAACAAAGAGGGAAGAAAAAGTCTCTTGCCTCTTCGGCCGGTGCAGGCTTTTCCCCGAACTCCCTCCCGGCTAGTCGTGGCGCACCAACCCCTTCAGGCTATGCTCAAGCCGCCAACCCCAGTCCTCTCCCTGCGCTCCGTCCAAAACCGAAACCCGAGCCTCAGCTCGCAGCCCCGCCCGCCCCGGCGGGTGAGCAGACAAGCCTCTCGGGTTGGTGAGTGCCGGTCGGCACCGATCTTCTGTGCAGGAATCTCCCCGCTTTGCCCTCCACACCCGTCGCTGTGCACCACTCCGCGGTCCCGAAGCTCCCCCCTCCGCCTCCCTCAGTCTCCGCCCGCGAAGGGGCTTCCTAGTGTGTGGAAACTTTTCCTTCTCCACAGCTCCCTCCCACTGGTGCAGGTGCCGTCCTTATTCTTTTGTCTCTGTTTTTTCTTTTTTCTTTTGCCCTACCCAGGTACGTGGGGAGTTTCTTGCCTTTTGGGAGCTCTGAGGTCTTCTGCCAGCCTTCAGTAGGTGTTCTGTAGGAGTTGTTCCACGCGTAGATGTATTTCTGGTGTATCCGTGAGGAGGAAGGCGATCTCCACGTCTTACTCTTCCGCCATCTTCCCGCCGACTCCCTGTGGGTTTTTATTGTTGTTTGCAGTGGTGGTGGTGGTGGTGGAAACATTTGCTCTGATGTATCCAGCACAGACTTTCCCATCCAAGATGAACTGTTCTTACCTTCTTTAGGTGATTGTTTGTCCTAGCACAGAGCTTGAAGTGGCAGAGGGAACTCTTTTTTTTTTTTTTTTTTTTGCGGTACGCGGGCCTCTCACTGCTGTGGCCTCTCCCGTCGAGGAGCACAGGCTCCGGACGCACAGGCCCAGCGGCCATGGCTCACGGGCCCAGCCGCTGCGCGGCATGTGGGATCTTCCCGGACCGGGGCACGAACCCGTGTCCCCTGCATCGGCAGGCGGACTCCCAACCACTGCGCCACCAGGGAAGCCCCAGAGGGAACTCTTGAATCAGAAAAATTGGTAGGAAAAGAAGCCTGTTGCAAAGTTCTAATTGTCAGAGTGGTGGTGGTGAGAAAGATCCAAACATTGTGTTTTTAGGGAGAAAAAAGAGTATTTGAATGTTGATCAGAGAGAGAGGAGGTGAGGGGAAATAGAGGGGAAACAGTTCCGATTAAGAGCTAGGCAACTGAATATATGCAAAAGGAAGACAAACGTTCAAGAAGTCTAGGTTTCAAGAGCCAGGGAGAAAGTTAAGCTTTGGCATTGCTAAAGCAAGCTGGCAGCCATAGTTAGGTAGACACAAAGGACCCATGAATTTTCTCTCCCTGAAGGCACCTCCCTGAAGCTTCTTTCTCCGCTCACCTATTTTCTCTTTGATCTTTCCTATTTGGATTATCCTCTATCTCATTTCTATTTATTTATTTATTCACTCATTTATTCAACAAAAATTTGTTGAAAGTTCATTACGCATTAAGCAATAGATATGCAAATGGAAAGACAATGTCCCTGGCCTCAAAATATTTAAAGTAACGATTGGAAGACTCATAAATAAGCCTTTTGACTCACTATGATGAGTGTTGTAGGGAGTTAAGTACAAGTTCTGCTGAGGTCCTGAAGGAGAGGACGCCTAAGTCAGCAGGTGTGGTGAAGACTTCAGAGAGGAACAGAGTTCTGTGAGTCCTTTTTCACAGTTTCAAGTACCTGTTATTTTGAGTAGCCTCTGTGATGTACTTACCCAGAGGAATAGTCTCTCCTCACTGCAGCACTCTTTCTCTTAAGGGATAAATGTCCTTCATTTCACTGGGCCTTCAAGGAAAATGTCTCTTGGAATTTTCATGTTAGTTGTTTTGACCCCTCAGTCAGAAACTCTCAGTTTTGTATTTTGTCCTAATGCTCTATTAGCAGGATGTTAAGTTCTGGGCTAGTCACTCTCCTCTCTCTACCTGTTTCTTGGACTGTTTCATCCCAGGAACTCATTGACTCACACTCTTAGAGTGAACATTTCACATCTTTTAATCTGTTTTCTTACTCATAGCAAAAAATGGGAATCTTAACCTTGCCCCTGGCCAAACCTTATGACGTTGATGATAAAGTGCTTGGGAATAATAAATAAAATAGATTGCCACTTTATGAACCAGAATAACATCCTGCTAGGAATGTCTTCCTGCAGTTACAGAAAATGAGAATCTGGCACTTAAAACTCTAGAAGTAAACATCCAAGTCTGCTGATAATAGAGCATTTTAAGTTAGTGGAAATGGTATTCAGGGAAACAAACCAGGGCAGTTAGAAAGCCAACTGGTGCTTTCTAGGGGTGAACTACAGGCAATATTGTAAATGAGCGCAGATAAAACCCCACTCTATGGGGAGTATATGCCACTCTAAGTATATTTTATTATAAATTCTGTCTAATGAGAAAATCAGAAAAAAAGATGATGTCCTTACCTCAGAATAAAGCTTAAGAATTATATTAATGCATTAAACATAAAGGATATATTAGTATATTTTTATTGGATTATTTGCAATCAGTTTACAGCTATGATTATACTGTGAAAACTGATTTATGGTATTAATAAAGAGGGTGCCTATGCATTTTTCCCCAGAATAGTAAAAATGGATGATCATAATGGTAAGTACTATAAAATTACTGTGAGCTTTCTGAGTCATCAAAGAGAGACTATAAATGTGTAGAGGATGTTACAAGGGGTCTCTTCCTTCCTCAGTTTTAACTCAAGCAATAATATGATAGACATTAGACACCACAATGAGTATAAAAGAGACTGTCATATGCAGACTTTACAAAAGCAAGCCCAAGAAGCATTTCCACATCTCCTAAAACTCTTGAGCACCCTATTTCACCTTGAGAATAAAAAAGGGTAGAAAGAGAGGAGATAGAAGAGGGAGGGTTTTATCAGATTTTCCTGGGGAAGAAGTGTTGCTTTTTGACCATTCCCATCTCTCTTCCTCACAGGGAAAGGGGAGGATGGAAGGGCTGCTTCTAATCCCAGGTCTCAGGAGAGGGGAGTTTCAAAGGGTCACTTGGAGAGGTTGCTGGATGTTCCTTGAGGGGAACTGCAGTTAGAGGGGTCATGGACTATTCCCTGGCTCAGACCTGGAAAAGCTAAGGAGGCCGGTGGCAGCTGGATAGACATGGTCACTCTGTGCCAGCATTTGTCAGGGTGGGGGATACATAATTGTTTCCATAAGAGGGTCAGGCAGAAGGAGAGGAGCTGAAACTGTTTTATGTCTGTGATAGCTTTCAAAAGTGGCTCTCAGTGATCCCTGCCTTCTGGTATCAATGCCCTTCTGTAATCTCCTCCCACTGAATGTGGGCTGGACCTGGTGACTTCTTTCTAATAAATAGAATATGACAAAAGTGATGGGATGTCTCTTTCATGACTGGGTTTGCAAAAGACTGAACTTCCATCCTTTGGGACTCTGTTTATTGCCTTCTCAGGTTGCAGGCTTTTTTAAAAAAACTTTTTTTATGGGAGTATAGTTGATTTACAACATTGCATTAGTTTCAGGTGTTCAACAAACTGAGTCAGTTATACGTATACATATATCCACTCTTTTTTAGATTCTTTTCTTTATAGGCCATTACAGAGTACTGAGTAGAGTTCCCTGTGCTATACAGTAAGTAGGTCCTTATTAGTTATCTATTTTATATATAATAGTGTGTGTATGTCAGTCCCAATCTCCTAATTTATCCCTCTCCCATACTTTCCCCCCAGTAACCATAAGTGTGTTTTCTACATCTGTGACTCTATTTCTGTCTTGTAAATAAGTTCATTTGTACCATTTTTTTAGATTCCACATATAAGCAGTATCATATATTTGTCTTTCTCTGTCTGACTTACTTCACTTAGTATGACAGTCTCTAGTTCATCCGTGTTGCTGCAAATGACATTACTTTGTTCTCTTTTATGGCTGAGTAGTATTAGGTTGCAGGCTTTGACAAAGCAAGCTGCCATGTTGGAGAGGCCCACATAGCAAAGAAGTGAGGGCAAACTCCAGTCAAAACCAGTGAGGAGCAAGGCCCTCTGTCCAACAGCTCATGAGAAACTGAGTCCTGGCAACAACTATGTGAGTGAGCGAGGAAGCAGCTCCTTCCCAGCAGAGCCTTGAGATAACTCTGAGGGTCCCTGAGACAGAGGACTCGGCTAGGCCAGGTGTGGATCCCCGACCTAAAGAAACACTGAGATAACAAATGTGCTTAGTTTTTGTGTTTTTTTTTTTTTGATAAATTTATTTTTGGCTGTGTTGGGTCTTCGTTGCTGCGCGCGGTCTTTCTCTAGTTGCGGCGAGCAGGGCTACTGTTCGTTGCGGTGCACGGGCTTCTCATTGCGGTGGCTTCTCTTGTTGCAGAGTACAGGCTCTAGGCATGCAAGTTTCAGTAGTTGTGGCATGTGGGCTCAGTAGTTGTGGCTCGCTGGCTCTAGAGCGCAGGCTCAGTAGCTGTGGCGCACGAGCTTAGTTGCTCCGTGGCATGTGGGATCTTCCTGGACCAGGGCTCGAACCCATGTCCCCTGCATTGGCAGGCAGATTCTCAACCACTGCACCACCAGGGAAGCCCCATGTGTGTAGTTTTAAGCCATTTAGTTTTAGAGTCATTGGTTACACAGCAATAGATAGGGAATACAATTTCCTGCCAGAAAGGATAACCTAGGGAAGGAGGAGGCTTCAACAGTCAGAATCTGTGTAGAGTGGACCACATGGACCACAGATAACCAGGGACAGAGTGGAGAGCAGCAGACAGAGGGACAAAAAACATCACTGTTGTCAAGAAAGCCCTGCAGAGGAGCCTCCAGTAAGCCCTTAGAAACATCAGTGAGAGAAATGATGGATTGTGACACTGGGCCCAGAGAGAGCAAAGCCATCAGCAAGGAAGACGCTTCCCTTGGACCTCTTTTCCTTCCTCCATCCCTCATACCAGCCCCAGAGGCCTTGTTGCCAAGCTAGCAGGAAAAGCACAGGAAGTGAGGAAGCAGCAACCACACCCTCGTGGCTCTGCCAGTGGTCTGCTTAAAACAGGTTCCAGATGGGGAAGGGAAGAAGATTTTGCTCTAATTTGAGTTCAGACATTCATTAATATTTTGGGCTGGACAGTTTCAATTTGTGAGTTGAGCTTTGTGTTTTGTGACTTAATGTGGCCAGAAAAGTCAGGGCCTAGGGAAGGTAACCCATACCAAGTACATTTTTACAGTAAAGTTGTGTTTTGATACACCACTGTGTTTGTTTGACATGCTGGTTACAAATATATTTTAAGTCTTTGAAAATTGATAAATTAGTTATGATGTCTATAGCAATACTCCTATGTTATTCCATTTGCCAATAATTTTAGGTGATGATTTACTGTATTATTATCGTTTGTTTACTCATGTACCAGGAACATGCCTGGTTTTTAAAAGTTCAGGATATAATCTCTTGAGACTTTTGATTATAGTGTTTAAAAATTAAAATATGGATGAATAGAGCACAGAGGATTTTTTAAGGCAGTGAAAATACTCTGTATGATGCAGTAACAGTAGACACATGTCATTATACATTTGCACAAACCCACAGAATGTTCAACACCAAGAGTGAACCCTAATGTAAACTATGGACTTTGGGTGATAATGATGTGTCAATGTAGGTTCATTAATTGTAGCAAATATACCACTTGGGTACGAGGTTTTGATAGAGGGGGATGCTGTGTCTTGGGGGACGGGGTTATACGGAAATCCTGGAACCTTCCTCTCAATTTTGCTATGAATCTAAAACTGCTCTACAAAATAAAGCCTATTTTTAAAAATTAAAATTAAATTAAAATTTCTCCCTTTCTGGCTATATTTGTGATGAGTTACTAAACATGTAATAAACTTGTAATATCCCCAGATAACAGAGAGAAGCAGTTGCTTTAATTTGTAAGTTAGCTTCCATCATGAGCTTTTTCGGATTCAACAGTGAAAGTAAAGAAAATTGAAGTGTCTTGAGAGAGAGAGTGTGTGTGCGCACTCAGCAAAAGGTAAACAGAACATAACTAGTCTGGCCAAATAGAGAAAAAAGAGAAAGTATTTGTACACAGTTACAGACAGCATCTTTTTTTTTTTGCGGTACGCGGGCCTCTCCCTGTTGCGGCCTCTCCCGTTGCAGAGCACAGGCTCCGGATGCGCAGGCTCAGCGGCCATGGCTCACGGGCTCAGCCGCTCCGCGGCATGTGGGATCTTCCCGGACCTGGGCACGAACCCGTGTCCCCTGCATCGGCAGGGGGACTGTCAACCACTGCGCCACCAGGGAAGCCCCAGACAGCATCTTTTAATTAGGTGACATGGTAAGCCAGCCAAATCCATTTTCTCCCATCTCTGCCCTGTTCTGTGCCTGCAAAAGAGTGGTCTCAGTGGACTCCATCACCCAGGGGTCCTTGCCCTCTGGTTTGCAGTGTGGAGAAGTGTTAGGAGACTGGAGTTTGGAGGAAGGGACCAGTTGAAATGTTTCTCCTTGCCACCTGCCCTTTGCCTTGGCACAGTTCTGACAGTGGCCACGTTCTTTCATGGTCACAGCTCCCATCGGTTTGCTCCCTTTCACAGCTACAGCTCTCACCAAGTTCTGGTAACAATAGCTCCTCCCCCTGCCTCTTCCTGCCTTTGTAGTCATGGGATTCCCCAACACGCATGGTGGATTCCTTACACCTGACCACACCTCTGTGAAGAATCCCACCACTAAAAATCTTTTCAAAATACCAGTGGAATGCTCTGTTCATTTCCTGCTGGGATCCTGACTGACACAGGTAGAAGCCAGTTATATGACTGAAAGATCCAGAAACTCCAGTGAAATTATCTGAACTTTATCTGGTTCATAGTTGGATTTTTTGGGACTTCCCTGGTGGTCCAGTGGTTAAGACTCTGTTCTCCCTATGTAGGGGGCACAGGTTCGATCCCTGATTGGGGAACTATGATCCTGCATGCTGTGCTGCCTGGCCAAAAAAAAAAAAAAAAAAAGCGGGCGGGGGGAGAGTAGATCTACATGTACTAACACGGAGAGATTTCTAAGATTGCTGAGTGAAAAAAAAGTTACATTACATAGTTGGATTTTTGTTTTCTACAGCTATCCACATCTTAGAATTATATAATTAATTCTACTTAATTAAATCTAATTTAATTTTAATTAAATTTGCTTTTGATGGGGGGCTTAGTTTTGCATCCTTTTGCTTTTTGTATGATTTAACAGTAAGTACCCATTTGACCTTCTTTCAGCACCTTGTGATTAGAGAAGCTTGTTTGCAGGTTTGGTCACTAGAGTGGACTCTGAGCCCTTCTCTCTTTGCTCTCCTGTCGAGCTGACACTTTGCTACACATGTTATACCAAAGCCTTGAATCTGGCCTCTGACCTCCCAAGAATCTTTGGCAGTGGCTCCCTTTGTTCTGCGTGCACCTAACCTTGTCAGGGGAATTTTGTGCTTTGAAATCTGGATTCAGCAACTCTAAACTGGGTGTAGAAAATTAATAATAAGGAAATAAAGCTGAAACCGCAAAATCACCTACTAACCCAAATTTGCTTAAGTGGAATTTCCTCAAAACACTGGTGTTAATTCAGCCCTCACATGAATGGTGGGGTGACAGATGAATCCTCTGTGTTGTGAAGGTTGACAGGTTCAGACGTCATGGAAAAAGGAACTATATAGCCAATCCCAAATCTGGGAACTTTCCAAGATGAAAGCTGTGTCTTCGGGCACAAGACCAAATTACCCAACCTGGGATCTGTGGGCAGGATTTTGTCTTATTCATTTCTATGGAATTTTGCCTGACATGAGGGGCACAAAAAAATCTGTATTTGGTTAAAGTGTCAGATGAACTAAGGTTTACACTGATAAGTCAAAATGTATACTTATTCTAACTTCATAACGATGTTGCTGGTTGATAGCTAAGTCAATATAGCTAAAAAAATAAAACACGTTTTAAAACAGGAGACCTTATTTTCCAAGAGAAGGTTTGGTAGTCACTAGGCTTAGCCATCGGTACTCTCTCTTCTTCAGGGTTGCATCTCCTGCCTCCTTGGGATTAGGCATGACCACATGGCTTGCTTTGTCCAGTGAAATGTGAAGGAAAGGGGCATGTGCCACTCTTGGGTAGAAGCTCTATGTGTATGTGCTACACTTCCTTTTCTTCTGCTAGGACCTCTGGCAAGGTACCTGATAGGCACCTACACCACCACCTAAATGACAGGCAGGGAGAGCAGAGCCCCCATCCACCCAAGGCGATCAGGTAGCATGAATGGATCAATACCAGTTCTGTTGTTTTAAGCCACTAACATTCTGGTTTTTTGTTTGTCCACCGTATAACTAAGCCCATCCTGATTGAAATACACATAACGAGTTCCTAAAAACTCAATCCTAAAGCATAAAAAATACAGTCCCACAAAAACATTAGATGAGGAATATTATAATTGGACGTTGCATTTCTTTTTTTTTTTTTCACATCGTTATTGGAGTATAATTGCTCCACAATGGTGTATTAGTTTCTGCTGTATAACAGAATGAGTCAGCTATACGTATACATATATCCCCATATCTCCTCCCTCTTGCGTCTCCCTCCCACCCTCACAAAGCACCGAGCTGATCTCCCTGTGCTATGTGGCTGCTTCCCACTAGCTATTTTACATTTGGTAATGTATATATGTCCATGCCACTCTCTCATTTCATCCCAGCTTAACCTTCCCCCTCCCCGTGTCCTCAAGTCCATTCTCTATGTCTGCGTCTTTATTCCTGTCCTGCGCCTAGGTTCTTCAGAACCTTCTTTTTTTTTAGATTCCATATATGTATGTGTTAGCATACGGTATTTTTCTCCTTCTGACTTACTTCACTCTGTATGACAGACTCTAGGTCCATCCACCTCACTACAAATAACTCAATTTCGTTTCTTTTTATGGCTGAGTAATATTCCGTTGTATATATGTGCCTCATCTTCTTTATCCATTCACCTGTCCACGGACACTTAGGTTGCTTCCATGTCCTGGCTATTGTAAATAGAGCTGCAGTGAACATTGTGGTACATGTCTCTTTTTGAATTATGGTTTTCTTAGGGTATATGCCCAGTAGTGGAATTGCTGGGTCATATGGTAGTTCAAGTTTTAGTTTTTTAAGGAGCCTCCATACTGTTCTCCATAGTGGCTGTATCAATTTACGTTCCCACCAACAGTGCAAGAGGGTTCCCTTTTCTCCACACCCTCTCCAGTATTTATTGTTTGTAGATTTTTGATGATGGCCATTCTGACCAGTGTGAGGTGATACCTCATTGTAGTTTTGATTTGCATTTCTCTAATGATTAGTGATGTTGGATGTTGCATTTCTAATCAAGGACTAAGCAGCAAATAATTCTAATAATTACATAATTTCATTATAGCTTAAAGTAGTCAGAGTCTTACACAGTGTGCACTGATCCTGTAAAAAACTTTAACTCTTCTGTCATTAATTTTACCTATCAGAAATGATTCAGTGTCAGAAGCTCGACTTTGTTGTTGTTTTGCTTGCTTTCTTAAGGTTTGAATTTGAGCCGGTGATCAGGGGATGGAGGTAGGGGAAATGGAAATGATTTGGATTGTCCATATCTCTTTAAAAAGTCTGTGCCTTCTTTATTTGATGATAAATATTCCTGTTGGGTTCCAACACCATTCAACCCCAGAACTACACTCAAAATTTCATTTGTCTATTAAAAATAAAAAGTCATGACATCCAAATAATTGAAGGCCTCTCTGGGCACTTTAGTTCTGCAGGCCTGTAGGACAGGGATTCTTGACTTGAATTTGTCTGGCCTACTTGCTTACCAGATGTGCTTTTCTCTTTCCTTTTCCCGTTAAACAACGCTGGATTATATTTAGTGTGAAGAAATTTGACCTTAGAATGTCTGAAGGTTGTGTGGAAGCAGGGAAACTGGCTGTCATCCCTCTTGGCTTTTAGGATAGATGTGGGCACTTGCTTATGGATAAACATTTCTGGTTATTTTTTTAAAAGACAATTTTTCAGAGCAGTTTGAAGTCCACAGCAAAGCTGAGAGGAAGGGACAGAGATTTCCCACATATCCCCCGTCCCCTCCATATGCACAGTCTTCCCCATTTTGAACATCCCCCATTCGAGTGGTACGTTTGTTACAATTGATAAACATACATTGACACACCATTATCACCAAAGTCCATGGTGTACATTAGAGTTCACTCTTTATGTCGTACATCCTTTGGGTATGGACAAATGTATAATGATATGTATCCATCATTATAGTATCATACAGAGTATTTTCGCTACCCTAAAAATCCTCTATGTTTTGCCTATTCATCCGCCTACCCTCACCCCCTGGCGACTACTGATCTATTTACTGTCTCTATAGTTTTGCCTTTTCCTGGTTATTTTTTAAACACTAGATAATATAAAGACTTTGCTCCCATAGCCTCCCTGAGTCAGTCCCTAGTTCCAGCATCAGTGACCTGTCAGAAAGTTACTAGTGGGGCTTCCCTTGTGGCACAGTGGCTAAGAATCCGCCTGCCAATGCAGGGGACACAGGTTCGTGCCCTGGTCCAGGAAGATCCCACATGCCGCAGAGCAGCTAAGCCCGTGTGCCACAACTACTGAGCCTGTGCTCTAGAGCCCGCGAGCCACAACTACTGAGCCTGTGTGCTGCAGCCACTGAAGCCCGTGTGCCTAGAGCCCGTGCTCCACAACAAGAGAAGCCACCGCAATGAGAAGCCCGCGCATCGCAACGAATAGTAGCTCCCACTCGCCGCCAATAAAGACCATGCGCAGCAACGAAGACCCAACACAGCCAAATAAATAAAGAAAGAAAATAAAGAAATAAAAAAATAAGGAAAGTTACTAGTAACTTCAAAGTAGCCCCAAAGTAGCCCAAAGAGAGTCCTGATTGTTTTTCAGTGGAGTGCTGGGTTTAACTTTCTATTGGTTGCCTATTTTAACCCTCTGTGGAGACAAAGGTTAACTGGTGGATCTCTTCCAAAAGAGATGCAAAAATATTCCTGTCTAGTGGAAGAGATAACCCAAAAGGTATTTCACCTTTTGAGATATCAGCTAGTTTTTATAGATACCGAGCTTCTCAGATGTTTTCTAGATCAGTTCTAATGTCTTCCTGAGAGTCTTGATTCTACCTTTTGAAAATTATATTTTAATAGGTGCTATTTCTGTTACAGGCATTGGAAAGCAAAGCATTGATGGTGCTCTGTGCGTGGAAAGGTAGCATGAGCACACTCAGCTCTTATATCTTATTCTTATGACATGACTGTGGATTGTTGTGTTATGAAAGCAGACATCTCTCTTTTTTTTTTTTTTTTTGACATCTCTCTTTAAGTTGGAAACTTTCGTTGAAAAATACTGGCATTGGAAGGACACTGACAAATGGATATTGATTTTACAATCAGAGCAGCAGTTATTGTCAGCATCCCGCTCAGCTCCAGCTTTTATGGTCTTATTAGATAGTAGTAACTCTAAGTGACTGAGCCCAGTGTTCCTCCCTCACTGTAGTGGACACACATGCATGTTATATATGTCATATATGTAATGTATATTTATGTGTGCTATATGCTATCGCTACTTGATCAAATTTCCTTGGTCTACCAGGTGAGACTCATGGCTTTAGAACCCTGAGAAGGTGGGTCAAAGGGAGATCAATCTGTGGGTTAGATAGACGGCAGAAAACAGACCTAAAAGGTCTACAAAATCTGGAGATGCAAAGGGCCTGCTGTCTGGAGTCAGAAGTCAGTAGGGCTGGAGTCTGCTAGGTTCTGAGCCTCTTAAGCATGGGAGACGTGTATTCTTCTGTATCTGCCTAGCACGGCATTTGGTACTTAGTAGAAGCTTAACCATTCTTTAAATGAATGATGGCCCAGGTGACTGGGTGAAAGAGAAGGCTTGAAATGAAAGATAATAAGTTTTAGATGGGAAAATGATAGAAAAACTGGCTGAGGAAGGCTTCATGAGGCTGAGCAGAGGAACAGAGAAGTGCTGGAAGGGAAGGCTGCTTTTTTTTTTTTTTTTTTTTCAGTACGCTGGCCTCTCACTGTTGTGGCCACAGGCTCCGGACGCGCAGGCTCAGCAGCCATGTCTCACAGGCCCAGCCACTCCGTGGCATGTGGGATCTTCCTGGACCGGGGCACAAACCCGTGTCCCCTGCATCGGCAGGCGGACTCTCAACCACTGTGTGACCAGGGAAGCCCAAGGGAAGGCTGCTTTGGAAGACTTGTCTTCTGACCCAAGTTAAGGCCTGTGTCCTCTGTGTGCTCTGGAAACAGGGCTGAGCTGAGAACATAGAGGTCTGTGCTCTGCCATCAACAACTCCAGTGATGTTGAGTAAATCTCTGTACTTCTTCCTAGATGAAAACTAGAAATAACTCTGTCTGCACTCTGGCTCCGTCACAGGGAAATTGAGGCTAAAAGGAAATCTGTGTGAAAATGCTTAGCAAATTTCAAGCACCACTCAGTGTAAGTAATTACCTGATGGGGTGGCAGGGCAGAGGCAGGGAATTCCTGCACCACCCATCTTAACGCTGGACCATGGAAAGAATTTAAAGCCCAAGTCCTGGAGTCTCTTAGGATGGGGAGCAGTTTTCAAATTATCAAAAAACATTCTAGTAACAGGAAAACTAAGTTCCTTGAGATCAGTTTCAGTGTCCCAGGATGGCAGCAACACCCCTAGTTTTCTGAAGATTGTTGGATTAGGAAAGGTGTTCACGAAGGATATGTCAGCGAGATTCTCCCCTTGCCCAGGGCTGTATCCAGCCTCAAGGGTCTGTTTTACTTGGGCTGAGTTTGCTGATGTTCTGTGACAACCAGTTCAGGATGTTTTATAAACAATTAGCTTGACAGTTTGATGGACGAGAGTAACATTTGGGTATCATCTGTACTGCAATGAAAGACAGATGATTATTTTCGACGGAAACAATCACTGGCAATGAGGAAATGGAGAAGCCAGAGCCCTGAAGCTCACGCTGTGTTAAGATGTGGGGCCAGATCAAAACCCACTTGAGATGAGGCCCAGCAGCCTGGATGACAGTCCTGATCTGGCTGGACATTGAGTGGAGCTTCAGGGCACACAGCATGTTTTAGAAATGCCTATGTTGGCAGTGACCAATCTCAGCAAAAGAAGAAGAGAAAGGAAGGCAAGTTTGGTTGTGGAAGTTGTCAAATCAGCAGGCCGGCCTGGGACCTGGGATTCACTTTGATTCACACTTTTTCTTTTTTAATTTTTATGTCCTGTTTTATCCTTTAATCAATTTTTAAATTCACATGAACTTCACCCATTAAAAATGTATAGTTCAGTGGTTTTTAGTATATTCAGATATGTGCAATCATCACTACCATCTAGTTCCAGAATATTTTCATCATCCCAAAAGGAAACCTCAGTGGTCACTCCTTATTTCCTCCACCCCTGCTTCTCTTTATCTGTATGGATCTGCCTATTTTTATACATTTCATACAAATGGAATCATACAATGTATGTGGTCTTTTGTGTCTGGATTTCACTCAATGTAATATTTTTGAGGTTCATTTATGTTAGCATATATCAATACTTCACTCTTTTTATGACCAAATAATATTCCATTGTATGGATATACCACTCATTTATCAGTTTATGGAAATTTGGGTTGTTTCTCCTTTTTGGCTATTAACGGATAATGCTGTTATGGATATCCATGTACACATTTTTGTGTGGACATATGTTTCCAGTTTTCTTGGGTGTAAACCTAGGAGAGAAATTGCTGTGTGTATGGTACTCTGTGTGTAACTTTTGGAGAAACCATACCTTAGACTTTTAAATGAATCAGGTGAGCATCAGTATATCTCCTCATCTTTGTAAAACTCCCTGAATTCTTTGGGGAGAGGGCGGTGCTAATAGAGAAATGTGTAGGCCAGGTGTTCGGAGGAATATTAGTGGGAGCTGCCCCTTCAGATGTCCAAATCTCTTACAGCAGCAGAGGTTTTTCTTTAGAAGGGAAGCAAAATTCTGTGGCTGAGGACGGGCACTTCTGCTGTGGGGATGAAGCAAATGACTTGACAACTGGGGTGACTGATTTCCCTGTTTTGTACTACAGCAGACCATCTAGAGAAATACCTTCCCATCTACTGTGTACCCAGTCCACTGTGAGGTTTCTCTGATGGACATATACATGGCCTTGGCTCTCCACAGCTTAACCTAAGGTATAAGGCACATCAGGCAAAAATTTTTGACCAAGTATTAAATTGTGTGGGACGCATGACAGGTTTTCCAGGGAACAGAGCCTTCAGCGTGGGCTGTGAATATATGTGGAAGCCCCACATTCACAGAATCCCCAGGGAGAGTGATGTGAGGCTAAGTTGGCTCTAGTTGTACATACATAATTCATCTTGGGATGGAAGATGTATCCACTTTGCCTGCCTTTCCTCCTCCAGGCATTGTCTGGCTCAAAAGTCAAAGACTCATGAACCCTGCTGGGGCAATGATAAGATTTGTTTTGGTCACATGGTAATCCTGAACAAAAGGGCCTGGAAGACATATGGACCTTGTTCCGATGTTCTATGAAGAGCAATGAGTCACCTGGGCGAGTCATCCAACCTTCTAGGTTCTGGCCATAGAAAACAGTGGGTCTTTCTGGACACCAGATGCCTCTGCAATTTGATTTCTTTCTGGCGTATGACTCACGTGGAATGTTTTTAAAAATTGCTGTGGACTGAACAGTCTTTTCTGTAGCTGAATCTGGGCACACAGAGATGAAGCTGAATCTCAGTATGTTTTCCACACTTAATTCAATTCAGCCCAGCAGGATCTGGATGAGGCAGGAAATCAAGAAGCAAAGGAACCAGGGTGCATGTGAGAAAGGAAGGTTCTGGTTCAGTTTAAAGTTAAACCAACACCAGGGGTAGACAAGGTATTATGCTAATCAAAATTTTGTTTCTGATTCAGAAGCATAGATATTTTGGGTAACAGAAATAAGAGCCATCTGAGCTGCATAGGGAAGTTTTGTTTTAAGGGTCACACTTGAATTTCCTAGAAATCACTGTTCGTATCATCTCCTTAAAGAACATGAAGAGTGAGGGTTTGGTCTTCTAGCCACCACTGATCAATTTAATATTCTGTTAAGAGTAATACAGCCATTTTGTAAGAAAGGAAAAAGAATACCAGAGTTCTTTAGATTTAATAACACACAGTAATTTAGAGCAGATACACTCAATACCCGTGTTCAAGGCCAGATACATATGGCATAGAAAATTTTTTTTTAGGTCAGTCAGATTCAACACACTTGAAAATAAGTGAATTTGGCATAAACCTTTGAGAAGGGCAGAGTCATAGGGATGGACCCCCAGCCTGTTGGAGATTCCACATGGGGTTGCCACCAAATCACTGGAATATGAGATACCCGTTGAACATCTGGAAAGGTCTTTGGAAACGAAGCATAAGAGGTAATATTTTATGAGAGCTTATTATGTGTACCAGGCATTATTTTGAGTATTTCACACATATTAATTCCTTTAATCCTCAAAACAATCCAATGGGCATGGTGGCTGAAAGTTACTCTTAAACACTTCGGAAAGAAAAATAATAGAAAGGGAAAGAAAGATAAAGAGAATGGTAAAGCAAATGGGGAAAAATATTACAAAGGGGTCATCTGAATAAAGAGTAATAGGATTTCTATGTACTATTTCAGCAACTTGTATGTAGGTTTGAAATTATATCAAAGTAAACATTTACCAAAAACACCCCCATGAAGAAGATCTTATTATTCTCATTTTAGAGATGAGAAAAATGAGGCACAGAGAGGTTAAGTAACTTGCTCTGGGCCACCTGATACTAGGTGGTGGAGCCAGTGTTCCAGATTATTGTTCTGGGAGATTGACAAGGTGAGGCAGATATAGAGACAGAACTACTGTTACATGCTCAAGTGGTTATTTTGGTCTTTGTTGCTCCAGAAGCATAATTTTGATCTGGCCACCAAGCCCAGCATTTGAACACTTGGGCAGCCTGAGTGGAGGTGCAAAGGAGGGATATAAGATATTGAGTGTGGTCTCTGCACAGCCACTGGTCCATACACTGTTACCTGCTCATGGGGAGTTAAATACAGCAAGTGAGGGTAAGCATTTAGAAATTTTGATAGCAATCTGGCATTGCTACAACATCCAAACATTATCATTTATCTGGTAATTCTTTTTTTTTCTTTTCACTGATTAATTCAAAGATTTATTAAGGACCTACTGCATGTTTAGTATTGGATGAGACTTAGTTTGCTAAAAACAAAGTTAGAGCAGTAATTACATAATGTACCATCTGAAATATAATAACAACTTCAAATATATCAAGGTTTTTCTTTCAAAAATTTTCTAATGTGTGTGTTTTTAAAACTGAAATATAATTGACATATAACATAATGTTAGTTTCAAGCATACAGCATAATGATTTGATATATGTAGTGAAATGATCACTACAATAAGTCTGGTTAACATCCATCACCATGCATAGTTGCAATTAAAATTTTATTTTTAGTTGAAGTATAGTTGATTTACAATATTATATTAGTTTCAGGTATACAACACAGTGATTCAACATTTTATAGATTATACTCCATTTAAAGTTATTACAAAATAATGGCCCTATATCCATGTGCTGTACGATATATCCTTGTTTATTTATTTTATACTTAGTAGTTTATATTTCTTAATCCTGTGCCCCTATCTTGCTCCTCCCCTTTTCCTCTCCCCACTGGTAACCACTGTGTTTTTTCTCACAATTTTTTTGCGTGTATGTGATGAGAATTTTAAAGATCTGTTGTCTTAGTAACTTTCAGATGTACAATACAGTATTATTATTACTATGGTATTCATTTTTGTTGTATTTCACGAAAGATCCCCAACAAATCAGGGGATGGGGTGATGGGGTGAAGGAAGGAAAAATCTTGCTCCTTTGCCATAGATAGTTTGTAAAGCACTGGTCTAGTCGTGTTCTCTACCTTAACAGATGAGAAAACCAAGGCTCAGAGAAGTGAAGTGCTTTGAAAGTCTCATAATTAGTCAGTGGGCGGCAGGAACTAGGGCTGAGTCTTCTGATTTCAGCCTCATGCCTTGCTCATCTCCAAGGGATGCTGTTCCCTTTGTGCCTTCACACAACTTAGGCAGCCATAAGGACAGCCCAGGACCCCTCCCTCCTCTATCTTCAAGTTGCCGCTGGACACCAGAATAGGAGCCAGAACTTGGCTAAAGCCTGCTCATATTAGTCTTTGGAGAATTCAGGCTCAGGACTTAGGGATGGGGAAGACCCCTCTGGAAAGGTTGCTGCTGAAATCTGATTGTTGCCTGCCTCCACTGCTCATTTGCTTGTTCTTACTTAGAAAAGATTGATTGCTGGTGAGAATAAAGAAGAATTCAGATTATTAGGAATATTTCTCAAGGATATAGCACCTTTTTAATCCCAAAGAGGTTAATATATTGTCCAGCTGTACCAGAGGCACATGGTTGCAGGGGGTGGAAGCCAACTGGCATCCTAAGTGGAACAAATGGAAAATGTTGGCTGCGGAAACCAAAGGGAATTCTTCACCTTAATTAAGAAAGAGCTCTGCAATATTGAAAGTCTAGGTGGAGGAAGCCAGAAACCAAGCCAAAAACTTAGTTTCTGACTTCATTAAAATTAACACTGCTTAATTAGAACTTAGTTAACACAAATTGGAAAGAAGCAAGACTCATGCCCATTGAACTTGGTCCAGGTTAGGAATTAAAACCTGGTCAGCTCCTGCCCTTGAAAGCTGTCCTCCACCTTCGTAGTTTATAGGTAGCAAACCTGATCTGCTTCTCACATTATCTGCTTCCCTAGGGGAAATGGAGTCTGGTGTTTTTGAAATATTACATTTAGAGGGAAATTTTTATTTAAAGTTCTCTAATTCAGTAGATATGGAGTCTCACACCAACCAAGAGCTTGTTTAGGATCATTCTTGCTGTCTGGCTGCTTGCAAAAGTCAAACCAGTAAACTATGCAAGACAAAATGTTACTCAGGTTGGATAACTTCATATTAATGAAATGTAAATAAAGCAAGAGAAAGGGAAATTTTAGAAATTCAAATAAACACACTTCATGTCATTTGTCTTCCCAGACAGTTTCTCAGACTCTCTTTTCTCCGTGGTCATGTCTCAAGTGCTTTTTAGTGATAACCCTGATTACTCCACATTTCAGCAAAATACAAACATTTCTGTCTTGTGTTTTTGTTTACTGTTTCTGTTAGAAACATGAAAGCCACGTCAGCTAGATGGAAATCCTGGAGGGATCTAGGAAGAAAAGATCAATTGTTTGACGGTAAACATGGCAAATCCCATGTGATTAAATAAATGCTTATAAATGAAAGCAAGAATATTGTGTTTTGAATTGTTAACTGTAAAGTTAGGACTGGAAATGATTGGGCAGGCTACCTGTTGCTGGGGCAGAGGAGTTGTGTTTCAGCCCCAAATCTGAAAACTCTTGGATGACAAAGCAGAGATCAAGAGGCACGTGAGAGCTGACTTTTCTTTTACTGAGGTTGTTTTGTTCTTGGCTTAAGAAAATAGATCTGGGATAATCTAGTTTTTATAAACTCCTGCAAATGAAGTGGCTTTGGTTATGCTGCCATTGTTGAAAGGCAATGGCCTTTCTCTGTAACCTTGATGTGCAATTTGAATTCAGGAAATGAAACTTAAGTTTGCCTTTCAGTGCTGACCAGCTAGAGGTACCATTAACCAGGCCTATATGTCAGAAAAATCCCTACTCTCTTGGTAAAGCTCCCTCTGTCTCAGGATCATGTGAGATTCACCTCACAACACTCAGAAAACATGAGATCATCTTTACATAATGAGAGAGAGAGAGCTGGGACCTGATTTCATATTTTTTCCCACAGATTTTGCTTTTTACTCTTGTCAGTCATATCTGAAAGGCTGACAGTTACCAGGGGCTGTGACCAGGCATGAGGGGGAATGCGTCATTGCTGGCTGTGTTGGCCATAGCAACATGTCTGCCTCGGAGCAAATCCAGCGTGGACAAACAAATAGAAAAATGTGTCAGAAGGCTTGGACAGAAAAGACCAAAAGTGAGTGCTGGGGCCGTCCATCAGAAACTTACAATGACCAACAACAGGATATTCACGTAGTCATTTTACTTTTCAAGAAATTATCAAGCTGGCTGAGAAAATAATTGATGGTAGCTTATCACTAGTTGGCAACTTCTCAAACAGTCCATGGTAGAGAAGCACCCTCATTTCTCATAAGCCCAGTCATTGCTAAATTACAACGTCAATCAACAAATGTATCAGGCACCAAGAGCATTGTGTTAGTGGCAGTAGAGGCATCAGATACAAATAAGATATATTTCTTATTCACAAGAGAAGCTCAAAGTCAGTGGGATAGAAGAATATCTAAACATGTTTTTCCAATGAAGTAAAATGAGAGCTATAATAAATGTAGGAGTAGGTGCTACAGGAACACAGGTAAGGGTCAATTGATTCTACTTGGGCACGTCTGAGAAGCTATCAGAGTGGAAGAGAATTTAGCTTCCTGGAAGGAGGAATAGAATTTACAAAAAAAAAAAAAGGTTTTAGTGAAGAAGTATATCAGGTATGAAGGCATGAAGTGCTTGGCATTTTCAGGGTATAAGTGTAGGGCAATTTCATTATCATTATCTCTGTGTGTCAAGAGGTATATTCTCTCAGTAAATCCAATTTTCAAGACTATTGTCTTACTTTGGACTCAAAAATCTAATTTGAAATGCAAATCTGAGCAATGAATTTTCTTCTGATTATCTCAGATTGCCCCCAGAAACAGTGACTGCATTGGTCCCATGGGAGGAATTATTGCTGTGGAGTTGGCCAGCCCCACAGAGAAGCTCCCCAGAGCACTGCATCAGCCTTGAGTAGGAACAGAGAGAAGCAGCTGCTCTGGTGTGGCATCACATACAGGGAAAGACAGAGAGCAGTGGAGTTCTAGGTCACCCCAGGGTCAACACAAGGAGGTGGGGGTTTGTAGACTGGAGGCTGAAGCGGGATCCATGGTCATCAGGTGCAGGTGCCAGCACAGAAGACCCGGGGCAGGGGGAGCATTTCATTCCTCTGTATACCAGAAGAAGATTCCCTCTGTGGGCCTCAGATCCCTCTTTTGTAAAATGAACTAGTTTGACTAAATCAGTCATTGGCCGACTTTGTTTCTTAAAGCCCTAGGGTTCCGTAAAGGTGCCTGAGTGCCTGGAGATGAGAAAAAGTCAGGCCAAGTTAGAAAGGCTAAACCTTCCTACCTTCACTTCAACCAGAGTGTTTCGATTCCATTTGTTATTGGCAATCCACAATTTGAGAAGAGTATATTTATTGTTCAAAAAACCATCAGTATCTTGGACTAGAGAATCACATTCTGATGCTGTGATTCTAAGCCTCCCTTACTTTCTCTGCAATCCCATAATACTTGATTTATGCCTCTCTATAACACTTACCCAATTTTACCTTGTATCATTTTTTATGTCTCAAAGATATGAACTTCTTTTTCTCTTAATGCATTTTTTTTGCTCTGTAAAGGCAAGTTCACGGCTGTTAAACTCTCCCTACTTATACTGGCCTTCTTCCTGTTCCTCAAGTTCACCAAGCTTGTGCCCTGGGGCCTTTATATTTGTGGTTTTTTTCTATCTGGAATTGTTTTTCCCTGATCTCCGTAAAACTTGCTCCTTCACTGCCTTTAGGTTCCTTCTCAAATATGACCTTATCTGATGGCCTTTCCTGAACACCTAATATATAAAACAGAACCACATTACCCCTATACACACACATTCCCGAGGCTCTGCGTTCTGTTTTATTTTTCTCCATAGCACTTACCATCCCTTGCATATTTTATATTTTGTTATTTGTTTCAATTATGTCTCACCCCACTAGAATGTAAATTTTACGGGGCAGGGACTTTTTCCATTTTGGTCACTGCCCTCTCCCTGGAACAGATTCTGGCATGAAGTAACCATTACCCCCTCCCTGGAGCAGTTAGGACCCAGCTCCTGTCCAGCCGAGACCTCCCGTTATATAAAGGTAAGATCCCACCTGCAGCGACTTACGGTTTAGCGGGGTTTTCTTTTTGTCTCTAACATCCAAACCAGTGACCCAACAGTCCCACTTCCTCCAGTACTAAGAGTAATTGGACAGACTGGTAAAGAACACGCATGGGATTTAGAGTTGAGGATTTGGATTTGGTTTTAACTGTGACTTTGGGGTGCTTTTAGGCAAAGTACTTAATCTCCCCAAGCTTCAGTTTCCCTCTCTGTAATTTACCTGTCACACAAAGTTGCCATGAGGATGACATAAATTACGGTGTGTGAAAGGTGCTTTGTTATCTGTAAAGGACCCTGTTAGGTGTGACCTCCAGAGAACGAGGCAGTGGAAGACCTGGATTCTAAATTGCTCTTGCGTCAATACTAAATCTATGGTTTCTGGTGCTTACCTAATTTCTCTGGAAATGGAGATAAGACTACTTTCCTGCCTTCAGGACTACTGTTTGAAGGCAGGAAAGTGAATCAGACTCTCGAATTGAAACATCTCTTAACTTGATTTTGGTGAAATTAGTAAGAAAATATTTACCAATAAAGTATTTCTATTGACATTGCAAGGTTTTCAAGTGAATCTTCCCTCTAAACAGTCCCTTTCAGCCCTGTACCATTTGAAAAGGCCCCTTTATTTGGGGTTGTATGCTAATTTCTGTTTCCCCACATTTATGCCATGTGCCTCAGCCCCCTAGATTCAGAAAAAAAAAACCCATATATCTATGGAATGCCTTTGACACTTAACTTGATTTGCCTCCTCCAAGAAACTATTTTACATTTATTATTGTTGATGTAAAATGCTTGAATGCTTAGGAGGCAGTGTGTTCGGAGGTATTGAACACTGAGGAGAGAGTTAAGACTGAGTTTTTGTCCTGGTTCTATCACTGATTAGTTAAATGACCTTGGGAAAGTTGTCATCTCTCTGGGCCTCAGTTTCTGCGCGTGTGTGTGTGTGTGTGTGTGTGTGTGTGTGTGTGTGAGAGAGAGAGAGAGAGAGAGAGAGAGAGAGGTAGGGAGGGGAAAATCACATCAAGTGCTGACTGCAGACTCTCTGAAAGCTGCCTCTGCTTAAGAACACCCCTTATATGGGTACATTTGGTTACGAAAATGAGACCCACTGGGCACAGCTTCACTGTGAAACAAAAATAATTGTTTCTCTACATTATAAAAGAGAAAGATATTGACCTAGGAAAGAAGTGGAGAAAAATGGAGAAAAAGAAAACACAGAGCCTCGGGAATGTGTGTGTATAGGGGTAATGTGGTTCTGTTTTATATATTAGGTGTTCAGGAAAGGCCATCAGATAAGGTCTTATTTGAGAAGGAACCTAAAGACAGTGAAGGAGCAAGTTTTACGGAGATCAGGGAAAGATATTGACCTAGAAAGAAGTGACCTAAGAAGAAAGAGATACTGGAAGAGGGGCAGTGGGCAAGAGGAGGAGGGTGGTAGAGTAGGCCCAGCAGAATGGCCAGAGTCTGGGACTCAGATGGAGAAATGGAAGCTGTGAGTGATGGGAAAGGCTAACCAAGTCTTAGAACAGAGACAACAAATGTCCAACAAGGAGTCATTTTCTGGAAGGTCTGGGTTGCAGATCTACAGGACTGACAGACGTTTGTTTTGGAAGCTCTCATGTTAACACACAGTCTCCCTTTTCTCAGCCCCAGCTCTCTGCTAGATCTCTTCTTTCCTTAGAGTTGCCATGGCTCTGCTTGGGGCCACCAAGTCCCTGGCACTCAGGGACTCAGTTACAGTTGCCTTTTTAAGAATACCTCCGTTCAGGGGGAGCAGTGGACAATATTGGTGCTCCTGCCCAGATCTCCTAAGATCTCTTTTTTTTCTTGACCATTTTTGTGCACACCCTCTCACTCCTTTCTTGTGCTTTTGATTCTAATTGACAGCATTTGAAGTTCTTTGGAAATCTGCTTTTAGTTCTACCAGAGCCCATGCAGGGAGCTGTCAGCCCAAAGTGCCTGGGAATTTATTCTCCACAGCCCTGCGCCATGGCCCTTGATCAATGGCCTACAGGTAAGGGGCTATGGAAGTCCAGCATTCCTGCCTCAGTTGGTGCCACTAGGAAGTCAGCCTCTGCGGGGGCTTTGCCTGAAGACTGCAGCCTTGCTTCACTTCCTCCCATCTCCCCTCTACCTCCCCTACTCTCTGGCTGGTCTCCTCAAGAAGCACTTTCTTGGGAATTCCCTGGTGGCCCAGTGGTTAGGACTCGGCACTCTGACTGCCGAGGGCTTGGGTTCAATCTGTGGTCGGGGAACGAAGATCCCGGAAGCCATGTGGTGCAGCCAAAAACAAAAAACACTTTCTTAATAAATCACTTGCTCAGTCTCAAATCCTCATCTCAGGAAGCCCAACCTAAAAACACCTCCCTGTCTCCTAACACTTCGATCCCTTTAAGAGTCTGATGAAAGTTCTGGGCACTTTTCCTAAAAGAAAATGTACATATGTATGTAATTGGCTTGCCTTTGCTCCCTGGTCTTGGAAGTATAAGAAATGTCTCCTCAATTTTTCCAAGTCCTCTCTGGCTCAGCGTTCCACCCACCAGTTGGTTGAGAAATACAAGTTCAGTTATTTGTGAGAGCGTCTTTCTCGTTCTTCCTAGCTATTCACTTCAGATCATACAGGAAACCTGGTCTGGAAATACTGGGGAGAGGCTTGGGACTTAAGTCTAGTACTCTTGGGGGTTTTGTCCTTCACTCAGAGGTGCAGGTGATAACCTGTGGTTCTGCTTGGGCATCTGTGTTGAGTTCCCATACGGCAGCACTAGCATTCAGACTCCTTAGGTACCTCTGCAAGGAAACACCCAGCTTTTCTCATGTGAGGCCCTGATACCTCTGGACTACTCTGTGTGAGCCCTGTTATCAGAAGAACTCCTATGGACAGCACCTCTCCCCTCACTCCCTACCCCTAGTTCTATTCTTAGGAACTATCTCTTGCATGATGTTGGTGCCATTTTTCCTTACCATTGTCATCATATTGCTATTATGACAGTACTTGTTGAATCTGTGTCAGAACCAATGTCATTCAGAGTTTTGGCTCATAAGATGGTGACAGGCTTTGGGCAAAATATTTTCTTCAAGTGATGCCAATGGTAAACATTCCCAGTGGTCAGATAGTGGTTCAGGTACCATCACCTTTTCATGGATAGGGGTCATATATTATTTATCTTTATATACCTGGCAAATAGCATAATACCTGGCACTTACATTACTAATAAGTAAATGTTAAGTTGATCCAGTTGATCTCATATAAACTCTGTTTGTTGGTTAGCATGAAGGATTATATTGATAAACTTCGTAAATATTCCCCTTTGGAATAAGGGTATATTTTTACATTTGCACTTGATGTGTGTTTTACCATCTTGAGGGAAATACAGAAGGTCACATCTCCTTATATATTCAAATAAAAATGACTCTCCCTTTCCATTATTGCACAAATGTCTTTGAGTACAGAAGTCCCTCCTCCTGTATAAGAACTGGAAGAATTTACTTAATCCAATTACAAGGTGCTCCCACCTTGTGCTGCTATCAGAGTGGGAACCAGAAATGTCTCTGAGACTAGAAGACTCAGTTTGGGGAAACAGATACTCCAGAAAGAGCCATTGTGCAGCAGTTGCCGCCACCATGGTAGGAGGTCCATTATTGCTGCTGAAATGGGCAGTGTGAATAGATGCCTCCGACCCCCTGCTGCAGCAGCACATTGCTCCCACGCCTTAGTTTCAGAGGATTACTCTTACTGTTCTTTACTCCTTCCTAGGATAAGAACTCAGATGCACCTCCTTGAGGTGGAGGACATCATAACCACTGCTTGACATTTAAAAATAGAACTCTGGGGCTTCCCTGGTGGCGCAGTGGTTGAGAGTCCACCTGCCGATGCAGGGGACACGGGTTCGTGCCCCGGTCCGGGAAGATCCCACATGCCGCGGAGTGGCTGGGCCTGTGAGCCATGGCCGATGAGCCTGCACGTCCGGAGCCTGTGCTCCAAAACGGGAGAGGCCACAACAGTGAGAGGCCCGCGTACCGCAAAAAAAAAAAAAAAAAAAAAAAAAAATAGAACTCTGCCTAGGCATTAGAGGAGGGAGGATGGGAAGTACGTGTCTACTGGGGAGTATATATTTATGACTCCTTTCATAATGTGAAATAGTCCATACCAGGTAGGTCAGCCATGCTTATACACATTCTCTGTTGCCCTTCTTATGTTTGTGGGGCTGAGGTTTTACTGGAAACCACTCTTCTACGAGTGGAAGCAGAACATGCTACAAAATAGCTTTTATTAATTTGATGACCAGAAAGGGTATAATAACATTCCAGTAGAAAGCCTTACAAAATATAAAACGATAGCAGTGATTGCCACAAAGAGATGCCTTGTTGGTCTTGGCATCAAATTAACAGTTAGGCTTTGACAGAAAAAAAAGTTATTTGAATTAAAGTCTGTTTTAAAAATCTAATTCTAATTTTGATAAGATACAAATTTGTTTACCACTCATGCTTTTCATAGCTCTGAGCAAGTAAGGAAGTGGTTATAATATGGCCAACTGGTCTTCCATTGATGGGAGCACAGACAAAGGTCATGCCTGAGTTCCTCCACTACAGAGTGGGTGCTCTGTAAATCACCGTGTTGTAGAAATCTCTATTTAATTGTGATGCAACATCTGCTTAAATGGACAGTGATGGGAAACTCTTTAACATCACACAAGTGAAATGTTACTTTAAAGAAAATTCCTGACATTTGTTCCATTTTGCTTGGTAGTGTCATTTCTCTGGAAAGATTTACTTGTTTACACCAAATCTTGTTTACTTGTTTCCAAAACTGATCAAGTGGTTCAAATAATAAAAAACAACAAACTGTTAAGAAATACATAGGAAGTCAAATGCTTATAAGGGAATCAGCAACAAATATGTTATACAAGAGGGCTAAACCAATTATTGTGATTAAACGTGAATTCTAACCCAAGATTTCTGGTACCAAGAGCAAAAAGGATGATGTTAATGTGTGGCATAATTCTTCTTTGAAAAAATTGAGGTATAGTTGATTTACCATATTATATTAGTTTCAGGTGTATAACATAGTGATTCAAAAATTTTATAGATTATACTCTATAATTAATATAAAATATTGGCTACATTCTTTATACTGTACAATACAGTACCTTTTTAATTTTATACCTAGTAGCTTGTTCCTCTTAATACCCTACCCCATTTTGCCCCCGCACACCCTCTCCCCCCCAGTAACCACTAGTTTGTTCTCTATATCTGTGAGTCTGCCTCTTTTTTGTTATATTCACTAGTTTGTTGTAATTTGTAGATTCCACATATAAATGATAATATACAGTATTTGGCTTTCTCTGTCTGACTTCTTTCACTAAGCATAATACCCTCCAGGTCCATCCATGTTGTTGCAAATGGCAAAATTCCATTCTTTTTTATGCCTGAGTAATATTTCTCTCTCTCTCTCTCTCTCTCTCTCTCTCTCTTCACATATATAAAAAATATCTTCTTTATCCATTCATCTGTTGCTGGAAACTTAGATTGCTTCCATATCTTTGCAATTGTTAAATAATGCTGCTATGAACATTGGGGTGCATGTATCTTTTCAAATTAGTGTTTTCACTTTCTTCAGATATACACCCAGGAGTGGAATCACTGAATCATATGGTAGTTGTATTTTTAGTTTTTTGAGGAATCCCCATGCTGTTTTCCACAGTGGCTGTATCAATTTATATTCCCACCAATAGTGTACAATGGTTCCCTTTTCTCCACATCCTCACTGACACTTGTTATTGATGGTCTTTTTGATGATAGCCATTCTGATAGGTGTGAGGTGATATCTCATTGTCCTTTCGATTTGCATTTCTCTGATGATTAGTAATGTTGAGTATCTTTTCATGGGCCTTTTGGCCATCTGTATGTCTTCTTTGGAGAAATGTCTATTCAGGTCTTCTGCCCATTTTTTAATTGGGTTGTTTGTTTTTTTTTTGTTTTTTGATATTGAGTTGTATGAGTCGTTTATGTATTTTGGATATTAACCCCTTATCGGTCATATCATTTGCAAATGTTTTCTCCCATTCAGTAGGTTGTCTTTTCATTTTGTTGATGGTTTCCTTTGCTGTGCAAAAGCATTTAAGTTTATTTAGGTCCTATTTGTTTATTTTTGCTTTTGTTTCCTCTGCCTTAGGAGACAGATCGGAAAAAATATTGCTACAATTTATGTCAAAGTGTGTCTGCCTATGTTTTTTTCTAGGAATTTTATGGTTTCTGGTCTTGCATTTAGGTCTTTAATCCATTTTGAGTTTATTTTTGTGTATGGTTTGAGAAAATGTCCTAATTTCATTCTTCTACATGTAGCTTTCCAGTTTTCCCAGCACCACTTATTGAAGAGACTTTTTCTCCATTGTAGATTCTTGCCTCCTTCAATAAGTGACATAATTCTTATCTGCTTGGATAAAGCATGCCAGTTCCTCATGAAACAGAACACTTTTCTAGTAATAAATTTAAAAAGGAATCTATTAATATAATTTATAATGAATTAATATAATTTATTATATTAATTAATATAATTTATAATGAAAAATATATATACTTGTATCAACTAAATACTGTGGAATTAATTAAAGAAACCACAGCTAAAATTGGAGCTGGGACAGATGGTCAGTCTCAGAGCATGTCATCAGTTACTCCAAATAGGAAGAGACTTATGCCTACATCTCCTACAGGGAGATGTAGGAGTACTTTACGCTCCAGCAGGAAGAAGAAAACTTCTCTCCATCAACAGTCCAGTTAATCAGAGACTGTAGCAGCCCAACCAATGAGAAGCCTCTATACTTTGGACTCCTAGCTTCTTCCAGTGGACTCTGATTATTACAGCCACTTCCAAGAATCCCCTTTTCCCTATAAAAGCTAGTTATTCTTGTCCTCTGGATTTGCCTATGATCTGCCGTAGTTCAAATATCCCAAATTGCAGTTCCTCTGGCTGTTCCTGAATAAACTGGTTTTTGCTGGTAAAATAACTGGCTATTATATTATTAGAGTTGACAATACAAAATGTTGGGATAATTTTTAAACATGTTCCTATAAATGATGAAATTTTTATACACTCAAATATATAAAGTAATGTGGTCACTAAATGAGGTGGCTCTGTGTCCTCATTCAGAACAGCTCTGAATTTAGTTGATTATGTATTGGGGTTTCAAATATGATTCTTTCATACAAGAATTTCCCTTCTGAAAAAAAGGTTTGAGAAGTGCTGAGTTTGGACAGGCTGCTTCCTTGACTCAGGCTACTTAAGGATCAGAACCCGCTTCCATTGGGATACAGGAGCCAGAAAGGATCATGTCAGAAATGGAAAAAAGGACTGGCCTATCGGGCAAAAGAGAGAGTTTTCATAATATCCATATTATTCTTGCTTTAAGCCCTGTGTCAGCACCAGCTTGAGCTTCAGCTGATCTGAAACACTGTGCTTGAAGGCAATTTTGGAAAGTTAATCAGCTTGCATTCATGAACGCTTGCATTTTATGAAGTTTCACACCCATACATTGGCTTTGAGGTTTGCTTCATTCAGACTTATATTGGAAAGGCTTGAATTCTTGTCACAGCCAGGATTTTCTTCAGCTCCAGGGATTTGTTTGGTTTGTGCCATTTTATCCCGACTTTTTTTTTTTTTTGGCGGTATGCAGGCCTCTCACTGTTGTGGCCTCTCACTGTTGTGGCCTCTCCCGTTGCGGAGCACAGGCTCCAGACGAGACGCGCAGGCTCAGCGGCCATGGCCCACAGGCCCAGCCGCTCCGCGGCATGTGGGATCTTCCCGGACCGGGGCATGAACCTGTGTCCCCTGCATCAGCAGGCGGACTCTCAACCACTGCGCCACCAGGGAAGCCCTATCCCGACTTTTATTTCTTCCATCTGATTCAAATGTTGCCTTACCAACGCATAGTTCTTCTTAACAAGATGGGGAAAAGAAGATAGAAAAGAAGCACAACAGCACCTCTCTTAAAACAGGAAAACATTCTGGTTTGAATTTCCTGTCAGATTTTTGGGCAGGTTAGTTGGCAACTGGTGATTTGGACATATTTCAAATTTCAGAGTAAATTTCACAGAGCTTATTGCCTCCCTCTGGGCCCCTGTTAGAGAACAATAAGATGCTAGGCTTAGCTTAATAACCACACTTTTCATTAGTCAGCTGCTCTTTCGGTGCACATCGCAAGCGCTTTATCTTCATCATCTTATTGCTTTTTACCCCATCTACATGATTGGAAAGGGACTCTGAATCAGCAGCAGCAGCATTTTACAGTGGTGGGGGCGACGAGTGGTGATGGGACTAGGGCTTAGGAAGGAAGAGCCTGGCATTACTGCAGTATCCGCTGCGTGTCAGCCACTGCCTTTTCTGTTGTTGATGTTGTCTTAATAAGCTTTTTATTTTAGAATAGTTACAAAGATAGTGCAGAGAGTTCCTATATACTCCACAGCCAATTTCCCCTATTGTAGCGTCTTGCATTATTATGGTACATTTTTTACCCTAATGAACCAATCAATAGTGATATATTATTATTGTTAGCTGAATTTCAAATTTTATTTGAATTTCCTGAGTTGGAACCTAATGTCCTTTTTGTTCCAGGATATGTCATACTGGATCCCATATGACATTTAGTTGTCATGTCTTCTCTCTTTAGGTTGCTCTTCCACTGTCATCTTTTGTGTGAGTGTGTACCAGGTTGTGATGTAATATGTAGGTCATGGTCTACCAAAAAGAAAGCCATTGAGAGCAAATTATAGTTAGTCACCCCTTTAAGCTCCTAACAATTGAAAGGACAGTGTTAAGGAACATGTTAACTATTAGAAATATTTCTGATGCTAGTTTGTTACAGTCAAAAAAAAAAAAAAGGAGAGGAGATAGTTATATTTATAGAAAATTGAACAGCAAATAGTAGGCATCCTAGAGATGGAGAGAATTCAGGCCTTAATACCATTCAGGTCTATAGGGACCTATAGAGTTTCAAAGCAAGCACCAGTGTGTTTTCACTATTGATGTTCATTTCTTTCAGGAATGCTGTTTGTCCTTAGTGACTCATAGCCGCCACTTTTACTGATTTTTTTTTTGAATTGTCAGATGTGGTGAGTTGCCTGGGTCTAGAAAGAGTTTGGTACCTAGTTTTGGGCTTCATTGGCTGTTTCTCATGGGAAAGTGGGTTGGTGAGATTAGAGATGAAAGACTGTCCTGGTCAGCTGTTTTAGGCTGTACACAGATGGAATGAAGCAGGGAAGGCAGGGTGTGTGCATTTGTCATAATACTGAGTCTAGATAATTTAATATTGATTTCCCACCTCATTGTTTGTGGAGAGTAGGGAGTGGTAAGGTCAAAGATGTTGAGAAATCCTAAAGTATTTGTTAGTTCTGATAGTGTAACCCCTAACCCAGCAAATTACTGCACTTAGAGTATCCTTATAGGCTTTGGAAATGTGGCAGGAGAGAGAGAGAAAGAGAGAGAGAGAGAAAGAAATGGAATCTGTTTCTGGCTACCTGAGAATAAAATCTCTATGGGGTAGACAAATAGGATTTGACGGGGGTAACTCATTTTTACGTTTCAAGCCAAAGTGAACAGAATCCATACACTTAGTAGTTGCAACTAAATAGGATTTGTGTGTGTTTTAACTTTTAAAAATTAATTTCCTGAACTTAGAATCTGTTGTTGGAAGGAATTTTCATAGACTTTTAATCTTTCTCGTTACCTCCAAGTAGGTAACTCAGTCACAACCAGCTATTTACTTTTTATTAAGTAAAAAGTGATTTTTACTTTGCTCTCCTATACCTTTTTCATTTTAGTAATTAAAATGAAGTTGGATAGATTACTTGGAAAAGTTAAAATAAGATAATGATCATTCTAAATTGTAACAATTGCTTGATTAAACACTGATTGAACAGTTTGTGGCGTATTCAACTTATTCATATTTATTTGCCCTGGCTTTCCTCCCCCTGCCAACTTTTGAGTATTTTACTGAGCTATGAAAATAAAGAGGGAAACAAACAAGAAAACAAAAAATAGAAGTGAATCCATTCTACATTGCCAAGTGATCTGATAGTTTTTGGATAAGCAAGAGAGTTGAAGAGGTAAAATAATGCATCTGTATTAATTTGTTCTCTCTCATTAGAACGAAAAGAAGAAGGTTATTTCTAAGTTCAAGATATTTACCGCCTCCTGCTCATCTTCCAAGTGAGAATGAACACACACACACACAAACACACACACTCTCACCCTCAAGTCTCCAGATTTTACCCTAACATCTCAGCACCCCCTTGGCTTTTCATGTTTACTTTCAATTCATTAAAGATACTTTGCTGTTTCCAGTCTGCTAAGGCTTGGTGTTTCCATTGGGAAAGTAAATGGCAAAAGACCACATGACTGTCAAGGGCAAACACTGCTGAAGGCCACAGCTGCTGCTTAAAGGGGGAAAATGTGGGCTGGTTAGAAAGACAAGGCAGTATGTAGGGGAGAGCTTAGAGATGGGGTAAGAAGAAAAATGTTCTGCTCCTTCCCCATTGCCTGTGTTTAGGTCCTCCAGGAAGCAGACACCAGGATGGAATTAGAAATGTAAGACGTTTGTGGGGGATAATGCTTGTAAAAGAGAAAGGAGAGAGAGAGCAAGAGGCAGTGGCGAGGGCCTCAGGTCATGATGCAAGTTCAATATCCATGAAAGGGGAGCAGGAAGGAAGAAGAATTGGGTAGATAGAGCTTTAGACTGCAGGGCACCGCTGAGAAACTCTTGGCTAGGTTGATGGGGAGCCCCAAAGCAACAATTCCCACTAGAGAAATTCCTCCATTGGGCAGGAATACCTGGCTCTAGTCTGCCCCCCACCCCATACTCAGTCATTGGCTAGGAGGTGCTTTGGAAAACCGTAGCCTTGGTGTGAGAGCTGCAGTGGATCCCAAAGCTTCAGAAGCCACAGACTGACAGATAAGTACAGTTCTCACTAAAGAATCTCTCTTAAAGGGAGATCTGAGCAACACCTCTCCACGGCTGCCATATGCATGAATCACATTAGTATCAGAACTCAAAAAAGGCAAAGATGGGTGAATCTCATCTTGGATATCTGGCCACCCTTCTATCCCCCCGCCCCCCCCCCCCCCGCCACCATAGACAATTAACAAGAACCGCAAACTTGAGTTACAGTGCTAAGAGTTTTCCTTCATCTCCTAAAATTTTAAGACACCTTGCAAAAGTTAGCTTGACCCAGTTCAGTTTCTTCCAACTACCACATGCGTTCCAAAATCTCTCTCACAACTTGCAGCATGCTGACTCAACTTGTCAGAGACGGAAGCCTCTTGGCAGAAATGAGAACTATCTCACCTCTCAGATCTGTATGGAAAGGGAAATTGATTCACCGATGTTTTCATTCTTTTTTTGTTTTTGTGGTTCTGCTTTTTAGTGCTGGGGAATTTTGGCTTTTTTGTGACTCAAAAGCATAAATCTTTTTCTAAGGTGAAGGATTAATTTTCACAAAGGAAAAGAGTTAGTCTCTTCTTGTTTTACACTTTAAGTGTGAGAATTGATTACACAGAAGCAGTTGATCCAAAATATTACAATGGGGGAGAAGGACAGGAGCATAAATGAACCACAAGCCAAAAGGTAGTTTCTGAACACCACTCTGTAGGTAAATGCAGCTTTGCAAGGAGCTTTTCAAAATCATTAGGCCACTAAGGTTCAGTTGAGCCTTCACACAAATCGTCTGCTTATTTATTTTGACCAACAAGTTCACAGCTCCTTCTCATATTCCATGTCTTTGGATCTAGATAATAAGATTATCTTCATGTGAGAGATAAATTGGAGACTGACAAGTCACAGGCTTCAAGGGACATGAAATTCTATCTTCAGATTAACAATTGGCCTCTCCCAGAGTTTCAACTTTTCCAGATAGAAATTCCCGAAATATTCCACAGTTGACCTCTCTGGCTATAGCACATGTAGGCACCCAAGGAATGGAAGTGACGCAGTTGATGCAAGAAAGATGGCCAAGCTTAAGTGGAGAAGGGATGGTGGAAGTGGGTATTGGTTGAGGTTGGAAACCTTTGCAGAGAATATATTCTATATGTTAGGCCTCCTGCTGCCCCTCTAAACTGAGCTTCCTGAGAAAACCATATCAATAGGAAAGAAAGGAGAGAGAAGGTTTGCTTAATTTATTAAGCAAAGTCCACTGCTTGATTTCTTATAAGCTGTTTTCATTTCTTTAAGGTCAGGGTATATAGTCCTGTCCTTTGCTTGCTACTGATTTCATTTTTAATGACAGCATGGTGGAAATCAATGCTTTGCAATGGTTTTCAAAATTATTTTTAGGAGTGGAGCTCTTACTTCCAAAGAAATATAAAATAAAGAGAATAGAAGGTCTAGAGCTCTGTCTGTCCAACTTCTCCTTTAAGCACGTCCTCTAACCTTGAGACTCTATGGGACATAGTTTGAAGGTCACTATACCGTGGAAAGAAGTTTTGAGTAGGAGTTTAGGTCTAGAGCAAAGATGATTCTGGTTTGAGTCTAGTTACTTTTATGCCTTTGTAACCCTGAGTACATAACAATAACAATAATAGCAATAATGGTAGTAATGTAGTGAGTGCTCTATAAATGCTTGTTATTATAATTAATAATTATAAAGATCATTTATAGGGCATGCTCCATGTGCCAAGCACTGAGCGAAATTACATAAAATGCATTATTTCCTTTAAATACAACAAGCCTAAGAAGTTTAGGTGAGGTTACCAGAATAGAGAGGTTAAGTCATCTGCTCGAAGCCATACAGCAAGTGATGAGCAGGGAGGGGACACAAATGCAGGAATATCTGACTCGAGAGTCAGGGCTCCAAGCCCCATGTGTGTGCAGCTTTACAGCCTCAGGGTCCTAATCTGTAAAATATAGAGATTGGATTAAGTGATCATTAAGCGTTTCATAAAAAACTTATTTCCTTGACAGTTGTGTGCTGAGCTTTAAAAAGAACAGAATTGCTGCTTCTATCTATTATTATAATCACCTGCTAGAATCTACTTCTCATCTCTCTTTATAGGATGACATGCTTTACCCTTTTTTCTAAAGCCCTCTGCTATAAATCATTAAACCCATTACAGTTCTACCCAGTTTACAAATTTTAACTGGCATCACCAGTAACTTTACTGTCTCACTTCAACCCTCTTTTTTTCTTATCTCCGTTAGCAGAGAATTTGGCATTTTCACAACTTAACCAGAAGTCAGTAGATCATTGTTCATGTAATATTAGCTTGATGCAAAGGGAGGGTGGTGGTGTGGTTATTTTTCTAGCTTCGTCAAGTGAAATTCTCTAGAAGCAATGACATCCCTGTAGTAATGAGTGGAACCCGTGGCTAGATCTTGGTTTCTAAATACCATTCTCCACCAAAATGAGCACGTGGCTGTGTTTGTGACTTTGACATGTGCTGTCCACCCCTGAGTGTGTGGTAAAGTCAGTGTGACCGAGTAGACAGAGGGCATTGGCCATGGCATTGGCGGACTGGTTTTGTGACTCACCAGCTCAGTGAACCTGAGCAAGTCAGATTATTTATGAGGGAGTCAATATTTTTTACTGTGAAATAAGAAGGTTTGACTTGCTTCTTGCAATCCATTTTCCACTCTGTAGTCAGGCATTCTTTCTCAAAAGTGAATTTGATCCATATCACTTCTTTGCTTCCACCTGTTTGTTGGCTCTACGTTGCTCCAAGGATAAAGCCCACCTTCTGTAACATGGTATGAAGTGGTCCCTGCTCATCCTTTCTGAGCAGCGTTTCTTCTGCTCTTGTCCCACCCACCCCCAGCGTATACTCTCCATATGCTCTGTGATGCAAATTTACTAACTTGCAGTTCTTTATGAGCTGTGCTGTCTCACCTCCACATCTCTGCTCATGCCCCTCCTTATAACCTGTACAGTTTTCCCTCTTCTTTTTGCCTATCTATGCCTTTCTCATCTGAACTGGATGTCATTTCTTCCAGAATGCTTTCCTTGGGCCCCAAATGTAATTAAATGCTTTCTGTATGTGTCTCTTTAGCCTATACACTGTGTTGTAATTACTTGTATTGTACTGGTCTGTCCTACTAGTCTCTAAGCAATTAGAAACTATGCCTTAGTCATTGGCATATCCCTAGGGCCTAACACAAGCCCAGCACCTGGTTATGGACTCAAATATTTGTTAAATGAATTAGTGATTCTTTTCATCTTCTCTGACCCTCAGCTTACTCATCCATTATGTGAAAATAATAATATGTATCTCCTGGATTGCGATGAGGATTGCCAGAGACAGGGTACAAGAATGCACTTTGCTAACAGGAATCACTATCCCTGCATAAGATGGGAGGGAAGACTTCTTTCTGGTATGCAGTTTCCTCTTATCCGGGGTTGGCAAACTGTGACTCACAGACCAAATCCAGACCACCTCCTGTTTTTGTATACCCCCAAATTAAGAATGATTTTAAAATTGTTAATTGGTTAGATAAAATCAAATGAAGAATATGTCATGACACGTGGAAATTGTATGAGATGCAAATTTCAGAATCCGTGAGCAGTTTTATTGAGACTCATCTATGCTCATTTGCTATGTACTATGGCCATGTTTATGCTACAATGGCAGAATCAAGTAGCTATGACAGAGACCTACTGGCCCACAAAACCTAAAATATTTTACCCTCCAGCCTTTAATAGAAAAAGTTTGCCCACCTCTAAACGTAAAACTTCTTCTGTCCCCTCACTGCTCAACCCCTGCTTTGGGCTTGGGTTCTGCTTTGATGTCTCAGCCTTAGAGACATTTGATATTTCATCACAGATCTAGAGGGAAAGAGTTGTTTCTTATTTATCTCCAAACAACCATATGAGTATCTATGCAGAACACAGCAGGAGGTTTCCACAAAGATATTTCATATTTGAGCCTGTATAATGCAGGGGATTTAAGAACAAAATTACTGGGTTCCCCTATAAACTATCTCATTACTTGGGTTACTTGCTAAAGGAAGTGTTCCTTCTGGTTTTCTCAGATTAATATGAGTCTGAAATTTGTTCAGATGTGTATAATTTTTTTAATTTTCTGTGTGGGGCTTCCTTTTTATTGCATTTTTTTTAAAGGAAATTAATGGAAAGGAACTAAAAGCCAAAGCAGTTCCCCCTTTAAAAATGAGGGGCTCAACAAATGGAAATAAAACAAAATTAAAATTAAAAAAATAATAAAACAAAAGAAAAAATGAGGGGCCAAGGGGCATTAAAATTAGATTCAGTTACATGGCTAGAAGTGAAGGGAGAGAGAAAGGAGAGAAGGAGAGACAGAGAGACAGAGGGATGGAGAAACAGGGAGGGGAGAGAGGAGAGTTGGAAAAAGTGACCAAGAAGTACAGTGGTCATCTGATGAAAAGACAGGCAAGCTAGAAATCCAGTTTAGGAAGCTGGGAGCCCAGGAAGATGAAAGGAGAATACCTCAGGAGTCAGCCTCGCTCTGTGAGGACATTTTTGTGGTAGTTAAATTTCTTCCTGCAGAATCTCAGTAGTTGTTTGGCATCAGAGTCTCCCCTGTTCTGTCTCCCCTGTCTGTGTGGTATAGCCTTGGTTGTACGTGAAAGAGAAAACTTAAAACACTCTGTTACGCAGAGGAACGTGATGTACCACCCTCCAGAGAAGAATCCAGTGACTGCCTGGACTCCGAGCTGCATTCCTGAGCTCCTCTGAGGGTGTAATAAACAAGTTGTAGGGTCCAAAGATTCATGAGGAGAAGCTTCGACATTGTGAAATACTTCTGACATCTTGGTTGCTCCATTTGGCACCAAAACATGCTTTGTGTGAAAACAATTTTTTTGACAATGTTGTAGACTGGTCTAACCACTAAACCACCAACTCCTCCCCTCTCTGACTTCTAAAATTGCTCTGACAAAATAAAAAACCCCAACAAACACAATATTACAGGATTATGGAAAAGCAAATACTGAGGGCTAGAGGGTGATGATATAAAGTACATATGTGTGCTTTCAGTTTGACCAAGTTTATAACACACACTGTGTGTGTAAATTCACAATTTGAATCTATAAACTGGAGATAGAACACTGAGTCGGTTTTGGAAATTGCATAGTCTTACATGAGCCAGTGGCTGCTACCAAGTATTTTTTTTAACTCTTTAAATTGAGAGTTTTTACTAGATCCTGAGGATCAGCTTAACTCGCCTTGGATAATTGTATCATCCTCCCTGCCGCGCCCCCGCCCCCCATTTTTTACAATGCTTTGAAAGAGCAGTTTAAGTTATATCAACTAGAAACATATGCTTCAACTTCATCTGTGATTGGTATATCTCTTTACACAGATGTGGCAAATTTTTGGTGCCTGTAAACATTTTCCTTTTAGGGGAAGGGACTGGATTTATGGTGTAGAATTCCATTGACCTATATTGGGTCACAGTATCTGGGAGATGCTTATTATGTACATAGTGTACCTGTTCACTAGAAGAATTTCCTTCTGTTTATGTGCCCAATTACAATGTAGTTTATAATAAAATGCTCTTCCAGACATCAGCTTTCCAGGGTTCATTTTTTCTTTCTGTTAACATAAGCAAAGCAGTGTGTACTTGGCTGATTATTAATCAGCGATTTGTAGATGTTGCTTCTTTTTCCTCCTAAACCAGGGATGGGCAACAATTTTTCTATCAAGAACCATAAAATTGTAGGGGAAATATCAAATAAGACCTCAAACTTAAAAATAATAATAATAATAAAAAAGAAAACTAGAAAGTGGTTTGTCAATGTATTTTTTAATTTAAAATATTAAAATGTACAAAAATAGCAATTATTCATATTTTCACTTCCCAGTGTTAAATATTTATCATCTTGGTATATTCTTATGCTTTAAAAAAATACTGTTATTTTTGTAAAAAAAAAAAAAAGGGCTCATTATAAAGAATTCAAAAATAGAGAAAATATAAAAATGAAGATGAAATAACTTCAAATGCTACCACACCCCCAAACCATTAACATTAGATAAACATCATTTTAGAGTCTATCTTTTTATGCATATATATAGACAGAGCAATTAAAAATTTTTATTAAGATGAAATCTTATTATAGAAGACACTTTAATGAAAAAAGTGTAAGTTTACTTGAATTTAATAGAAGAAAAGCTGAAGGAATTGTTGAACTTCAAATAAATGTTTTTATAGACAAGATACATTATTTCCTACAAGTCTCCTCTCAGAAAAAAAGGAAATTAACACATGAAAAGATGCTCAACATCACTAATTATTAGAGAAATGCAAATCAGAACTACAATGAGGTATCACCTCACACTGGTCAGAATGGCCACCATCAAAAAATCTACAAATAATAAATTCTGGAGAGGGTGTGGAGAAAGGGAACCCTTCTACACCATTGGTGGGAATGTAAATTGATACAGCCACTATGGAGAACTGTATGGAGGTTCCTTAAAACTATAAATAGAGCTATCATATGATCCAGTAATCCCACTCCTGGGCATATATCTGGAGAAAACCATAATTCAAAAAGATACATGCAGGGGCTCCCCTGGTGGCGCAGTGGTTAAGAATCTGCCTGCCAATGCAGGGGACACGGGTTTGATCCCTGGTCTGGGAAGATCCCACATGCTGTGGAGCAACTAAGCCTGTGCACCACAACTACTGAGCCTTCACTCTAGAGCCCGCAAGCCACAACTACTGAGCCTGTGTGCCACAACTACTGAAGCCTGTGTGCCTAGAGCCTGTGCTCCGCAACGAGAAGCCACCGCTATGAGAAGCCTGCGCACTGCGATGAAGAGTAACCCCCACTCACTGCAACTAGAGAAAGCCCGCATGCAGCAACAAGGACCCAACGCAGCCATAAATAATAAATAAATTAATTAATTAATTAAAAAAAAAAAAGATACATGCACCCTAATGTTCATTGCAGCACTATTTACAATGGCCAGGACATGGAAGCCACCTAAATGTCTGTCAACAGAGGAATGGATAAAGAAGCTGTGGTACATATATACAACAGAATATTACTCAGCCATTAAAAAGAATGAAATAATGCTGTTTGCAGCAACATGGATGGACCTAGAGATTGTCATACTGAGTGAAGTAAGTCAGACAGAGAAAGACAAATATCATATGATATCGTAGAATCTAAAAAAATAGTACAAATAAACTTATTTACAAAACAGAAATAGAGTCACAGACGTAGAAAACAAACTTATAGTTACCGGGGGGAAGGCATGGGGGAGGGATAAATTGGGAGATTGGAATTGATGTATACACATGAGTATACTAATAAGGACCTACTGTATAGCACAGGGAACTTTACTCAGTACTCCGTAATGGTCTCTATGGGAAAAGAATCTAAAAAAGAGTGGATATATGTATACGTATAACTGATTCACTTTGCTGTACACCTGAAACTAACACATTGTAAATCAACTATACTCCCAATAAAAATTTTTTAAAAAGGAAATAAAAAAACCCAATAATTAGAACAATTTTAAAGTTACACGTGTCATCTTTGATAGCATTCTCAGACTTTCTCCCATTGCTTCCCAAATTTTGTTAGTATTTTTACATTGTCTGGAAATCGAACATTTACATTCTTTTTCTGTAATGATAATTCTCTTAGTTCATATAGTTCAGTATTTATCTCAATATTTAAATGGATTTAATGCTTATCAGAGCCTTAAAATCTGGATGTTTTTATTTCTATGCTCTTTATTTTGATTCATATTTTAATATTTCCCCCCCTGAGAAGTGCTTATGAGCTTTGTATCTCCTGAATTCTGTCATGTTTGAGGTACCCATCACCCTTGTAGTCGAACAGCATCTTGGCTGGGTACTATGTGCTTGGATCACACCTTCTTTTTCACATTGGAACTTTATTTCATTGTCTGCTTTTTCCCCAATGTACATGATTTACTTTTCAGGCTGTTCTCTTCAAGGCTTATTTCTTTATCCTTTATTTTAATGATATAACTGGGCTATGCTCAGTGTAGAGGATTCTGTATCAAACTTTTCTGTAAAAGAAAGGACCCTTTTAAGCTACAGATTCAGGTTATTTTCCCCCCTTAGTTTCAGGGAAATTCTCTTGCATCACATGTTGTGCTTCATTTTCTGTTTATTTGTTGGGTTTGCTACCTCAAGGACACCGATTATCCTCATGTTGGATCATATTTGTTTCCTTACCTATCTGTTAGTTCATCTCTAAATGTTCCGATTTCTATTCTTTAACTTTATTCATCGGGATTGGCTTATCTTTCTTCTATGCTAGTAATTTGATTGATAGCAATAACTACTGTGTTTCTAAATTATTTATTAATTCCTTAATCCTGTTGTTTGGGGCCTCTGTTTCCTTAAGTCTTCAGTCACTTTTTCCATTTTGGTTCATTGTTGTTATTATCAGGCCTTTGAATCTATGTTTTGTCCAGACCATGTACTTAAGTTAGTCCATAGTGTAAAGCAATTTTTCTCCTGGTCCTTCATGTTTTCTTATTATTTAGTCCTTTGTCTTTCCTTTGCTTTCTTCCTTCCTTACCATATTTATTTAATTTCCATGCCATTTCTTTTATCTTGCTCATGTTCAGGTGGTTCCATTCAGGCATTTTGTCTGCTCTGATGAAATGAGGTTTACTTCTTGATTTTTTTTCACATTATATAAAATCAATTTGCTTTTCCCAGCTATACGTTGATGGCTGTATCCTTGTGTTCTACACTGTTTTCTGTAGCCCAAAAGAATGACAACAGAAGGAGAGAGTCCAGCTTGGATATTTTCAGTCTTTGTTAGATAATCTAGGCCTTGTTCGTTATTTTGAGATTTTGTTAATAGTTTTTTGTCAGGATCTGCTTGATGGACATACTCCTTTCTTGTGGGAATGTCACCTTGACCCCTGGACTGTATAACTGTGGAGTTTTTTTTTTTTTGGTACAGCCAGTCCCTGTGTTACTCCCTTTTCCCCCAACAGGCTTTCTGTCCCCACCCGACCCCCGACCCCCATTACTCAGTTTGAAAAGGGAAAAGATAGTGACTGGGTTGGTTTCTTTCCAGGTTTGATTTGATCAACTTGGCAGTATAATTTCTGGGGGTTTGGGCAGGGGTGAAAGGAAAACTGTGCTACCTCTCTGTTTCATTTCACAATCATTTGTGTCTTTCCTCATTTGCCGGTTTTTGAAGTTTATAACATTAACCTAACCTTTTTCCTTGCTTTGTGGCTGTTAATAATTTTCCCCCTAGCTTTAATTTTTTTTTCTGTCTGATTTTGTTAGATACTTAGAAGGGAAATATTGTGATTCAATTGCAATATATAATCTTAAAGCTAAGACAGGATTAAAAAATTATATTCCAGATAAAACAGATGATTTAGATGTAAATTCTATGTCATAAGCAGTTAAAATGGAGGAAGTTGGGAAGAGATATATGATAATTTGAAACTATAGCAGAGAAAACCCAAGAGAATAAAATAACAATAGAAAAGAGCAGGGGCAATAAAAGAAGAGGGAAATTTGTTGGTTCTGATAATTGCAAAGTAGTGATAAACTGCTCTGGTGGGCAATCTTGTCTCTTTGGACTGAGGGCATTGATGCTGGAAGTGCATTATCACTGTCCTTTGAAATTTTGGTAGGCTTTTCAACTTTTGAAAAACAGTCTTTCCTGTTCTGGGAAATAGCTTAGCTGTTTTTATTTTCAAGCTGTAAAGTTTATGTTTGAAATAAAGTCTTATTTTCCTATGTAACCTTGAAATTTTAACAGATGCTTGAAGCAATTACTCAGGTTTTAAAATTTATTTTGTAATCTGAGAATTGTTGACCCATGTGCTAACTATCCTGAAAGTTCCTGTCATCTTGCATCATAGACTGCAGCATTAGAAGGTGCTAAGAAAGCAAAGAACATGTGAACACTGGGATGGAGAAAATATAGTTAGGGTGATAATGGAATCAGAATCAGGGAGAAGAGAAGTGGACCCAGACACTGGGTTTGCAAAATCCTTGCAAACATCTACCAAGGGCTGTTGTAGAAACTGTGTAAAATAGGAAGTCAAATGTCCACGTAAAAGTCAGCAACTGAAACAGCCATAGACAGCAGGAGCAAATGGATAGGAAATCAGTGCCCACAGACAAGGAGAGGAAGTTGAGGTAGATTCTCTTCTGGCTCCTTTATTCTACCTTGACTGTGAAGAGCAAATTACGAGATGAGAAACCTGAGATGATGGGAAATGATAATTCTGGCTGAGGAGAGAAAGAGAGAGAGAGAGAGAGAGAGAGAGATAACATCTTATCCCTTTGACATCACCAAACTGTCTAGTTGACATATTTCTCTTCTCTCGTACTATAGGTCTGCCTCAAGATTGCATTTCTTTTGAATCAGAATTTGTGACGCTTTGACTTTTTAATTTTTCTGTTTCACATTCAATTTTTGAAATTGAATTAACAAGTTGATTGAGGTAAAACATACATATACTGTTCTTATTTAAAATACGCAATTTGATAAGTCTTGACAGATGTATATACTCGTGAAACCACTAACACAATCAAGATACCGTACATTGTCATCAAAATATACAACATTCCACTCCCTTTGCAATTTCTTCCTCCCTCCACATCCTTCTTGATTCATTTTATTCAGCTTTACTGAGGTACAACTGACAAATAAAACGTTAAAATATTTAAAGTGTACAATGCAATGATTTAATATACATATACCTTGTGAAAGGATTCTCACCAATGAGTTAACACATCCATCACCTCATATATTTATCTTAGCAAATTTTAAGTATACAATATAGTATTATCCACTATAGTCACCATGTTATACACAAGATCCTTACACTGCATCTTGTCACTAAAAGTTTGTGCACTTTACCAACCTCTCCCTATTTCCTCCAAACCCAGCCCCTGGCAACCACCATTCTATGTTTTGATGAGTTCAACTTTTATTTTAGATTCTGCATACAAGTAACACCACACAGTATTTGTCTTTCTCTGTCTAGCTTATTTCACTTCCTGTAATGCCGTCCAGGTTCATCCATGTTGTCACAAATGGCAGGATTTCCATCTCATTTAAAGCTGAATAATATTCTATCATGTGTGTGTGTGTGTATGTGTGTGTATATATATATATATCACATTTCTTCATCCATTTTTCATTTGACAACATTTAGTTTGTTTCCATACCTTGGCTATTGTGAATAATGCTGCAATGAACATGGGAATACAGATATCTCTTTGGGATAATTATTTTTTTCCCTTGGGATATATATCCAGAAATAGAATTGCTGAATCATGTGGTAGTTCTACTTTAAGTTTCTTGAGGAAACCCCATACTGTTTTCCATAGTAGCTGTACAAGTCTACATTCCTACCAAGAGTGTACAAGGGTTCCCTTTTCTCCATGTTCTGGCCAGCATTTGTTATCTCTTGTCTTTTTGATAATAGCCATCCTAACAGGTATGAGGTGATATCTACTTGTGGTTTTGATTTGCATTTCCCTGATGACGAATGATGTTGAATATCTTTTCATGTACTTATTGGCCATATGTATGTCATTCCAGTTATGTGATGAGAAAACTGAGCTTGGCTTTGAAGCAGGCAGCCCAGCTTCAATGAGGATGCCCAGCACTGTTTTCTTAAGGTATATGCCCAGTAGTGGGATTGCTGGGTCATATGGTAGTTCTATTTTTAGTTTTTTAAGGAACCTCCATGCTGTTCTCCATAGTGGCTGTATCAATTTACATTCCCACCAACAGTGCAAGAGGGTTCCCTTTTCTCCACACCCTCTCCAGCATTTATTGTTTGTAGATTTTTTGATGATGGCCATTCTGACTGGTGTGAGGTGATACCTCATTGTAGTTTTGATTTGCATTTCTCTAATAATTAGTGATGTTCAGCAGCTTTTCATGTGCTTCTTGGCCAAATGTATGTCTTCTTTGGAGAAATGTCTATTTAGGTCTTCTGCCCATTTTTGGATTGGGTTGTTTGTTTTTTTAATATTGAGCTGCATGAGCTGTTTATATATTTTGGAGATTAATCCTTTGTCCAACGATTCGTTTGCAAATATTTTCTCCCATTCTGAGGGTTATCTTTTCGTCTTGTTTATGGTTTCCATTGCTGTGCAAAAGCTTTTAAGTTTCATTAGGTCCCATTTGTTTATTTTTATTTTTATTTCCATTACTGTAGCAGGTGGGTCAAAAAAGATCTTGCTGTGATTTATGTCAAAGAGCGTTCTTCCTATGTTTTCCTCTAAGAGTTTTATAGTGTCGGGTCTTACATTTAGGTCTCTAATCCATTTTGAGTTTATTTTTGTGTATGGTGTTAGGGAGTGTTCTAATTTCATTCTTTTACATGTAGCTGTCCAGTTTTCCCAGCACCACTTATTGAGGAGGCTATCTTTTCTCCATTGTATATCCTTGCCTCCTTTATCATAGATTAGTTGACCATAGGTGCGTGGGTTTATCTCTGGGCCTTCTGTCCAGTTCCATTGATCTGTATTTCTGTTTATGTGCCAGTACCATATTGTCTTGATTACTGTAGCTTTGTAGTATAGTCTGAAGTCAGGGAGTCTGATTCCTCCAGCTCCGTTTTTTTTCCCTCAAGACTGCTTTGGCTATTCGGAGTCTTCTGTATCTCCATACACATTTTAAGATGTTTTTGTTCTAGTTCTGTAAAAAATGCCACTGGTAATTTGATAGGGATTGCATTGAATCTGTAGATTGCTTTGGGTAGTGTGGTCATTTTCACAATATTGATTCTTCAACCCAAGAACATGGTATCTCTCTCCATCTGTTGGTATCATCTTTAATTTCTTTCATCAGTGTCTTATAGTTTTCTGCATACAGGTCTTTTGTTCCCTTACGTAGGTTTATTCCTAGGTATTTTATTCTTTTTGTTGCAATAGTAAATGGGAGTGTTTCCTTAATTTCTCTTTCAAATTTTTCATCATTAGTGTATAGGATTGCAAGAGATTTCTGTGCATTAATTTTGTATCCTGAAACTTTACCAAATTCATTGATCAGCTCTAGTAGTTTTCTGGTGGCATCTTTGGGATTCTCTGTGTGTAATATCATGTCATCTGCAAACACTGACAGTTTTACTTCTTCTTTTCCAATTTGTATTCCTTTTATTTCTTTTTCTTCTCTGATTGCTGTGGCTAGGACTTCCAAAACTATGTTGAATAGTAGTGGTTAGAGTGGACATCCTTGTCTTGTTCCTGATCTTAGAGGAAATGCTTTCAGTTTTTCACCATTGAGAATGATGTTTGCTGTGGGTTTGTAGTATATGGCCTTTATTATGTTGAGGTAGGTTCCCTCTATGCCAGTTTTCTGGAGAGTTTTTATCATAAATGGGTGTTGAATTTTGTCAAAAGCCTTTTCTGTATCTATTGAGATGATCATATAGTTTTTATGCTTCAATTTGTTAGTATGGTTTATCAGGTTGATTGATTTGTGTATATTGAAGAATCCTTGCATCTCTGGGATAAATCCCACGTGATCATGGTGTGTGATCCATTTAATGTGTTGTTGGATTCTGTTTGCTAGTATTTTGTTGAGGATTTTTGAATCTATATTCATCAGTGTTATTGGTATGTAATTTTCTTTTTTTGTAGTATCTTTGTCTGGTTTTGGTATCAGGGTGATGGTGGCCTCATAGAATGAGTTTGGGAGTGTTCCTTCCTCTGCAGTTTTTTGGAAGAGTTTGAGAAGGATAGGTGTTAGCTGTTCTCTAAATGTTTGTTAGAATTCACCTGTGAAGCCCTCTGGTCCTGGACTTTTGTTTGTTGGAAGATTTTTAATCACAGTTTCAATTTCATTACTTGTGATTGGTCTGTTCATATTTTCTATTTCTTCCTGGTTCAGTCTTGGAAGGTTATACCTTTCTAAGAATTTGTCCATTTCTTCCAGGTTGTCCATTTTATTGGCATAGAGTTGCTTGTAGTAGTCTCTTAGGATGCTTTGTATTTCTGCCGTGTCTGTTGTAACTTCTCCTTTTTCATTTCTAATCTTATTGATTTGAGTCCTCTCCCTCTTTTTCTTGATGAGTCTGGCTAATGGTTTATCAATTTTGTTTATCTTCTCAAAGAACCACCTTTTAGTTTTATTGATCTTTGCTATTGTTTTCTTTGTTTCTATTTCATTTATTTCTGCTCTGATCTTTATGATTTCTTTCGTTCTGCAAACTTTGGGTTTTGTTTGTTCTTTCTCTAGTCCCTTTAGGTGTAAGGTTAGATTTTTTATTTGAGATTTTTCTTGTTGCTTGAGGTGAGATTGAATTGTTCTGAACTTCCCTCGTAGAACTGCTTTCGCTGCATCCCATAGGTTTTGGATCATCGTGTTTTCATTGTCATTTGTCTCTAGGTATTTTTTGATTTCCTCTTTGATTTCTTCAGTGATCTCTTTGTTATTTAATAACGTATTGTTTGCCTCCATGTATTTGTGTTTTTTACGTTTTTTTTCGCCTGTTAATTGATTTCTAATCTCATAGCATTGTGGTGAGAAAAGATGGTTGATATGATTTCAATTTTCTTAAATTGACTGAGGCTTGATTTGTGACCCAAGATGTGATCTATCCTGGAGAATGTTCCATGCACACTTGAGAAGAAAGTGTAATCTGCTGTTTCTGTATGGAATGCCCTATAAATATCAATTAAAATACCTGTGTCTTTTGGTTGGAGCATTTAATCCATTCACGTTTAAGGTAATTATCAATATGTATGTTCCTGTTACCATTTTCTTAATTGTTTTGGGTTTGTTTTTGTAGGTTTTTTTTTTTTTTTTCTGTGGTACTTGGGCCTCTCACTGTTGTGGCCTCTCCCATTTTGGAGCACAGGCTCCGGACGCGCAGGCTCAGCAGCCATGGCTCATGAGCCCAGCCGCTCCACGGTATGTGGGATCTTCCCGGACCGGGGCACGAACCCGTGTTCCCTGCATCAGCAGGTAGACTCTCAACCACTGCGTCACCAGGGATACCCTGTAGGTCCTTTTCTTCTCTTGTGTTTCCCACTTAGAGAAGTTCCTTTAGCATTTGTTGTAGAGCTGGTTTGGTGGTGCTGAATTCTCTTAGCTTTTGCTTGTCTGTAAAGCTTTTGATTTCTCTGTCAAATCTGAATGAGATCCTTGCTGGGTAGAGTAATCTTGGTTGTCATTTCTTCCCTTTCATCACTTTAAGTATATCATGCTACTCCCTTCTGGCTTGTAGAGTTTCTGCTGAGAAATCAGCTGTTAACGTTATGGGAGTTCCCTTGTACGTTGTCATTTTTCCCTTACTGCTTTCAATAATTTTTCTTTGTCTTTAATTTTTGCCAATTTGATTACTGTGTGTCTCAGCATGTTTCTCCTTGGGTTTATCCTGTATGAGACTCTCTGTACTTCCTGGACTTGGGTGGCTATTTCCTTTCCCATGTTAGGGAAGTTTTCAACTATTATCTCTTCAGATATTTTCTTGGGTCCTTTCTCTCTCTCTTCTCCTTCTGCGACCCCTGTAATGCGAATGTTGTTGAGTTTAATGTTGTCCCAGAGGTCTCTTAGGCTGTCTTCATTTCTTTTCATTCTTTTTTCTTTATTCTGTTCCGCGGCAGTGAGTTCCACCATTCTGTCTTCCAGGTCACTTATCCATTCTTCTGCCTCGGTTATTCTGCTATTGATTCCTTCTAGTGTATTTTTCATTTCAGTTATTGTGTTGTTCATCTCTGTTTGGTCTTTAATTCTTCTAGATCTTTGTTAAACATTTCTTGCATCTTCTTGATCTCTGCCTCCATTCTTTTTCTGGGGTCCTGGATCATCTTCACTATCACTATTCTGAATTTTTTTTCTGGAAGTTTGCCTATATCCACTTTATTTAGTTTTTTTTCTGGGGTTTTATCTTGTTCCTTCATCTGGTACATAGCCCTCTGCTTTTTCATCTTGTCTTTATTTCTGTGAATGTTGTTTTTGTTCCACAGGCTGCAGGATTGTAGTTCTTCTTTCTTCTGCTGTCTGCCCAATCACAGTTATCTTAAAGTCTGTGTGTGATAACTCTAATATCCGGATTACTTGTAGATCATTTCTGTTTTCTTTTTTTGTCTGTTTTTTTCAGTCATTAATCTGATCTTATGGTTTATCTTCTAAGTTTTGTTTGAATGCTAGATGTTACATATGAAAAAATTATAGTGACAATTTGAAGCTTTAGATAATGTTTTCTTCTTTTAGAGAGGGTTTAGAATAGAGGCATGGGACTGTTCTGATTTGGAGGTTTTGGTCTTAGTAAGAATGAGTCTATTTCCAGTTCACCTTTATTCCTAAGGTAAAGCTGTTCAGAGATCTTATCTGAAAGCCTGGGTTTATTGGTTTATAGGGAATACTCTCTCTTGGTGAGCTCTGAGGTTCATTTTTGTCTCCCTGTCCTGTTGAAATGCTGAAAGTTCTGCTTAACTTCTCAGCTTTTTTGTGAATGCCTATAAATTGGCAGCTGTCTTGGAGGAAAAGAATCACTGATTGTCTGGCTCACTTCAGTGTCCTTCTCTTCTCTTTAGAATCTTGGCCCTTCAAGTCCTGGCTGCTTTGATAGAAGCTCTCTGATGCCTTCTGGCTGAAGGAAGGCAGAAAAAGGATAAGCACTCCAGACTTAATTCTTCAGAGAGGGTGGTAGACTAGGCTAGCCAGATAAAATACATGCAATATTTGGGATATATTGATGGTAAAATTTTTTGATTGCTTATGTGAAATTCAAGTATAATTGGGTATCCTGTGTTTTATTTGCTAAGTCTGTCAACTCTATGCTAGGTCAAAAGGGTTAAGGTACTAGAGTGTGGGATTTGTGGAGGGTATCTCTATAGATTTATATATAGATGATATAGATAGCTGGTAAGGAAAGAGTTTGTTATTTAGGGGCTGCGTTAATAGACCAGTTTGGTGCGTAGATTTGGCCCAAACTGTTGGGCCAAATCTTCAGTTGGTGTATTGTAATTTTGACTTTATGTGGGCATCTTACTATCCCTTTTTCATGAATGTATTAAAATTTCCCCCAAGTAATCTTTTTCAGGTTTATGCTAGGAAAGAACATCAGTGTGAGTTCAAAACATGCAAGTGGATTGGTCTTTGCTAGCATAATCTGAAAAGCAAAATTCATTTAATTGGCTCAGGAACCTTTCGTGAAAGTTAATGAATAAATAACTTGGACCAAATTTTTCCCCAGCAAAATAACTATCAGTTAAGTTGGTCTTGAATTGTGTCCATGTCTGTTTTGGAAATAGAGGGCTGGGCAAATCACTCAGTGATTTCTGAAGGGCTTATCACTCACCACAGCTTTCTGGGCAGCAGAATTAACAAAGGAATTCAGAACGGAAGTGTTGATCAGATATTACAGTGAAAACAAACTGATGTCTTGAAAGATGCTTCTGCCAGTGTCAGGGGCTCTATAAACTATCATCATCACAAAGGCCCAGAGCTTAATTTATGAGTTAGTGCAAATCAGATTTTATTTTTAAGCACACTTTCAAGAAAACTTGCAGGGATTCCTTTGTGAAACAGAGAAGCCTTTTGTAATGCAAACCATTTCAAGTTTGGAGAATGCAATGAGAGAGAATTACAATGGTCTGCCAAAATCAGGTTAGAATCTGAATTGGGAATTGTGTAGTTGGCCCTTCAGTGAGGGGACTGACTTGTTAAAAAAAAAAAAATCACCTGAGTAGAAACATTTACTACTAGAAGGCAGCTTCTAGTATCAGCAGTTAATCTCTGGCCTGGGCTAACTTAATCACCATGTTTGAGTGAGGACCTGGCAATTGACATTAGCAAATTGATGGTATCTGTAAGTTAAAAGAATGTAGAGCAGAGATTTTCAAACTGTTACTGCACTTTGGAATCACTCGTAGAATTTTTAAAAACCTGATGTCCAGGGACTTTTAAAAGCTGTACTAATTAAATCCGAACATTGAGGCTGGGCCCCCAAGCATCAGTAGTTTTGATTATTCCCCAGGTGTCTCTCCAACCTTGAGAACCAGTGGTTTCAAGCAGAGCTGAATCCCTGCTCTCTCCTGTCATTTCCTTCTTGGTACCTTGAAATCCCCTTAAGCTATTGGATCATCAGCTCACTGGCAGGGCTTTCTACCAGAAAGACCAGCCTCCCTGCAGGCCAATTTCTGGGAGGGTGCTCTTTCATGGGGAAAAAGTATTAAATATTAGGTAGGTAATTTCATAGGCTGTAGGGCTTGTTTCCTATTTGTAAGTGATTTTTTAAATGAGAACTCAGGGTGGAGATGGGGAGGTGCTAATTCAAGTCACAGGGAGAAGCAGATCAGCTTTCCCAGGCTTTCAGAGAAGGTGGAGGGAAATGCTCTTCTCGGCAGCAGCTGAATCTCATGGAATGAGTAGATGGAGCCATTTTTCATGAAAGCACATTCCCAAAGATTCCCTTGAAGAATGTAAGAGACCAGATGGACTGAAACTGGATTTTTTAGGATCCTAAGGGAAATGTAAAATCCAGCAGCTATTCTGGAATTGACGCTTCTAAGGAAAGACAAAATTTGGCTATGATGCTATCTTTGAACTCTTAAGAAATATTTGAGAAGACACAAATTGACTGTGAGTATTCATCTGTCTTCCAGAGGGCTCCTGAGGATACTCTTCCTGGATGCACTCTATTAATCTGCTGAAAGAACCCATTATGGCACCCCTCCCTTTTACAAACTGGATTTTCCTCAGAGCCCTTTTATTTTTCATGAATTTCAGAGACATTCCCTATAAGTAATGCTCTTTCTCCATCACACAGTACTACTTCACAGAACCTAACCTCCATTTATAGCAGGGATATCACTTCCCTGGTCTCTTCAAGCAGAGGCCCAGCTCTAGTCTGTTTCAGGGTAAGACTTCTGTAGGGCAGCAGGTGCACACGGACTGGATCCTCCTTCTTTCCTGTGGGAGGAGCTTGGCTGTTCTACCACTTCTGCCCCCTCATGCTCCTCTCCACAGGAGGCGGGGGGACTTATCTGATTGGAGAACTTGGGAGCAACCCCTGAGAATGAGGGGCTCAGCTGCCTCCAATCCCCTTTAGCTTTGGGACCTGCCAGCCTCAGAGACCATGCTTCTCCACCCCTCGGCTCCTCTGTGCTGGGGTTTACTAGGGCAGACTCCTTCATGGGACGCTTGGGGGCTGTCCAGTGCTGCCATGGGTACGTTTAATTTGGGGGTGCAATGCTGGTATGTTCATTTGGTCCTTGTATCTAAGCCACGGTCTCCAACAGCTTTATCAGTAATAAAAGTGATGTCTCCATCTGCCTGACTGCTGTGTTTATCTCTTTCTATTGGTTCTGAATATGAGCAGGTAAGAGAGGGATGTTTGTATTAATTCTCTAAAATTCCAATAATTACTTTTGAAGGAAGGCTTTAGAAAAGCTTGACGCCTTCTCATCTCAGGTGCTAGGGGTGGTTAGCAATGCAAGGGCGTCAACTGTGCTGGCAGACAGTCACTAAGCAGGGGATCCTGGGGCAATGAGGGAACAGAGGTGAAGCAGGTGAAGAACTGGTCACCCCAGCAACCACAGAAGTCATGGCACCTTGCCAACCTGATCTTCCAGCTTGGGCTGGCTTTCCCTTCCTCTCTCCTGCCAGACTGACTGTGGGAGATGCTAACCAAAGATTGCCTATACCAATGAATGTCTAACCAATGTATCAAATTAAGCGGCATTTGATCTGGAAGGGGAAGAGGAGGATTGGGAAAGTTCTTGCTTGGTGGCCCTCATGTGATCTGGTGCTGTCTCCTCTGGTAGTGGCTTCTCAAGAGATTCTGCTGCAGGGCCCCACTAACTACAGCTTCTAATCTTTTGGGTCACCATTCCCCTTCCAGAAAGTACTCCTGGTGAGATCATTTTTAAAAATGATCCAAGTCAACATTTCTACCGTAAGTTGCACAACTGGGAGTCATACCTGTAGCCTGGCTTTTAACCCAAAGGAGCTTCAGCTAACATCCTCTTATAACCAGTAGCAGAGTGTTGGTGGCCAGGGTGTGAATGCTGGGAGGACAGCCAGAAGGGACTTTTCCCGGGGAGTTGCTTCCAGGGGCTTGGATGAGGACACGGGTGGAAATGTGGGCCTTACCCTCTTTCAGCCTGCAGTGACCTCTCTTTCCTGCTTCTGTTGCCTTGCCATTGGCTGCCCAGTCTTTTTCTTCACTTCTCACAGGCCTTTACCCTGTCCTTTGCATGGTGACATCATCTGGCCCCTCTCATAGAGTCTTGGCTTCTTGGTGACATTAGCGTTTTTTTGTTTTTTTTTTTTTCTTTTTGGCCCAGCTACATCTACCCCTTTCAGGTGCTATACTGAGAGTGTTTGGACCACTTTGTGAAATGAATTAAGCAGATGTTCCCTGGGCAATCTCTGCATTCAAGGAAGTTCAATGGGACGTCAGGAAGTTTGAGCTGATCTGCAGACATAAGAAGGGATCTGCTGGGACCAGTGAGCAAGGGCAGGAGCACAGATGTCACCAATCAGATAGGAGGAGGGAGGAGTTGCCCCAGAGAAACACAGGATGGGCCAAGAGCCCAGCAACCTGCCCAGTTGTCATAAGATGAGAGCGAATTACACAGAGGGAGGACTCAGCCACCAGTACATTCTAAACCATTTAAGGATTCCAAGCAAGACAATAAGTGCAGTGGATGTCAATTCAATAATCCCTTCCAGTCCCAGGATTCTGGGAAAACCCTTCACCAATACCCTCTAAAAAGTTTCCAAATCACTCAGAAAATAGTATGTTTTTTGCCTGAAAAACATTCAGTCTTTCCTTATCAACAAGCTTGTGCTGCCAGCAATGGTGATTCTCTGCTTTCCTCTGAAGATGTGCAGGGTTATGGGCCTTGGAACAGGTGTTTGAGGTTTATGACTATCCCTACTGAAGCCTGATTTCTTTTAAAATAACATCTTTTAGGTGCCTTCTAATATGCACTGACTGCATTTGCTAGCAGCCTCCTTTAATGCAGAGGCTCAACTCCTTCACTAGGTGGTTCCAGGAATGCTTGGATTTTTGTAAAATTCTGGCCTTTGGTTAAGGCTGAACCCAGGCTGACTGCCCGAGTGATGCGTGGGGAGTTAAATCTCTGCGAACCTGGTCTTGGTATGTTTGCTCTGATGAACTCTTCTCATTTCTGGTAAAATGGCAGTGTGTGTTCTTTCTCTCCTGGGCTGGATTCCTGGAGCTAAATCAGGTTTGCTGAGGTTAGCATTGCATCTTCTTCCCCGTATAAAAGAAAAACAAGGACAGGTGATTGCATAAAAGGGCTCAGTGAGTAAACTTAAAGCATCTGTGAAAACTCAAAGTCAGTATTTTCTTTAAAGGAAAAGAGAATGTACACAGTTGTAGGTCATTTGACTCAGTTGCCATAGCAGAGATGACATAGATATCATCAATGACAGGCTTCTTTAGTGGCTCAGTGTGTCCTTAGGGTGCCCTCTGCCAACTTATTATTAACAAGATATCCCAGCATTTCAAACAAAATTTCTGTGCTTCTGTTTCTGCCTCAAGGAAAACAATGATAATATCACTTACACTTTTTAAAGGCTAGCTGTGCGCTTGGCACTGAACTAAATGTTTTATATGAATCATCTTTTTTTTTTTTTTTTTTTTTGGGCTTAGTTGCTCCATGGCATGTGGGATCTTCCCGGACCAGGGCTCGAACCCGTGTCGCCTGCATTGGCAGGAGGATTCTTAACCACTGTGCCACCAGGGAAGTCCCTGAATCATCTTTTTAATCCTCACAATAATCCTATGAGGTAACTACTATTATATTCATGCTTAGATGATCAAAATGAGACTCAGAGAGGAGAATTAATTTGCCCACAGTTATGGTTAGTAATTGACTCAACCTATGTGTGTTCTGACAGTCTTCATCAGCTGAGTGGAACTCATCTTCTAAATTTGTTTTCTTTTTCCTTCCCAGGTGTTTCAGTTATTTATCAGCCACAACTTATTATTTCTCACATAGCTATGGGCTGCCCTTCTGCTCTCCGTGGTGTTGGCCCCATTTGATGAGAGCTCAGCTGGGGCACCTCAGTTCTCCTCCACATGGCTTCTCTCTACATGTGGTGTCTCACCCATGGCCTCTTCAGGTGGCCTCTTTCCAGCAGGATAGTCTAGACTTTCTCACAACACGGCAACTGGGATCCAACAGGGAGTGTTTGGACAATAACAAGCCTCATAGGGTAGGTGCCCATGAAGCCTGTGTTGTTTCACACTTGCTAAAGCCTCATTGGCCAAGTCAAGTCATATGATCAACATCAGCTTCAGTAGGGGAGAGGGGACTTTACAAGGGGGTGAATACCAGGAGATGTTCTTCGATGGGGAGGCCACAATGTAACAGCCTACTACACCAGTAATAATAGTAATAGTAATGATATCTGTCATTTATTGAGCACGTACCATGTCCATGTGATCTCCCTTTCATTGTCATAGTAACATAACTTATCAGCTTGGTATCTTTACCATTTTACAAGAGGGGAAACTGAGACTCAGAGACTCTAAGAAACCTGGTAAGACGACAAGAGTGAATTCAAACACTGGTCATTCTATTTCCAAGGTCCCAGTATAATAAATAGAAGTGTGGTATGCAGAAAAATAATCTTTTTTAAAAAAAGGAAAAGAGTCTATTTTTAATGTAACAATGGATCTTGGAATTTGGAAGGAAAAAAGAAATGTTCTAGTCAGTGGGCTTCCATGCAGGATATTATAGTGTTTGGGGCCTTCCTGTCCCAAGACTAACTTTCTTCATTTGCAGTCTTTCTAATTCTGGCATTTTGAATGGAGAACATAGTAAACAAGATTGGGTATAATTAGGCTAATCAAAATGCAAAAAGAATATAATGCAACTTTTCTTTTAATCAGCTCTTGTTTTAATCCTTGGCAAAAAGAGCCAGTCTCTACCCTGGCTATGTTTTCAAAAGCTCTCCCCCGAACCATTTGGGAGGCAGAGAGCAGGAGAAAGAAGGGGAGTGGAGGGAGCTAGACCCTGTAATAATGCAGATTTCCAAACATAGCTTAGATTTTTGGAAAATCCCTTCATGAGCATGAAAAGTGCAACAACTTATGTTCAGATGCTTTTGCCAGCTGAAAACCACCATGACACTTGAGCACGGTTTGCAAATGTTCCCTCCTTCCCCACCAGCACCCAGGTCTGTGTTCCAGGCGATGAACACAGTGTTTGGCCTGTCTCAGGACTGAGAGTGTATGAAGCATGGGCATTGTTGGGTGAGCCTGGTTGGGAGAGCAGTTCTTAAAAGCAAGGGAATCGTGGAAAGATTAATGGAAACTTATATTAAAATATGATACGTCCAAAAATAATTTCTTGCAAGCAGTAAGAATTAAAGCATTGTGAAGCAAACAGAGCTTTCACTATTAACCTTAGGAAAGAAAAAAAAAAAACAGTGGCTGGCTCAGTGGAAAATATCGACTGTGATTTTTTTTTTTTCTTTTGGCCTTTTCCATGGTAGATGGCACTAATTGATAGAAGGGCTTGGTTGTTTGAGGGGAGGGGTGCCCAGAGAGGAAGGGATAAAATCAGACCATGTGATTTTTGGTATATCATGGAAGGGGGCGGTCCCTATTTTATTTTCAGTGTTCTGTTCCATTACTTCACTATTATTTTGGTCTTAGAGGTAATTTTAAGTAGATTGCTTGGTTTTTCTGAATGTAGACAGTTGGAGGAAAAGCTGACTAACAGGTCTACAAAATCACTGGGGTGGGTGTTGACAGATCTGACTGACATTTGCTTGGCATTTCCCTGTGTCCTTTTTCCCCACCCTGCACCCTAGTGGCAGTAGTTTAATGGCACAAAGATCCCGGAAAATAGCATTTCTTAACCAATTTCTTTCAAAGTGAAGTCCATAGAGAAAGGAATCATTTTATCTGAGCAAATAACAAATTCTTACAGAAGCTTGTAATCACTGTCAACTCTCCCTCCCACCCCCCAAAAATAGACCTTGTAGTGTGAAATGAGGACAGCAAGTGATTCATATGTAAGTGAGTTTATAATTCATTTTAGAAATAAAGCTGAGCCTATAAAGTACAGTCCAGGAAAAATAAGAATGAATAGCTTTAAGGGTACATCAGACTACTTGGGCCAAAATAAAAATATTTGGTATAACTTAAAATAAGTCTGTATTTATTTTTTGAAAGGTAATGTGCAATTAAAGTTTCCTCTGTCTGTTGAATAGTCACTTAAAAAGTTTTGTAACATTCATAAAGTGACTTCTAGTTTATGAAGGGATTGTACGCTTTGATCTTATCAACAGTTCTGTGAAGAAGGCTTCTCATGTAAAGTTGACAGACGACAAAACAGAGGTTGAAAGATTTTGTCACTTTCCAAAGGTTGCATGGGTTGTAAGTGATAGAACGAGGACTTGAACTTGGGTGTTACGGCTCTACAGCTCATTAGCTTTCCATTAGATGGTACAGCACATCCCTCTCTAGGGCTTTATAACAATGGTGGCCATGGTCCTGTTCACCTCGGATCTGGGTGGTGGAAAGAGTTTTTATTTAGAATTAGGAGAGGTAACTTGATCAGAGTCTCACCTGATATTACTTAGCTGAGTGACTTGTTGCCCATCACTAAAACTGCAGGGCTCAATTTTATCGTGTGTAAATGAGGGGAGATATTTACCCACAGGATTGTGAGAACAAAGATCATGCACAAATGTAAAAGTTCTTTGAAGATGGTAAAGTGTTCTACAAAGGTATATTATTATTATTTATTAAGCATAGACTATATACCCAGCAATAGGGCAGGAGCTATGATAAATTCAGAAGACTTTTTAATAGTCTGTCCTAACAACCTCTCCTTACTTCTTTCCCATCCATTCTAGAAGCTCCATGCCCTAATCACATTGAACTTTTAAATTTTTCTATGCATAACTTGCCTTTTCCTATCTCTGTGCCTTTGCATATGCTAGTCTTCCTGCTGGAATGCACTTTCCCTATGAATTCTCATGCATCCTGCAGAGACCTTTTCCAACTCACCTGGGTAGAGTTAATTTTTCCTCTTCTGGGCTCCTATACACTGTGTTCACATCTCTATTATATCACTTCCCACAGTGTATTGTAATTCATCTGTTTATATATCTGCTTTTGCCCCTTCCTAAGCCACGAGATTCTCAAGGGCAGGTGCTGCCATCTATATTAAGTGTACCTGGTACAGGGAGACATCCAAAGTCTTGATTAGAGGTGAAGTGATTAGAGGTGTAAGAATTACTACCCGGACTCACAAATACATTACAACCTAATTGAGGGGCAAGACAGAGACACGTGGAACGCTAGCAAAGTACACAGGACAATAGATTATATGATATGGTACGTACAGCCCCTTAGCAGTGTGTAAATTCATATGAACAGGAGATCATTGAAAGCTTAAGTAACCAGGGAAAGATCAGTAAGTTGTGTGGTATTAGTTAATGATAGGAATAAGGCGGGGGCAGGGGGCCGGGGGAGGCAAGCAATTAAATTCGCTAGAATTCCTTTACGGAGGAAATCCCATTGGTTTGGAAGCCCCACTGTAGTACACAGAGTACTGCTAAGTACTCAAGATCTCTGCTTGAGGGCAGAACTGTTCTCCAAGAGGAAGAGGATTTATCTGAAGTCCCAAGGCAATGAAGGATGAGTAAGGGGAGAATGGAGGTGGATTGAGGAAGATGCCTGAAGACCACAAGCCCAACAGATCTTAGTGAAAGTTGCCTAAATCCTGAAGAGCTTGAACTGAAGAGATTTTTTTTTTTTTTAATGGAAGCAATGGATGGACTTGAACCAGAGTCATTTCACGTGAATCTTAGAGCAGGGAGGCAAGGAGGAAAGCAAGGTGCACGTGCTCCGAGAAAACCTGAGAAGGGCTTCTGAAGGTCCAAAGACATCAATTTGGGGTTTGGGCTAGGTTTAACCAAATCTCCAAGAAATGGAGCTGGGGCGCTGAGGGATGGGGAAGCTGACATCTGGATGACAATATCCAAATGGAGTGTTCCTCCAAAGCAAATAATTGGCCACGATTCTTCAGGAATCATTCATGGTAAAGTACAGTGATACTTCAGTACTCTTTATAGACATTCCTGTAGCCATGGACCTTTTGACCCATAGTCCATAAATGTCAGTCTGCTGATCATGATGAGGCTACAGGAAGAGTGTTCACCTGCTTCTGGCTAAGTGAGGAAAAGCAGGAATGGGGTGAGTTGTTTATAACACTAAATTCATTTAATTTACAGGACTATCTTTATCTTTTTTTTTTTTTTTTAAACATCTTTATTGGGGTATAATTGCTTTACAATGGTGTGTTAGTTTCTGCTTTACAACAAAGTGAATCAGCTATACATATACATATGTTCCCATATGTCTTCCCTCTTGCGTCTCCCTCCCTCCCACTCTCCCCATCCCACCCTTCCAGGCTGTCACAAAGCACCGAGCTAATATCCCTGTGCCTTGCGGCTGCTTCCCCCCAGCTATCTACCTTACTACGTTTGTTAGTGTGTATATGTCCATGACTCTCTCTCGCCCTGTCAAAACTCACCCTTCCCCCTCCCCATATCCTTAAGTCCGTTCTCCAGTAGATCTGCGTCTTTATTCCTATCTTACCCCTAGGTTCTTCATGACATTTTTTTCCCTTAAATTCCATATATATGTGTTAGCATACGGTATTTGTCTTTTTCTTTCTGACTTACTTCACTCTGTATGACAGATTCTAGGTCTATCCATCTCATTACAAATAGCTCAATTTCATTTCTTTTTAAGGCTGAGTAATATTCCATTGTGTATATGTGCCACATCTTCTTTATCCATTCATCCGATGATGGGCGCTTAGGTAGTTTCCATGTCCTGGCTATTGTAAATAGAGCTGCAATGAACATTTTGGTACATGACTCTCTTTGAATTTTGGTTTTCTCAGGGTATATGCCAAGTAGTGGGATTGCTGGGTCATATGGTAATTCTATTTGTAGTTTTTTAAGGAACCTCCATACTGTTCTCCACAGTGGCTGAACCAATTCACATTCCCACCAGCAGTGCAAGAGTGTCCCCTTTTCTCCACACCCTCTCCAGCATTTATTGTTTCTTGATTTTTTGATGATGGCCATTCTGACTGGTGTGAGATGATATCTCATTGTAGTTTTGATTTGCATTTCTCTAATGATTAATGATGTTGAGCATTCTTTCATGTGTTTGTTGGCATTCTGTATATCTTCTTTGGAGAAATGTCTATTTAGGTCTTCTGCCCATTTTTGGATGGGGTTGTTTGTTTTTTTGTTATTGAGCTGCATGAGCTGCTTGTAAATTTTGGAGATTAATCCTTTGTCAGTTGCTTCATTTGCAAATGTTTTCTCCCATTCTGAGGGTTGTCTTTTGGTCTTGGTTATGGTTTCCTTTGCTGTGCAAAAGCTTTGAAGTTTCATTAGGTCCCATTTGTTTATTTTTGTTTTTATTTCCATTACTCTAGGAGGTGGGTCAGAAAGGATCTTGCTGTGATTTATGTCATAGAGTGTTCTTCCTATGTTTTCTTCTAAGAGTTTGATAGTTTCTGGCCTTACATTTAGGTCTTTAATCCATTTTGAGCTTATTTTTGTGTATGGTGTTAGGGAGTGATCTAATCTCATACTTTTACATGTACCTGTCCAGTTTTCCCAGCACCATTTATTGAAGAGGCTGTCCTTTCTCCACTGTACATTCCTGCCTCCTTTATCAAAGATAAGGTGTCCATATGTGCGTGGGTTTATCTCTGGGCTTTCTATCCTGTTCCACTGATCTGTCTTTCTGTTTTTGTGCCAGTACCATACTGTCTTGATTACTGTTGCTTTGTAATATAGTCTGAAGTCAGGGAGCCTTATTCCTCCAGCTCCTTTTTTCGTTCTAAAGATTGCTTTGGCTATTCGGGGTCTTTTGTGTTTCCATACAAATTGCGAAATTTTTTGTTCTAGTTCTGTGAAAAATGCCAGTGGTAGTTTGATAGGGATTGCATTGAATCTGTAGATTGCTTTGGGTAGTAGAGTCATTTTCACAATGTTGATTCTTCCCATCCAAGAACATGGTATATCTCTCCATCTATTTGTATCATCTTTAATTTCTTTCATCAGTGTCTTATAATTTTCTGCATACAGGTCTTTCGTATCCTTAGGTAGGTTTATTCCTAGATATTTTATTCTTTTTGTTGCAATGGTAAATGGGAGTGTTTTCTTGATTTCACTTTCAGATTTTTCATCATTAGTATATAGGAATGCCAGAGATTTCTGTGCATTAATTTTGTATCCTGCTACTTTACCAAATTCATTGATTAGCTCTAGTAGTTTTCTGGTAGCATCTTTAGGATTCTCTATGTATAGTATCATGTCATCTGCAAACAGTGACAGCTTTACTTCTTCTTTTCCGATTTGGATTCCTTTTATTTCCTTTTCTTCTCTGATTGCTGTGGCTAAAACTTCCAAAACTATGTTGAATAAGAGTGGTGAGAGTGGGCAACCTTGTCTTGTTCCTGATCTTAGTGGAAATGCTTTCAGTTTTTCACCATTGAGGATGATGTTTGCTGTGGGCTTGTCATATATGGCTTTTATTATGTTTAGGAAAGTTCCCTCTATGCCTACTTTCTGGAGGGTTTTTATCATAAATGGGTGTTGAATTTTGTCGAAAGCTTTCTCTGCATCTATTGAGATGATCATATGGTTTTTCTCCTTCAATTTGTTAATATGGTTTATCACATTGATAGATTTGCGTATATTGAAGAATCCTTGCATTCCTGGAATAAACCCCACTTGATCATGGTGTATGATCCTTTTAATGTGCTGTTGGATTCTGTTTGCTAGTATTTTGTTGAGGATTTTTGCATCTATGTTCATCAGTGATATTGGCCTGTAGTTTTCTTTCTTTGTGACATCCTTGTCTGGTTTTGGTATCAAGGTGATGGTGGCTTCGTAGAAGGAATTTGGGAGTGTTCCTCCCTCTGCTATATTTTGGAAGAGTTTGAGAAGGATAGGTGTTAGCTCTTCTCTAAACGTTTGATAGAATTCACCTGTGAAGCCATCTGGTCCTGGGCTTTTGTTTGTTGGAAGGTTTTTAATCACAGTTTCAATTTCAGTGCTTGTGATTGGTCTGTTCATATTTTCTATTTCTTCCTGATTCAGTCTTGGCAGGTTGTGCATTTCTAAGAATTTGTCCATTTCTTCCAGATTGTCCATTTTATTGGCATAGAGTTGCTTGTAGTAATCTCTCATGATTTTTTTTATTTCTGCAGTGTCAGTTGTTACTTCTCCTTTTTCATTTCTAATTCTATTGATTTGAGTCTTCTCCCTTTTTTTCTTGATGAGTCTGGCTAGTGGTTTATCTATTTTGTTTATCTTCTCAAAGAACCAGCTTTTAGTTTTATTGATCTTTGCTATTGTTTCCTTCATTTCTTTTTCATTTATTTCTGATCTGATTTTTATGATTTCTTTCCTTCTGCTAGCTTTGGGGTTTTTTTGTTCTTCTTTCTCTAATTGCTTGAGGTGCAAGGTTAGGTTGTTTATTCGAGATGTTTCCTGCTTCTTAAGGTGGGCTTGTATTGCTATAAACTTCCCCCTTAGAACTGCTTTTGCTGCATCCCATAGGTTTTGGGTCGTTGTGTCTCCATTGTCATTTGTTTCTAGGTATTTTTTTATTTCCTCTTTGATTTCTTCAGTGATCACTTCATTATTAAGTAGTGTATTGTTTAGCCTCCATGTGTTTGTATTTTTTACAGATCTTTTCCTGTAATTGATATCTAGTCTCATGGCGTTGTGGTCGGAAAAGATACTTGATACAATTTCAGTTTTCTTAAATTTACCAAGGCTTGATTTGTGAGCCAAGATATGATCTATCCTGGAGAATGTTCCATGAGCACTTGAGAAAAATGTGTATTCTGTTGTTTTTGGATGGAGTGTCCTATAAATATCAATTAAGTCCATCTTGTTTAATGTATCATTTAAAGCTTGTGTTTCCTTATTTATTTTCATTTTGGATGATCTGTCCATGGGTGAAAGTGGGGTGTTAAAGTCCCCTACTATGAATGTGTTACTGTTGATCTCCCCTTTTATGGTTGTTAGTATTTGCCTTATGTATTGAGGTGCTCCTATGTTAGGTGCATAAATATTTACAATTGTTATATCTTCTTCTTGGATCGATCCCTTGATCATTATGTAGTGTCCTTCTTTGTCCCTTTTAATAGTCCTTATTTTAAAGTCTATTTTGTCTGATATGAGAATTGCTACTCCAGCTTTCTTTTGGTTTCCATTTGCATGGAATATCTTTTTCCATCCCCTTACTTTCAGTCTGTATGTGTCTCTAGTTCTGAAGTGGGTCTCTTGTAGACAGCATATATAAGGGTCTTGTTTTTGTATCCATTCAGCCAATCTGTGTCTTTTGGTGGGAGCATTTAGTCCATTTACATTTAAGGTAATTATTGATATGTATGTTCCTATTTCCATTTTATATATTGTTTTGGGTTCGCTACTATAGGTCATTTCCTTCTCTTGTGTTTTGTGTCTAGAGAAGTTCCTTTAGCATTTGTTGTAAAGCTGGTTTGGTGGTGCTGAACTCTCTCAGCTTTTGCTTGTCTGTAAAGGTTTTAATTTCTCCATCAAATGTGAATGAGATCCTTGCTGGGTAGAGTAGTCTTGGTTTCAGGCTATTCTCCTTCATCACTTTCAGTATGTCCTGCCACTCCCTTCTGGCTTGTAGGGTTTCTGCTGAGAGATCAGCTGTTAACCTTATGGGGATTCCCTTGTGTGTTATTTGTTGTTTTTCCCTTGCTGCTTTTAATATGCTTTCTTTGTATTTAATTTTTGACAGTTTGATTAATATGTGTCTTGGCGTGTTTCTCCTTGTATTTATCCTGTATGGGACCCTCTGTGCTTCCTGGACTTGATTAACTATTTCCTTTCCCATATTAGGGAAGTTTTCAACTATAATCTCTTCAAATATTTTCTCAGTCCCTTTCTTTCTTTCTTCTTCTTCTGGAACCCCTATAATTCGAATGTTGGTGCGTTTCATGTTGTCCCAGAGGTCTCTGAGACTGTCCTCAGTTCTTTTCATTCTTTTTTCTTTATTCTGCTCTGCAGTAGTTATTTCCACTACTTTATCTTCCAGGTCACTTATCCGTTCTTCTGCCTCAGTTATTCTGCTATTGATCCTATCTAGAGTGATTTTAATTTCATTTATTGCATTGTTCATCGTTGCTTGTTTCATCTTTAGTTCTTGTAGGTCCTTGTTAACTGTTTCTTGCATTTTGTCCATTCTACTTCCAAGATTTCGGATCATCCTTACTATCATTATTCTGAATTCTTTTTCAGGTAGATTGCCTATTTCCTCTTCATTTGTTAGGTCTGGTGGGTTTTTATCTTGCTCCTTCATCTGCTGTGTGTTTTTCTGTCTTCTCATTTTGCTTATCTTACTGTGTTTGGGGTCTCCTTTTTGCAGGCTGCAGGTTCGTAGTTCCCGTTGTTTTTGATGTCTGTCTCCAGTGGCTAAGGTTGTTTCAGTGGGTTGTGTAGGCTTCCTGGTGGAGGGGACTAGTGCCTGTGTTGTGCTGGATGAGGCTGGATCTTGTCTCTCTAGTGGGCAGGTTCACGTCTGGTGGTGTGTTTTGGGGTGTCTGTGGCCTTATTATGATTTTAGGCAGCCTCTCTGCTAATGGGTGGGGTTGTGTTCCTGTTTTGCTAGTTGTTTGGCATAGGTTGTCCAGCACTGTGGCTTGCTGGTCGTTGAGTGAAGCTGGGTGCTGGTGTTAAGATGGAGGTCTCTGGGAGATTTCCGCTGTTTAATATTATGTGGAGCTGGGAGGTCTCTTGTTGACCAGTGACCTGAAGTTGGCTCTCCTACCTCAGAGGCAGAGCCCTGACTCCTGGCTGGAGCACCAAGAGCCTTTTATCCACACGGCTCAGAATAAAAGGGAGAAAAAGTAGAGAGAATTAGTAGAAGTATGAGGAAAGAAAGAAGGAAAGGAGGAAAGGAAGGAAGGAAGAAAGAAGCAAAGAAGGAAAGAAAGGAGGGAGGGAGGGAGGGAGGGAGGAAGGAAGGAAGGAGGGAAAGAAGGAAAAAAAGACAGAAAGAAAGATGATACAGTAAAAATAAAATAAAGTATAATATAGTTATTGAATTAAAAAATATTTAGAAAAAAAAAAGGGACGGATAGAACCTTAGGACAAATGTTGGAAGCAAAGCTATACAGAGAAAATCTTACACAGAAGCATACACATACACCTTCACAAAAAGAGGTAAAGGGGGAAAAATCATAAATCCTGCTCCCTGAGACCACCTCCTCAATTTGGGGTGATTCGTTGTCTAAAGGAGGGAGGGAAGGAAGGAAAGAAAGAACGAAGGTAAAGTATAATAAAGTTATTACAATTAAACTTAATTATTAAGAAAAAGAATTTTTAAAAAAAAGTCATGGACGGATAGAGCCCTAGGACAAATGGTGGAAGCTAGAGTATACAGACTAGATGTCACACAGGAGCATACACGTACGTACACCTTCACAAAAAGAGGAAAAGGGAAAAAAATCATAGATTTCGCTCCTAAATTCCACCTCTTCAATTTGGGATCATTCCTTGTCTATTCAGGTATTCCACAGATGCAGGGTATATCAAGTTGATTGTGGAGCTTTAATCCGCTGCTTCTGTGGCTGCTGGGAGAGATTTCCCTTTCTCTTCTTTGTTTTCACAGCTCACAGGAGCTCAGCTTTGGATTTGGCCCTGCCTCTGCGTGTAGGTCGCTGGAGGGCATCTGTTTTTTCGCTCAGACAGGACGGGGTTAAAGGAGCCGCTGATTCGGGGCCTCCGGCTCACTCAGGCCGGGGGTTGGGGGATGGGGGAAGGAGGGGCACTGCGTGCGGGGCCGGCCTGCAGCTGCAGAGGCAGCGTGACGTTGCGGCAGAGGCCGGCGTGATGTTGCACCAGCCTGAGACCCGCCGTGCGTACTCCCGGGGAAGTTGTCCCTGGATCCCGGGAACCTGGCAGTGGCGGGCTGCACAGGCTCCGCGGAAGAGGGGTGTGGAGAGTGACCTGTGCTCGCACACAGGCCCCTTGGTGGCGGCAGCAGCAGTCTTAGCGTCTCCCGCCCGTCTCTGGGGTCCGCGGTTTTAGCCGCGGCTCGCGCCCGTCTCTGGGGTTTGCGCTTTCAGCCGCGGCTCGCGCCCGTCTCGGGGGCTCGCGCCCTCAGCCGCGGCTCGCGCCCGTCTCTGGGGTTCGCGCTTTTAGCCGCGGCTCGCGCCCGTCTCTGGAGTTCCTTTAAGCAGCGCTTTTAGACCCCTCTCCTCGCGCACCAGGAGACAAAGAGGGAAGAAAAAGTCTCTTGCCTCTTCGGCCGGTGCAGGCTTTTCCCCGAACTCCCTCCCGGCTAGTCGTGGTGCACTAACCCCTTCAGGCTATGTTCAAGCCGCCAACCCCAGTCCTCTCCCTGAGCTCCGTCCAAAACCAAAACCCTAGCCTCAGCTCGCAGCCCCGCCCGCCCCGGTGGGTGAGCAGCAAGCCTCTCGGGTTGGTGAGTGCCGGTCGGCACCGATCTTCTGTGCAGGAATCTCCCCGCTTTGCCCTCCGCACCCGTCGCTGTGCACTACTCCGCGGTCCCGAAACTCCCCCCTCTGCCTCCCGCAGTCTCCGCCCGCGGAGGGGCTTTCTAGTGTGTGGAAACTTTTCCTCCTTCACAGCTCCCTCCCACTGGTGCAGGTGCCGTCCTTATTCTTTTGTCTCTGTTTTTTCTTTTGCCCTACCCAGTTATGTGGGGAGTTTCTTGCCTTTTGGGAGGTCTGAGGTCTTCTGCCAGCCTTCAGTAGGAGTTCTGTAGGAGTTGTTCCACGTGTGGATGTATTTCTGGTGTATCCGTGGGGAGGAAGGCGATCTCCGCGTCTTACTCTTCCGCCATCTTCAAGGTCCCCCCCTATCTTTATCTTAAAATCATGTTTTTGTATATCTTTTTGTTTAAAATGACCTTTCTTTTATGAATTGTTGTCCTTACATGGCAAAATTAAATTGTTTTTTGATGTCCTTACATGGCAAAATTAAATTGTCCATCTCCTAAATTTCTTGGAAATTTCATTGGTCTATAAACCCCCAAATTCTAGGAACCACCTCTCTTATGTGTAATTAAATATGATTTCAATTACCTAGCTTGTCCTGAATGAAATGGAAGGAATGAGATTTATTTTCAGGGGCTCAATCCACTGTTGCTGGTCTTGGTTGGCATTGTTTAAGGCAATGCCTTTTGGGTCACATCATTCACAGCCTCTTCAAATTAAAATATGTAAGTGGAGGAATTGCCATAGTCTCCCCGCCCCCCAACACTACCCCCTCCCCCGCCTGCATATGAACAGGGTTTGGTTCTATAATCAAAATTGACAAAGTAAGTCTTGTGCCTAGTAAAAACAATACCTTGCATTGTATTATCACAAGGCAGTGTTTATGTAATGATTAAATATTTTCACATATAATTATGAAATGCACAATTTTCATTATGCTACACAGTAATTGACCACAAATGGCACATATTTCACATAAATCACTGCAATTCCTGTGACTTTTCATATCAGGGCCAACTTCATGGGCATGCAAACTGTGTAGTCCCACAGGGCCCCTTGGTCCAGAGAGCCTGCGCTTGGTTTAATGCTCTGCTGTCACTGTCCTGAAATTGTTAATAATTTCTGAGCAAGGGGCCCCACATTTTCCCTTTACGCTCAGCCTGTAAATTATATAGTGAGTCCTTTTTTATATCCATCCACTCTTGTAAGGAATCAGGTCAGGCTGGGAGATAGGGACTGGGCAGAGAGAAGGAGAGAGACCACACTCTGGATGTCTTTAGCCAACTCAGGAGTCCTTGCCTCCAATCCAGCCTGGAGGGCTTCTCCTATTACTTATAAGATCCTGGCCCTTTTCTTTCCCTGGAGGAAGGAGGAGGAGTTAGCTTTTCAGAAAATAAATGTTTTAAGTTAGCTTATTATAAAGGGAGGAGGCTGGGGATGTGTGTGAAGAGGAGGGACCACTGATAGAGAGGATGGAGAAACAGGAAAGATGTATTTGGAGGTCTGAAAACATGAGGTGATCCCAGAAGTCAGTGGCAGCCCCTGAGCCCTTGGACACAGGGTTCAGGGGGGGCCTGGGGAAGGAAGTGCTCCAAAGGAAATCTTTCTCAACACTTACCTCCGTCTGGTACTGGCCTCTGCCTTAACCTAGAGGCCAGGCTCAGCTGGCTTTAAGTCTTATTGAGACTACCTGGTGGAAGGATGGGCAGAAAATTCTGGGCTGTCTGATTTTTTTGCAGAAAGAATAGGTCCCAAATATCTCCCCATGGCCTAAAATCCCATCTGACAGAGACCATTTAGGTTAATGTGGAGCAGTTAACCTGCAAGGATTAAAGGATGAGCTGGGGAGTTCCTCTTCAGTTCCTCCTTCAGCGTAACCCTTGAGCTGGTGGTGCCTACAGCAGGAGGTGGGCTCTGCTGAGAGAGGAACAGAGAGAATAACTCTCAGTGGTCAAGTAGCCAAGGAGGGGTCTTCAGTAAAACAGAAGTACTTAGTGGGGTAAATTGTTGCTGTGAATATGCGTTGCAACCTATCTAGCTCTCTCCGACTCTTCTGTAACATCTTCAGCAAAGATGATATTGCTCCTTATGGTTTTGTGTGAGTGGATTTCTTTGGGAACTCAAAAAAGGTACCCATTTCTGAATCCAAGTTGATTCAACCTGAAAATAAAAATTGTTCATATGCACTCAGGAACCAGAGGCAGAGGGACAGTGGGCAGTTGGCCTCTGGGTGGCCTGGCCTCAGTGAGAATTTCAATTCTGCCGTGGTTTTCCTGATGAGGTTGTGAGAATGAGTGTCTGTGGCCCCAGACCATGGTGGGGATGGTGGGCACTCTTGTGAGCAGAGTGAAGCCTGTGTAAGCTGTGAACCTGTCAGCTTTGGGATTTGTCATCCTTGCTTGGGCTCTTTATAAAATGCTTGCCCTTGTTAGGTCGGTGTTTTGCTTAACTCGTATGGTAGACTTCAGACATCATGGGAAATAATAGTACTTTTGTCATTAGCTCTGTTGCTTTTAAAATTCTGTTTCAAGTTTCTTAATCTTTTTCTCCTTTGCTCGCTCTCTCTCTCTCTCTCTCCTTTTTATTCCTCCACATTCTTCGTAAGTACACTTAAAGCTTTACCAGTGCTAGGAGGTTAACTTAAGACAGAGGGTGTATTGCCAGCTACAGGCCAGAACACTGGGCAGCCATGCGGGAAGAAATATTTTGGCAGCAATAGAGCTTAGGAAGCCAATATTTTTAACCATAAGTTATAATAAATATTTACTAATTCAGTCTCATGTGGATGTTCAGACTTTGAGTGAAAAGCAGTCTCATGCACTGATATTTACTTTGAATATATTCCCCTCTTTTCAGTAACCATGACTAATTCCCCTTTTCACAGAGAGTAGAGAGCAAGTTGGCTCTCAGTCTAAACACACACAAACACATACACACACACGCACACACCGGTTTACTAGGCACATTCTGGCAGTAGGCATACAGTTAGAATAAAGGAATAAGAAACGAAAGGCAACTCCTAAAATCATAGTACCAATTAATAAATGAACTAAGCATTGTTACTAAAGAGGCTCAATCACAAGTCCCCTGATTCTTACTCTGGCTTTCCATAGGAAGGCCAAGAATCTGCAAACTCTGAGTGTGATGCAGCAAATGAACTGAATCTAGTAGAGACATTTATTGAGTATTGTTGATGCTGTGAGAGATGTGAGGATAATATGACAAGATCCTTGCCTTCAAGGAACTTACATTTATAAAGAAGATACAAAAACAATGCAAAGTTAAGTGATCATAAAAGATGTGAAGGACACTTGAAGATATCAGTAGAAGAGAGGCAGAGGTGATGAATATATAAATGGAATGTGTGGAGTTGTCTCAGAGAGGTAAGAGATTATTTGAGGCTGGCAGGAAAGGAAAATCTCTCTAGAGGAGGTAGATTTGAATTGAGTATTGAAAAGGGGCATTCCAGGCAGCAGAAGCCACGAGCAGAGTCACAGTGGTGGTGAAAGTTTCGTGTGCACAAGAGTGACATGAGTAAGCCAATTTAGCCGTAAAGAAGTTTCGGGATGATAAATAATTGTAGATAGCCAGTGTGTTGGACTACAGAGGGCCTGAGTGTTGGGGATAGGAGAGTCACCACGCACCATGAAAGACTTGCTCTGATGTGGCAACCATCTCTGAATCTTGGCCTTCTTTCCCTTTCTGGTTTAACCTTGATGCCAAGGGTCCATTCTTATTGGATAGGCCTGACCTTTCTGCCTCCAGGGGTCCAAGTCTGACACAAGTATGGACATGGCAGGTGAGTTTCAAGGCCATGTAGGAACTCAAATCTCATTACTATTCCAGCTTGTTCAGGGCCAGTTTAGAAAATGGAGTGGTGAAGTCTTCTTGCCTCTGAATGTGTGGAAATTCCTTCTATGTGCACTGTAAAAACAGAGAGGGCTTCTCCTATTTTTTATTCGCCTATTATTATCTCCAATACCACCCCGAGGACCCACTCACTCGGCCCCCAACCCAAGGACTCAAGAAATGGATGTAAAATTGAGAATTTCTTCAAACGACAAGTATTGCATCAAAATTCATTCTTTTTATTTATTTATTTTTTTGTCCATGCCGTGCAGCTTGTGGGATCTTAGTTCCCTGTCCAGTGATTGAATCTGGGCCACCAGAGTGAAAGCGCTGAGTCCTAACCACTGGACTGCCGGGAATTCCCTCAAGATTCATTTCAATCCCTGAGCAAGGCTTTATGAATACAGACCTGATAATGCATTATTATAAGAAAATGAAAAGCACAGACTTTGTGGTGGTGCCTTCAGAGCTGAGTAATTCTGGAGAGTAATTATGAAGCAGGAGAATGATTATACAAACTGCAGACTAAACATTTAAGTCCTGTGTAAGGGCCAGCTGACAAGTGAAGGTAATTAATAGGCAGTTACAATGTGGAAGATTCCAGAAAATAGAGTTTTGTCATCTGCAATTCAGTTTCTGACAGAAGAATAGTAGTAGGATGAATGTAGTTGGATTAAGTAATCTTGAGAGGAAGGGCATTTTCAAATCATTTTTGGAAAGAATCCCTGGTGTTGTTTGGTTCCCTCTATCCCTTTATGAAAGAGCGTTCTTCTTATATATTACGGTTGGCAAGCATGTGGGTAAAAGAAATGTCACAAGCAGCTGCTACAGCTGTGCAAGCAAGCCGCTGGGAGGATCAGACTCTTGTTAGCTTTTATGAAGTTAGGTGTCTGGTCTCTGTTTCTTTGCCTTCCAAAGGCACTTCCTGGCAGAGAGTTACAAACAGTGAGTGCCTCATCGAAAACCCCAGGTTGGCAGCATCTGCTCTAGCGGTTGGCAGACTGCAGCTGGCCCTGAGCGTGGCTTGCTAATTTTCTGGGTCAGGTGTGGCTGTGGTAGTGATGGGCCTCAGCCAAATAGGACCCTCTAATCACTGCTCCCTTCTCCTGCCCCAGATGCAAGGACTTAAGAAGGCTGACAGGGATTATTCTTGCCTTCCTTTGGGACACAGGGGAAAAGAAGGGGAGCATAATGGGCTTTCTGGAAAGCCAGGAGCCCAGTTTCCAGAGCTAACTTTCAGACAACCATGAGACTGACCTTTGATGACCTCCATCATCTTCTATGTTTTTTTGGTACGCTTTCCTCCACACCACTCTTATCCTCACTGCTGACAGATCCCTTTGGCCTACTCTCTAAATGTCCAATTTAATCTTCCTTTGGAATACCACCAAAGTCTTCTTTGCTTTTACTGTGTACCCCACCTTCCAAAATGATCCTCTTCCCCACTTTTTCAGAATGTCCATTCCCTCAGGACTAACCCTAGAAGACTGGCAAACTGATTAATTCACACAAGTATGTAACTGTTTTGTGCCCTTGGAGGGTTATAAAATTAAGGTGGTTATTCATTGTAGAAGGCCTTTAAAAGCCGAGTGATCAAGAATATTTTATATCCTGTTCATCCCCATGCAGCAGATAATCATACTATCTCAGTTTTACAGATTGGGGCTCAATAAACGTAAGCAACCTACTTAAATAAATAGTCGAGGCAGGGCTTGAACCCACATCTCTGGCTCCAAGAGGGCTTGTTCATCCCTCACACTCTGCTGCCTGAACAACAGGTGAAAATATTTTTAGATAGTTGATTCTTCTCAACTTTTAGGATAACGAATAGGTTAGTCTCTAAAAGTTAGCAATCTGGTAAGGGGGTGCAATGAACTGAGCTGTGTCTCTACCAGATAAATTCATATGTTGAAGCTCTAACCCCAGTGGGAAAGTATTTGGAGATGAGGTCTTTTGGGGAGATAATTACATATAAATGAAGTCACGAAGATGGGGTCCTTATGATGGGATTAGTGCCTTTACAGGAAGAGATGTCAGACAGCTTGCTTTCTCTCTCGGCCATGTGAGGACACAGCAAGAAGGCAAGCCAGCAAGTGTTCTCACCAAAACCTGACTGTGCTGGCACCCTGATCTCAGACTTCCAACCTCCAGAACTGTGAGAAAATAAATTCCTGTTGTTTAAGCCACCCAGTCTGTGGTATTTTGTTATGGCAGCCCAAGCTGACTAATATAGGAGAATGCAAAGAGCACTAGGTCCATTGTGCCAATGTGTAGCCATATCTTTTTACTTACCAAATGCTCACCTGATGACTCCCAAGAAACCAGGAAAGAACTATGGAAAAAGCAAAACAAAATAAACCCCCCCCAAACCCCCAGGAAATTCTTCTGGTGCATATTCTTACTAGGTTTTCTTAAAATTATGTTTTGCTATGAAACCCTGAGTACAAGCCACTTGCTACAAAATAATCCATAATTTCTCTTAACCTAGTGATATCAGCTTGGAGTTTTCCTTTTTTCCCCCCTTCCTAATTGGGTACAATGTTCCCAATTGTATTAGTTATTTAAAAAAAAGAAAAAAAGAAAAGGAAAAAACCCCACAAAAGCCATGCACAGTCATTTAAAATAATTCTCTTCTTGACCTAGTTGTTTCCATCTGGTGTTCTGGATGAAAGAAGTGCCCTCAAATGAGCTTTATTCTCTGCAAGTTACTTTCTCTGATGCCAAAGCCACACATCTGGTGCGTGGCAGACAGGAAAGTTTGCCCCAGGATAAGTCAAGTGGGGATGATTCATATAACCCAAGGGTGATGTCATAGTCCAAGGTCAACTGAAACTTGCTTAGGCAAAGGAGGAATTCATTGTATCTCATAATCGAACCATGAGAGGACAGGGATGTGGCTGGACTTTGGGGGTAAAGGGGATGAGGACTCAACCATCATAAGCCTCCATCCCTCCATCCCTGGCCTCTTCTGTTCTCTCCTTTTTGCTTCCATTCTGCCTGACAATGTCCTCCTGACGGCTGGAAATAAGACCAGCAGAAGCAACCAACCCACGCAGGTCATAGCTTAGGTCCAGTGTTCACACCCAAAACTGGTTGACATTGATGGTAGCTATTTTAAACCACATGAATAGAATGGAGGAAGGGATTATCTCCCAAAGATAAGAAATGCTATTCATAAAAGCAGTGCAGAAATGAGCTGTGTAGATTCCAAATAAATGATACTATAAATGGTTATGGGAATCACACATAAATGATGGTAAAGCAGGTTATTTATGCATTACATGTATTCTTGAAATTTAGTTTTCCAAAAAGTTTTGATTTGTAGCATCTAAAATTCCCACTGTTTTATATTACTGAAATAGAAATATGAATGAACAGAAAATTTTTATTTTAAATACATAATAAAGCTACACTTAAAGAATTTTGACTCACACATTTTAAAGACTGACAGTTTTCAGATGGCAAATAACTCTATAAAAGAACTTTTGAAAAATAATAGTAATGAGGAAGAACTCAAGTAATGAAATATTTATTCACCTGTCATTTTTCCTTAAGTATATACAATGTAACTGTAAAATAAGGAAACAAACAAACGAAAAGTGACAGGCACACTAGAACCTTAAGCCAATAAGTTTAAAATGTAGTCATTTTGTTGGTGTAACAACTAATATTTACTGAATGTTTATTAAGTGTTGGTAACTATTAAAAAACTTCTATTGGCATTATCTGAATTAATGCTCAAAACAAGTAGTTGCTAAACTAATGCCTGTGGCCAAATCCAACCTACCATCTGTTTTTGTAGAGAGTTTTATTGGAACACAGCAGCACCCATTCATTTATGCATTGTCTATGGCTACTTTCACACTATAGAACTGAGTAGTTGCAGCAGACTGTATGGGCTGCCTGAAGAATCTATCAACTGATCTTTTATAGAAAAAGTTGGTGGATTCTTGAAAAACAATCCTAAAAAGTATTCAATACTATTATCCCCACTTGATGCCAAGGTCACATACTGGTATTGTCAGAGTGGTGACTCAGACTCACTTCTGTCTGAATATAAAGTCTATAATCTTTTTAGATATTTTCACAGCAGAGAACACTGTTTGGGTTCAAATCATACTCCACCACTTAGCAGCTGCATGTTGGACATTTTGCTTAATGTCCCTGTGTCTCAGATTTCTCCACAGCTCTTCCAGCTGGTAACAGATGTTGCTGGTCATCCTTGACATCAGCAGAGCTCTTGGACCCCAGTGTCTGTCTGCTTTGAAATAACCTCCTCAACATTTTCAAAGTTCCCCTCAGATACCCGGGAACAACTTGTGTAGCAGTGTTATCTGGGCAGGGTGCTGGGACCAATATCCTTCTGGACCCTGGTCCCTATTTCTCCCCTTTGGGGTGTTTCTTGATCTCCCCACCCACCATGTTGGGTCGACCAGATGCCCCAAAGAACTCCAGGCCTCATATCTATGGGATCATTTTTGGGCCCCTGTGCTGGCCCTGATTTTAGGAGGGTGACCTGAAAAGCAATTGTTCCTCAGGATAGCTCTGTCTTCTCTAGTAAGATTTTGTGGGACTGAGACACCATACAAGTGCAGACACACTGATTTTTTTTTTTTAAGATTTATTTATTATTTATTTTATTTATTTTTGGCTGCATCGGGTCTTAGTTGGGTCACCCAGGATCTTTGTTGAGGCACGCGGGATCTTTCGTTGTAGTGCGCGGGCTCTTTGTTGTGATGTGGGGACTTCTCTCTAGTTGTGGCATGCAGGTTTTTTCTCTTCTCTAGTTGTGGTGCGTGGGCTCTTTAGTTGTGGCACACAGTTCCAGAGTGCATGGGCTCTGTAGTTTGCGGCACGTAGCCTCTCTAGTTGAGGCACGTGGAATCTTAGTTCCCTGATCGAACTGATGTGCCCTGCATTGTAAAGCAGATTCTTTACCACTGGACCACCAGGAAGTCCTGACACACTGATTTTGATGACTCCCACGTAGGAGACACAAGTTCATGGCTCTGGGGTATCCATGGCCCACTGCCAACCCTTGGGCTGCCACGTGTTGGGTTCATTTGTCAGCTCTCACCCCTCCATGTTCCAATATATGGCAATCTCTGGTCTCTGTCCCCCCCGCCGCCCCCCACCATCCCCCCAGGGCAGCACTGGTGGAATCATACTTCCTTTACTTTCTGCACCTCCAGTCACTGGCACCAGGATGGCCAAACCCCCTCCCTGCCCAGTCCTCCAGAGGTCTTTGACATTCTCTTCAGAGAGCTTTTGAGCTGTTGGCCTGCAATTCCTGTAGACCCTTCTGACTGATGCCCTCATTAGGCTTCAAGTATTTGTCAACATTTGAACTCCATGTTTAAGCCATGTTGGTGAAAGATGGACATTCCTTGCACAAATAGGAACACTCATCTTTGTCTACTCCCAGCGTCTTCCCCTCTCTTCCCACTGATGGTGGTCTGTGGAAGGCAGAGGTGCTATCAACATTGGAAGAAATCACATTCTAGGAATTCGGTGATTCCCCAAAGGAGTTCAAGAGAAGATATGGTCCAAAAATGTGCTCTTCTACGTTTATTCTAGAAAATTTCAAACAGTGAATTTAACATGATCAGAAAGCAAATTAACATTCACATTTTCCTTTATATTCTGGGTAAGGATTGCCTTTGTGGTCACCATCCACAAAGCCAGTAACAGCCCTTGAGAGAGTCATTGGAAGTTGGGATACATGGGTGGCAGGATAGGTGACATAATCAGCATTAAATACGTAAATAGTATCAGGGAAATGCAGAGGCAAGCAGATCTATGTTGCCTGAGTCCAAACATTTCTGAAGAGCCATGCTGTTGTGAGTAATAACAGCATTGTTAGCCTCTTCTCCCTGGGGAAAGGTGAAATTAGCACATCTAACAATAAAGAACACAAAGAGATAGTTCTGGCACTTGTACAGGAAGTGATGGTGCCTAGACACCATGAATAATCTTCACTCACACGACTTGGACAGTAAGCAAATGTGAAAATACCTCTTCTCTACCCAATGTTCTGTATTTCCATAAATAAATCATTATGCTCATGCAGGACCATGAATTTTGTAAAACATTTAAAAAATCAAATTGCAGGGACCCTGCAAAAAATACTTGCTAGGACACACACCCTAGGGACAGTCTGCCTGGGGGTCACCTTATTTTCATTCCTATTAAGGCACTCTTGCTTTTATTTGTAATTTCTCCTGCCTTTTTTTAAAAACATCTTTATTGGAGTATAATTGTTTTACAATGGTGTGTTAGTTTCTGCTGCATAACAAAGTGAATCAGCTATACATATACATACATCCCCATATCTCCCCCTCTTGCGGCTCCCTCCCACCCTCCCTATCCCACCCGTCTAGGTGAACACAAAGCACCGAGCTGATCTCCCTGTGCTATACGGCTGCTTCCCACTACTTATCTATTTTACATTTGGTAGTGTATATATGTCCATGCCACTCTCTCACTTCATCCCAGCTTACCCTTCCGCCTCCCCATGTCCTCAAGTCCATTCTCTATGTCCCATGGCCTCAAGTCCATTCTCTATGTCTTTGTCTTTATTTCTGTTCTGCCCCTAGGTTCTTCAGAACGTTTTCCTTTTTTAGTTTGCATATATATGTTAGCATACTGTATTTGTTTTTCTCTTTCTGACTTACTTCACTCTGTATGATAGTCTCTAGGTCCATCCACCTTGCTACAAATAACTCAATTTCATGACTTTTTATGGCTGAGTAATACTACATTGTATATATGTGCCACATTTTCTTTATCCATTCATCTGTCAACGGAACCTAAGTTGCTTCCATGTCCTGGCTATTGTAAGTAGCGCTGCAATGAATATCGTGTTACATGACTCTTTTTGAATTATGGTTTTCTCAGGGTATATGCCCAGTAGTGGGATTGCTGGGTCATATGGTAGTTCTATTTTTATTTTTCTAAGGAACCTCCTTAGTGGCGGTATCAATGTACATTCCCACCAACAGTGCAAGAGGGTTCCCTTTTCTCCATACCCTCTCCAGCATTTATTGTTTGTAGATTTTTTTTGAGTTGTAATTTTTTTTAACATCTTTATTGGAGTATAATTGCTTTACAATGGTGTGTTAGTTTCTGCTTTATTATTGTTTGTAGATTTTTTGATGATGGCCATTCTGACGGGTATGAGGTGATACCTCATTGTAGTTTTAATTTGCATTTCTCAATGATTAGTGATGTTGAACATCCTTTCATGTGTTTGTTGGCAATCTGTACATCATCTTTGGAGAAATGTCTGTTTAGGTCTTCTGACCATTTTTCGATTGGGTTGTTTGTTTTTTTGATATTGAGCTGCATGAGCTGCTTGTAAATTTTGGAAATTAATCCTTTGTCAGTTGCTTCATTTGCATAAATTTTTGCCCATTCTGAGGGCTGTCTTTTCGTCTTGTTTATGGTTTCCTCTGCTGTGCAAAAGCTTTTAAGTTTCATTAGGTCCCATCTGTTTATTTTTGTTTTTATTTCCATTTCTCTAAGAGGTGGGTCAAAAGGATTTTGCTGTGATTTATGTCATAAAGAGTTCTGCCTATGTTTTCCTCTAAGAATTTTATAGTGTCTGGCCTTACATTTAGGTCTTTAATCCATTTTGAGTTTATTTTTGTGTATGGCATTGGGGAGTATTCTAATTTCATTCTTTACATATAGCTGTCCAGTTTTCCCAGCACCACTTATTGAAGAGGCTGTCTTTTCTTCATTGTATATTCTTGCCTCCTTTATCAAAGATAAGGTGATCATGTGTGCGGGGGTTTATCTCTGGGCTTTCTATCCTGTTCCATTGATCTATATTTCTGTTTTTGTGTCAGTACCATACTGTCTTGATTACTGTAGCTTTGTAGTATAGTCTGAAGTCCGGGGGCCTGATTCCTCTAGCTCCATTTTTCTTTCTCAAGATTGCTTTGGCTATTCAGGGTCTTTTGTGTTTCCATGCAAATTGTGAAATATTTTGTTCTAGTTCTGTAAAAAATGCCATTGCTAGTTTGATAGGGATTGCATTGAATCTGTAGATTGCTTTGGGTAGTAGAGTCATTTTCACAATGTTGATTCTTCCAATCCAAGAACATGGTATATCTCTTCATCTGTTTGTATCCTCTTTAATTTCTTTCATCACTGTCTTATAGTTTTCTGCATACAGGTCTTTTGTCTCCTTAGTTAGGTTTATTCCTAAGTATTTTATTCTTTTTGTTGCAGTGGTAAATGGGAGTGTTTCCTTAATTTCTCTTTCAGATTTTTCATCATTAGTGCATAAGAATGCAAGAGATTTCTGTGCATTAATTTTGTATCCTGGTACTTTACCAAATTCATTGATTAGCTCTAGTAGTTTTCTGGTAGCGTCTTTAGGATTCTCCATATATAGTATCATGTCATCTGCACACAGTGACAAATTTACTTCTTCTTTCCCAATTTGGATTCGTTTTATTTTTTTTTCTTCTCTGCTTGCTTTGGCTAAAACTTCCACAACTGTGTTGAATAATAGTGGTGAGAGTGGGCAACCTTGTCTTGCTCCTGATCTTAGTGGAAATGGTTTCAATTTTTCACCATTGAGGACGATGTTGGCTGTGGGTTTGTCATATATAGTCTTCATTATGTTGAGGTAAGTTCCCTCTATGACTACTTTCCGGAGGGTTTTTATCATAAATGAGTGTTGAATTTTGTCAAAAGCTTTTTCTTCATCTATTGAGATGATCATATCGTTTTTCTCCTTCTATTTTTTAATATAGTTTATCACATTGATTGATTTGTGTATACTGAAGAATCCTTTCATTCCTGGATAAGCCCCACTTGGTCATGGTGTATGATCCTTTTGATGTGCTATTGAATTCTGTTTGCTAGTATTTTGTTGAGGATTTTTGCATCTATGTTCATCAGTGATACTGGCCTGTAGTTTTCTTTTTTTGTGGCATCTTTGTCTGGTTTTGGTATCAGGGGGATGGTGGCCTTGTAGAATGAGTTTGGGAGTGTTCCTCCCTGTGCTATATATTTGGAAGAGTTTGAGAAGGATAGGTGTTCGCTCTTCTCTAAATGTTTGATAGAATTCGCCTGTGAAGCCATTTGGTCCTGGGTTTTTGTTTGTTGGAAGATTTTTAATCACAGTTTCAATTTCAGTACTTGTGATTGGTCTGTTCATATTTTCTATTTCTTCCTGATTCAGTCTTGGCAGGTTGTGCATTTCTAAGAATTTGTCCATTTCTTCCAGGTTGTCCATTTTATTGGCATAGAGTTGCTTGTAGTAATCTCTCATGGTCTTTTGTATTTCTGCAGTGTCAGTTGTTACTTCTCCTTTTTCATTTCTAATTCTATTGATTTGAGTCTTCTCCCTTTTTTTCTTGATGAGTCTGGCTAATGGTTTATCTATTTTGTTTATCTTCTCAAAATACCAGCTTTTAGTTTTATTGATCTTTGCTATTGTTTCCCTCATTTCTTTTTCATTTATTTCTGATCTGATCTTTATGACTTCTTTTCTTCTGCTAACTTTGGGTTTTTTTTCTTCTTTCTCTAATTGCTTTAGGTGTAAGGTTAGGTTGTTTGAGATTTTTCTTGTTTCTTGAGGTGGGATTGTATTGCTATATACGTCCCTCTTAGAACTGCTTTTGCTGCATCCCGTAGGTTTGGGTCATCGTGTCTTCATTGTCATTTGTTTCTAGGTATTTTTTGATTTCCTCCTTGATTTCTTTCTTTCTTTTTTTTTTTTTTTTTTTTTTTTTTTTTTTTTTTTGCAGTATGTGGGCCTCTCACTGCTGTGGCCTCTCCCGTTGCGGAGTACAGGCTCCGGACGCGCAGACTCAGTAGTCATGGCTCACGGGCCCAGCTGCTCCATGGCACATGGGATCTTTCTGGACCAGTTCACAAACCCGTGTCCCCTGCATCGGCAGGCAGACTCTCAACCACCGTGCCACCAGGGAAGCCCTCCTTCTTGATTTCTTCAGTGATCTCTTGGTTATTTAGTAGTGTATCGTTTAGCCTCCATGAGTTTGTATTTTTTACAGGTTTTTCCCTGTAATTGATATCTAGTCTCATAGCATTGTGGTTGGAAAAGATTCTTGATACAACTTCAATTTTCTTAAATTTACCAAGGCTTGATTTGTGACACAAGATATGATCTATCCTGGAGAATATTTCATGAGCCCTTGAGAAGAAAGTGTGTTCTGTTGTGTTTGGATGCAATGTCCTATAAATATCAGTTAAGTCCATCTTGTTTAATGTATCATTTCTGTGGTAGTTATTTCCACTATTTTATCTTCCAGGTCACTTATCTGTTCTTCTGCCTTAGTTATTCTGCTATTGATTCCATCTAGAGAATTTTAATTTTCATATATTGTGTTGTTCATCATTGCTTTTTGCTCTTTAGTTCTTCTAGTTCCTCTTTAAGCGTTTCTCCATTCTATTTCCAAGATTTTGAATCATCTTTATTATCATTTCTCTGAATTCTTTTTCAGGTAGACTGCCTATTTCCTCTTCATTTGTTTGGTCTGGTGGGTTTTCACCTTGCTTTGTCATCTGCCATGTATTTCTCTGTCTTCTCATTTTGGTTGACTTACTGTGTTTGGGGTCTCTGTTTCACAGGCTGCAAGTTCATAGCTCCCATTCTTTTTGGTCTCTGCCCCCAGTGGCTAAGGTTGTTTCAGTGGGTTGTGTAGGCTTCTTGGTGAAGGGGACTTGTGCGTGTGTGTTCTGGTGGTTGGGGCTGGATCTTGTCTCTCTGGTGGGCAGGACCATGTCTGGTGGTGTGTTTTTGGGTGTCTGTGAACTTTTTATGATTTTAGGCAGCCTCTCTGCTAATGGGTGGGTTTGTGTTCCTCTCTTGCTAGTTGTTTGGCATAGGGTGTCCAGCACTGTAGCTTGCTGGTGGTTGAGTGGAGCTGTGTCTTAGTGTTGAGATGGAGATCTCTGGGAGAGCTTCCACTGTTTTATATTACGTGGGGCTGGGAGCTCTCTGGTGGACCAATGTCCTGAACTCTGGTTTTCCACCTCAGAGGCTCAGGCCTGACACCCGGCCAGAGCACCAAGATCCTGTCAGCCACACGGCTCTGAAGAAAAGGGAGAGAAAGAAAGAAAGAGAGAGAGAGGAATGAAGGAAGGAAGGATAAAATAAAGTTATTAAAATAGAAAAATATTATTAAAAATAAAAAAATTAAAAAGTAATTAAAAAAAAGAAAGAAAGAAAGAAGAGAGCAACCAAACCAAGAAACAAAATCTCCAGTGATAACAAATGCTAAAAACTGTACTAAAAGAACCCCCAAAAACAAAAACGGACAGTCAGAACCCTAGGACAAATGGCAAAAGCAAAGCTATAAAGGCAGACCCACACAAAGAAGCATACACGTACACACTCACAAAAAGAGGAAAAGGGAAAAGATATATATATATATAAATTAAAAAAGGAAGACAGCAACCAAATCAATAAACAAATCTACCAATGGTAATAAGATTTAAATACTAAACTAAGGTAAACATAAAACCAGAAACAAATTAGATGCAGAAAGCAGACCCCAAGTGTACAGTTGCAACCAAAGTCCACTGCCTCAATTTTGGGATGATTCGTTGTCTATTCAGGCCTTCCACCGTTGCAGGGCACATCAAGTTGATTGTGGCAATGTAATCCGCTGCTCCTGAGGCTGCACAGTTATTTCCCTTTCTCTTCTTTGTTTGCACAGCTCCTGGGCTTCAGCTTTGGATTTGGCCCCGCCTCTGCCTGTAGGTCACCTGAGGGCATCTGTTCCCCACCCAGACAAGGCGGGGTGAAAGGAGTGGCTGATTAGGGGGCTCTGGCTCACTCAGGCCAGGGGGAGGGATGGGTATGGAATGCCGGGCAAGCCTGTGGCGGCAGAGTCCAGCGTGACGTTGCAACAGCCTGAGGTGCGCCATGTGTTCTCCTGGGGAAGTTGTCCCTAGATCACAGGACCTTGGCAGTGGCAGGCTGCACAGGCTCCTGGGAGGGAAGGTGTGGATAGTGACCTGTGCTTGCACACAGGTTTCTTGGTGGCGGCAGCAGCAGCCTTAGTGTTTCATGCACGTGTCTGGGGTCCATGTTGATAGCCATGGCTCACGCCTGTCTCTGGAGCTCATTTAGGTGGTGCTCTGAATCCCCTCTCCTCATGCACCCTGAAACAATGGCCTTTTGCTTCTTAGGCAGGTCCAGAGTTTTTCCCGGACTCCCTCCCGGCTAGCTGTGGCTCACTAGCCCCCGTCAGGCTGTGTTCGCGCAGCCAACCCCAGTCCTCTCTCTGGTATCTGACCTCTGAAGCCAGGAGCCTCAGCTCCCAGCCCCCTCCTGCCCTGGCAGGTGAACAGACAAGCCTCTCGAGCTGGTGAGTGCTGGTCGGCACCGATCCTCTGTGAGGGAATCTCTCCACTTTGCACTCTACGCCCCTATTGCTGTGCTCTCCTCCGTGGCTCCAAAGCTTCCCTGCCATCACCCCTGTCTCCGCCAGTGAAGGGGCTTCCTAGTGTGTGGAAACTCTTCCTCCTTCACAGCTCCCTCCCAGTGGTGCAGGTCCTGTCCCTATTCTTTTGTCTCTGTTTTTCCTTTTTTCTTTTGCCCTACCCAGGTACGTGGGGAGTTTCTTGCCTTTTGGGAAGTCTGAGGTCTTCTGCCAGCATTCAGTAGGTGTTCTGTAGGAGTTGTTCCACATGTAGATGAAGTTTTGATGTATTTGTGGGGAGGAAGGGGATCTCCACATCTTACTCCTCTGCCATCTTGAAGGCACCCCTCTCCTATCTCTTTTAAGGGTTGTGCTTTCCTGTATGTTTTCTGCTTATTTAGGTTGCTCTTTCTTGTCTCCTTTTCAAAAATCAACTTATGCTTCATAGTACTGTGTACCCCTCAACTTCTTTTCAAGCAGATAAATATTGCCACCCTTTTTCTTTGTCTCTTTGATCATCTGCCTGTCTTAGTCTGTCATTCTTTCTTTCTGTGTCACACACACACACACACACACATACACACACACACTCTCTCTCTCTCTCTCTCTCTTTTTCTCCACATATATACCACACGACAAATACTGAAGAACATATTGTTTTAATGTATAGGCAGTATGTTTACATAGAATTTGTCCCTTGCTTTAGGAACTTTGAAACTCACGAAACAAAGAGCCCCATATTTGATACAGGAAAGAGAGTCCAGGATTACTTACCCTCATTCTCAGATCTGGCATCCGGACAATCAGGTTATCGTATGCTGAGAATGCCAAGATGCCCAGGACAGCACAAGTGGGAATTCTTTTAGATGCCCTGTTGTGTACTCCTGTCTGTGGTTAGAACTTAGCTCTTTCAATCATTACTTGCCTGTGGATCAAGTGTCCTGTGACTTGTGACAGCTGTGGTGTTGGATGAGATAATGAGGCATTATGTGTAATAATTCAATGGCTGTGTGTCTACATTTTCAATATAGAAAGCTACTAAACTGAAGTCACCTTTTCTATCATTTAAAAATATTTGGATAGCCTAAGATTCAGATTTTGCTTTCTACCAGGAGACAATACAGTCAATTTTTACATGTTGTTCTTCTTGGTTATTACGAATAATTTATGTCTTTATTCCTGACACTGTTTGGCTGTTCTAGAAATAGCCAGTGCCACCAATTAGGACACAAAATCAGTTACTGCTGACTTCCTGTCCTTTCTGTGTTCCTGTCCTGCATGTGTTCATGCAGCAGCAGGGTAGGGCATTTGAAATGCATTTGCTTGAGCACATTTAGATAATGTATGGTAAAGGTGACAGGATTCTTTTTGTGTGTGTGCCAATTTATACATTAGCGTCTCTTAAGTGTCAGCTTAAAAATTTCATAAAGCAGTAACACTGATTCAAAATGTTTGTTTAGGGGCTTCGCAGTGGTTGAGAGTCCGCCTGCTGATGCAGGGAACACGGGTTCGTGCCCTGGTCCGGGAAGATCCCACATGCCGCAGAATGGGTAGGCCCGTGAGCCATGGCCGCTGAGCCTGTGCATCCGGAGCCTGTGTTCCGCAACGGGAGAGACCACAACAGTGAGAGGCCTGCGTACCACAAAAAAAAAAAAAAAAAAGTTTGTTTAGGCTTTGTTTAGGACTCTGAGTGCTTACAGCCCCAAATCACATTCTTGTCCTTCTTTAAACCGACAACATTTAAAAGTTTGCTGTAATGGCTCTATCTTATTGTAGTAAACAATAATAAATTTCTTTAGGGCTATATTCTTCTATAAGGCAAATAATGAAAATGTGTAAATATGTAAAAGAATCCAGATCCAAGGAAACATTTGCAAGTATACATATTTTTAAAATATTTCAATCGTATTAGTTTCTATATCCTTTGAACATGTTGGAGACATGCATTGTACCTTGTTTTCTTTTCCTCCAAAATGCTTTTTCAGAATTTATGGCATTTTTCTCATCCAGCTGAGGCTCCTGAGAAGTCTTAATTTCTTGTGGAATTTATATCTTACAGACTAATAAAAAGAATTCTTCTGGTGAGCTTTAATTTTACTGTCTACTTTTAATGCATTTATTCATTCTTTCATCTAATAGGATTGAGGCCTTTTAAAAAATCCACCACCAACAAAATGAAACAAAATACATTGGCAGTGGTCATACTGAAGGCAGGGAAATCGTTAGGAATCTGTTTCTGTAATAGAAGCGAGGAATGATGAGGATCTGAAAGTTAGTGACAGTAGGAATGGAGAAAAGAGGTTGGATATGAGGAATATTAAGGGGGTAGAAGCAAAGGGTTGTGGGGTCGGGGAGCAGAGTCAATTCCCAGGTTTTCATCTCAGGCAGCTGGCTGTGGTGTCATTCACTAGGAGAGGAGAAGGAGGATGGAAGCGTATTTATTGGTGATGGTGAGCTCTGTTTGGAATATGGCGAATTGGAGGTTCCTGCAGGACAAACAAGCAGAGAGGTGCAGTCCTTGGTTACACATTCAGGTATGACGCCCAGGAGTTGAGTTTGGGCAGGAAACACAGATCTGGGAGTCATCAGTAAGTAGCTGGTAGTTAAAGCTGTGCAACCAAACTGAGGGACAAAGAAAAGGACAGGAATGACTCCGGGTGCTCAGTAGTGATGGGGCACATAGAAGAAGAGAAACCAGGAAGGATCCAGGGTGGGGTGGTCAGAGGGGGAGGATGGTGTGAGAGAACAAGCAGTGTCCAGTGGAGTCAAAGCCTGCAGAAAAGGAAGGGAGGTGACATAGGAGATGTCTGTGACTTTAGGAAGAGTTTATTGGTGACTCTGTTGAGGGCAGCTTCAGTGGCGTGGTGGTGGTGGAAGCCAGCGGCTCAGTGAATGTGAGGTGGGGGTCTGGGGACCCAGCTTCCAACTAACCTCTGAAGGTCATGAGATGGGTCAACAGGTTTGAGATGGGCTGTTTAGTTTCCAGTGGGAGAGACTTGAGTACATTCTCTGCCCCATGTTCTCCAGGAGTCTATGATGCTGATAGACCGTTTTGGCCACGGTTGCTCAGAAGCAGTCTCAGTTCTGCTCCTCTTGTCGGATGGAAGGCTTTGCTGTTTAGGTCTCTTTCCCAACTCACCAGATGGCTCCTGGCCCTCCCAGCCTCCCTGTCTTGGATGTGCTTCCTGTCCACTGTCATAGGCAAGGGGCTCACTGTGCCCCTGCTGCTGCTGCCCCTGCCACCTGGCAGTCAGGCCTCACCTGTGCCACATTCAGTATTCCCTCTAGAACCATATTTTCTCCTCACCCACTTGTGCCCACGTGGGTCTCAGGACTCTGAGTCCCAGGAAGAGCCCAGCATGGTCCCATAAGTAGCCAGGTGGCCAGTATGACGACAGGTACTCTGGGGTGGGACTTACCACAACCCAACTGCTGGGCGTCAGGTGCATTACAAGGGCGCTGAGGCATTGACTATGTAGCAGCTGGGGCAGGTGTGGGGAGGCGCTGCCTCAGCCTAGCAGCCCTCTCATTTCCCCAGGGTGTCCTTCAAACCTCTCCATTTCCTTTGTGAGCTGGGCTGTGGGAAGCACTGCCCTGCAGGGCTCCACCTTCAGCACACTGGCTGTCTTTTTGCCAGTCGGCTTCCTGAAGGGTATTTACAACACCTGTCATGTCACTCTTGGGTCTCAGTGGTGCCTCTGGCTTCTTTGATTTGCCCTCGCATACTGGGAAGGCCTATTTAACCTCGCCTGGCTTTTGTGTGGGAAGGAACCCTTCTGAGGAAACAGCTACTGAAGAATATCTTCCTAGCCATAACTCAGAGCCCCTCTGCTGTCTTCTCTGCTTCCCTTTTGTTGTTATCTGGATGACAGGGATAATCTGGCCCCTGCCCACATCAAATGCTATCTGGGGCTGGGAACAAGCCTCAAAACATGTTTTAAATCCTTTCTTTCCCTTCATCTCCCCCAAGTCTGCCCACTGTGCACACACTTGACTTGTTTTACACCAGCAGCAATCAATTGTGAGTGACAGTGACCCTCCTGAAGGTAGCTCACTCTGCCCCCACGGGCCAAGACATCACACCTGTGTCTGATTAGACTTCGCATTACCCCGTGTAAACATGCGGTGCGTGAAAGCAGCCTTCTCTTGTGCACTTGCAGGGGAAGCTTTCCAGAACTCTTAATGCGGGGCTCGACTTTGCTCCTGCTGATCTCCTGCCTGGGATGTTTCCCCCTTCCTTGCCACCACTGACTCAGTATAAATCTTGTCTTACAGGGGAGACAGACATCCAGGGAGGGGAGGTCATCCTGGCTTTATTTCCTTGAAGAACCTAACTTTTAAAGGGAGTCTTCTTTGTTAACTGCTTGAGCTGCCATTACAAAGTACCACACACTGTATGGCTTAAACCACAGAGATTTATTTTCTCACAGTTCTGAGGGTGCCAGTGAGGCTGGTTTTTCCTGAGGCCTCTCTCCTTGGCTTGCAGATGCCACCTTCTTGCTGTGTCCCCACATGGCCTTTTCTGTGCGTGGAGTGACACAGGTATGGGGAGGGAGGGAGAGAGTTTTCTTTCCCCTCTTCTTATAAGTCCACAAATCCTACTGGATTAAGGTCTACTTTACGACCTCCTTTAACCTTAATTACCTCTTTAAATGTTGCCATCTCCAAATACAGTCACATTGGGAATTAGGGCTTCAGCATACGAATCTTAGGGGAACACAATTCAGTTCATAACATTCTATCTTTAACACACTCTGTTTTTCTGCATTCTCTCTAGTACTTGGGTATTGCATTAATTTCCTGCTTTAACAAATTACTACAAACTTGGTGGCTTAAAACAACAGTAATTTATTCTCTCACAGATCAAGAGGCCAGAAGTCCAGAATCAGTATCACTGGGTTGAAATCAAGCCGTCAGCGGGACCTCACACCCTCTGAAAGCTCTCAACTCTAAGGCAGAATCTGTTCCTTGTCTCTTCCAGCTTTTGGTGCCTAATAGCATTCCTTGACTTGTGCCCGCATCACACCAGTCTCTGCCCCTGTAGTCGCTTTGTTTCCTCCTCTTCTGTGTATCAGATTTTCCTTTACCTTTCTCTTATGAGGACAACTGAGATTGCATTTAGGGACAACCTGGATAATCAAGGATAACACCCCATCTCAAGATCATTAATTTACTCATATCTGTAAAGATCCTTATTCCAAATAAGGTAACATTTTCAGGTTCCAGAGACTAGGACCTGATATCTTTGGGGGCCATTATTCAGCCTACCACAGGTATATTGTTCATATACTATCATTTCATATTTTGGTAGTGGAGTCAACCTGTGTAGGGAAGTCTTGTTGGAAGGGCAGGAGACTTAGGGATGTGTTTCTTGGGCATGTCCAAGCAGTCTCACACCCCCAAACCATCCTCCAGGCAGGTGGTTCTGTCCTTTCCCATGGTCTTCTCCTAGGACCTGAAGGGTGGTCTGGAGGCTGGGAAGCTGAGGAGTCTCCCTGGAGAGAAAATGCTTGGATGATTAGGGGTGGGAAGAAAGAAGAGCATCTTCTATGCATTCCTACTTCATGGCTGGTTAGAGGGGTGGGCACCTCACTCCTGGAAGCCATTTCATTTGCAATACTTTTACTTCTAGTTAGAGCAATCTCCAGGCTGGGGTCTTGGGTAGTAAGACCCTGCTTCCCCTCCTCTTACACAACAGGGTCTGCCCCTCTTCTGTGTTCTCCTGTCATGACATATTTTTTTCCTCTGGATTACTTAAAGCATCTGATCAATTTTCAATGTGCTTATGAAGTCCAGAGAGGCAACTGTTTTGAAAATTAGCAATTTTAATCAACAGAGAAAGCACAACTTTGCTTTTTTTTAAAAAAAAAAAAGGAGGAGGGTTACTGCAGAGTGAATTTTCAAAAACAGTGCTTTATTTGGTCACAGGACCCATGGTCCACTACGAGGATGGGAGAACTTTATTGGATGCTAATCTAACATCTAAGATTGTATTCATCTGCTTTTCTTTCTTGCCATTTATGGTGAAAAATCTGAAGCCCCAGCAGCACAAATGTTTTGTTTCTAGTCCCATCCCAATTTCATTTTCTTGCAATGAGAGGAGGGATTAGAAGATAATTAGCAATGTTCTTCCCTGATATGTCCGAACGTTACCGCTCACTCTGAAAAATTCAATATGTAATGTGAATGTTGTTTCAGGCTTTTCAAAGTTTCATGTGTTTCTGGGGGCATTGCTAATGGTTTACCTTAGAATGCAGGAAAACTGTTATAAAGGAGACTTCAGAATAAAAGCATAATACCCTCTAGGAAACCACGTCACTAAAATGCCATTGCTAAGGGGTGGCAAGGGAGAGGCAGAGGGAAGCTTAGACAGTGATTTAGAAATATCAACATTTGGCGTTAAGGCATTAATGCCTCTATGCCTGGTGGCCTGTAGGGCGAATGGAACCATGTCAATCACTGAGAGCTTTATATTAATGTTCTCTTGCACTATCTAATTTACATTGATTCAAAATTAGATTTAATTACAATGTTTGCATTTACTCCTCCGGCACCAGGGACATCAGCCAACTATAACCTATATTATCACCTCCGGTGAAGGCCGCATTGGTGACAGGTAAATCTTTTAGAAAAACCTGTTTCCTCACCCCCTCTTTTTTGGGGTCCTGGGCAAAATAATGCATTACATGACCTCACTCTTCATGCTTTTCCTGGTCTTGCTTAACTCTCCTTGTCTCCCTTGCCCCAGTCCAGTTGCTAGAGGCTTGTGCTCCTAGAATAGACATCTGATAAGTGAGTTCACATCCTGTTGTTGATGGCTTTAGGATGCTGATAACCCTGGGAGTGTTTTAAGGGAACTCCATGCCTAGCATAATGCTTTATCCAAAGGAACCAATCTCCAATGGTAGATATTCTGGCTCTGGGGCAGCTACATAGAGGAGACATTTTTTTGAGCAGTTTTGTCTTTCCAGGGTCACTCAGATTCTGCCCATTTCGCTTACAAATAAGGCTGCTCATGGGTATGGGGACAACATCCTTTGGAGATTTTAATACACATTTCTGGTGACTCCTGTTAAAGATGGAATTTTCCATGGAAGCAGTACCTCAAGGGTCTCTTTGTTCAAGACCCAAATGTAATGGAAGGATCTTTCCACTTCTCACTGTGGGCATTTGTGGTGTAAATGCTGGGGACTTCCCACTGTGCTGAGATGACCATTTTTCTGATGTATCTCATAGGGTTAAGGGCTTGTGCTAGGAGAGAATTTGGTCTTTCCTGAGGGGTACACGGCCCAGAAGTCACCCCTGGGAAGATGCACGTTCTGAGACAGGAAACCAGGGTTTGGAAGTCCGGACTTCCGTCTCTCTGGGCTTCAGTTTCGTGAGTTTGGACTTCAAGGAGCTGGAGGGCACTTCAGGGGCTGTTTGCTTCTACTCCATTTAGTTGGTTTTTCTACTCAGCCCAACTCTTCAGTGACATTTGGACTTTCCTTGCTGTTTTCCAAGGCACTTTCTCCCCTAATCTTGGGGCTGCTCAGTCAGAAATTACAACCCAGCCTGCAAAAAGATGAGTTGAGAGAGAGAGTGAGGAAACTCCCCAGAGGAACTGCTGGTGGGATAGCTGCCCAAGTGTGTTCAGTCCAGGGGCCGGAATATGAACTTGTTTCACCTGGTGGTGCTGTTTCAGGAGAAACTTTGCCCCCTCACTTTTTTTTTGTCTATGGCATGGGGGATCCTAGTTCCCCGACCAGGGATCAAACCTGTGCCCCCTGCAGTGAAAGCGTGGAGTCTTAACCACTGGACTGCCAGGGAAGTCCTACCCCTCTCACTTCTTTCATCATAAATGACTTTCCCTGACATCCAACAGCCTCAGTGTCTGCCTTCAGGTTATAGTGCAGGCACTGACTGGAGTGAGCTTTCACAAGTTGGTGGCTTATTGGATACAAATTTCTAACCCTGGGAACCACCTGTTCAGCAGTCTTAAATTCCAGTCTTTTCTTAGTCCATGGGGAGAGACTTCTCAGGCATGGACCCAATCCTTTCAAGCACGGAACTGAGCATTTTCTGTTTCAGTCCCTGTTTCTGAACCATTTTGAGTAGAAACCCTGCTAGGATGTAGTGTATTCTTTGGTTTGCTCAAAACCTTCTTCATCTTGAGTGTGCCCCTCCCCCTAAAAAAGAAAAAAATCTCACCAGTCCCTCGAGGCCCCATTTGGGTCCTGCTCTTCCATGGAGCCATCCCAGGTCCTTCTTCCCCAGAACTCAAAGTTCTGTTTTCCCAGTGATTTGGCAACAAATCACACACATGCCTGATGACTTACTCCAATAATCATTTAATGGTGAGCATGATACCCACTTCACGTATTCAGCCTCATTAATTTTGATGTCTGGTAGACATCTCTGTCTTCACGATGAGTCTCTGAAAATATTAACTCTATTCTGCCTAGTGGCTTTGATTTGGGCACGTTTCTAAAATCTATCACCTGTGGCAATCTGCTTCCCATGAAGGAAATTTGGCTGACCTTCAAAGGATGAAGATTATTGACCTCCCTTAGAAGCCAATGGAAGTGAATTCAGTCAGAGTTTTTAAAGTAAAAATGGAAGATAATTAAATGCAGCACAGTAGTTGTAAAACAGATCTCATTGTGTTGTATATCACTTCATAAAATAAGCATATTTCCCATTCTTCAACATGACTTTCTTTGCACCATTTACCACAGAATAATGACTCCCTGACAACTCAAGTAAGAAATTTTTAGGCCTACTTTTTAATAAGCACTTGCTCTAAGGTGAAAATTAAACATTCTCAGACAGAAGCCTGGCTGGATGAAATGGTGTGCCATCAGAATAAAGCATGTGACGTTCCAGGTATCGTCAGGTGAAACAAACATGTCTTAAAAATCTACAAGGGAGACCATCTTCTTTAGAAAATAAATGTATTGCTTAGCCAGAACCAACACATTGAATATGTGTGAGTATAGTTTTGAGTATTTGTGACGTTCTTGAGCCCCATACAGTCAAACAAACCAGAAGGCTACCCGTCTGTGTCAATGGTAGCTTATCACTTGGCATCTGTAAACTTCTTTTATTTTGCTGGATCTGACCCAAAAGTATGGGTGGAGACACAGGGCAGCACCCAATAACCCTATTTATATGGCTTACTGACTTGTGTAAGAAAAAAGAGTTCATTCATTCATATTGTCTGGTGGACTCATTCTAAAGTCTGAGAATTCTCTTTATTAGACCTGCTAAATTTGGGAGTAGGTTGGGAACATAATTTCCAAAGGAGAAACTCTTATTGGAGAGAAACCATCATGTTGACTTGTTCTATTGTGTTGACATATTTCACAGTAAAATTGAGTCTCATCAGGCTCCACATTAAGAGGATCAGAACCATCGCCTAATGTATAACTTTCTTTCCTCTGTTTTACAATATTTATCAAGTTAATTCATGGACTCATGAACTTCCTCCATGCCATGACTTCAAGTGTTTCTGTGGGGACACTTGAGAAAAAACGGTAACTTTCAGTGACATAAAAAAGGAATAGACCATGACTCTGGAAACCTGAGTTCTCTTATGTTCAGCCAGTTTAGTCATTTGTTTGTGACTCTGAGTCACTGAAATGTGATAACTAATGACATTACACTTATGAAGAGCTGAGTACCTTGATATTTTGATCTTTTTCAGTAGGTGATTTTAGGTAGAAATTATCTATCTTATCCTTTGTTAGGCCTCACTGCAAAGGGAAAAGACTACCCATAAGAACCTTGACTGCTACACCAAGGGTCTCTACTTATATAAATTGCATGGTCTCTTTTCTGGTTGTTGGGTCACAGGTGGCTCGCATTCTGAATTTGCAAGTAAAGTGCATCTCGGTAAATTAGGTTAAAAGTGGCAGAATGGTCACAGGCTGAGAACATCAATTCAGCTCTCAGCAGGTGCAAGCCGGAAGAGCCTTTTTGCAGGAGAAAGCTTCCACCAGCTCTGCACCTGCTCCCTAGAGAAGGAACCAAGTATTAGAAGGGCTGCCACAGGAGAAATGACTCAACACTATCGTTCATAAGCCGGATGTGGCTGTGTCCTTTCTAACAGGGGCATGTTTGTTGCCATCTCAATGATATCTAACCTAATGGGAGGGACTGTTTGTGAAAGGGCTCAGAGGAAGTCTAATGGGTAATACCTAAAAGGATGCATTATTGCTTAGATTCTATCAAACAAACCTGATACTGGCAGAGCTGTTCTCCCTGCTCACAGAGGGAGCAGAGGAAATGCACAGATGTTCCTCATCATTTCACCTAACAGTTTAATCTTTTCCTTGAGGTCATGCTGCAGATGAAGAGTAAAATGATAATATGATCAACAAAAGTTAAGATGGGGAATGTGTTGAAAGAGTCTGATTTAAAATGATGAGATACATCAGACTCTTCTTCATTCTCAAGATTTAGAAGAGGCTGTTTGGAACTGTGAACTGTAAGTGGGTGTCTCACAGAAAAAGAACACTGGAAAATTGTGGGACAGAAATACAACCGGGGAATTAAGGCAGGATCTCAGTGCTCTAAGGGAGCTTCTTGCCTCTTTCTACTTCAAGTCATCCTAACTGTGTTTCACCCGCAGCTCAGATTATTTCAGCTAACCAGATGATGGAATTGCAGCATCTCCAGACATGGTGAGAATATCACTGAAACGTTTGGAGGAGGCAGTCATTTCAGGGATACATTCTTTTTTTTTTTTTTTAATATAAATCAATACATTTATTTTTGGCTGTGTTGGGTCTTCATTGCTGCGCACGGGCTTTCTCTAGTTGCGGCGAGCGGGGGCTACTCTTCGTTGTGGTGCATGGGCTTCTCATTGTGGTGGCTTCTCTTGTTGCAGAGCACGGGCTCTAGGCACATGGGCTTCAGTAGTTGTGGCAGGCGGGCTCAGTAGTTGTGGCTCACGGGCTCTAGAGCGCAGGCTCAGTAGTTGTGGCGCACAGGCTTAGTTGCTCCGCAGCATGTGAGATGTTCCTGGACCAGGACTCGAACCCGTGTCCCCTGCATTGGCAGGTGGATTCTTAACCACTGCGCCGCCAGGGAAGTCCCAGGGATATATTTCAAGGAGAAATGAAAGTTTTTGCGTGCAAGTGTTTGTCTTTGAGGGGGAAGGGGTGTTGACAACAGGACCAGAATCGGTGTGTACATTTCCTGTTCCTGTTTCCTTAACCAACATCCTCAGGGCATCTCTGTCTTCTTGGGGGCAAGGTGCTCTGCTGCCCTCTTTTTTGGCCTCCTTAATCTTGTCTATATGGCACCTGCTGCATGGAAGCATCTGTCCTGTAGGGACGGGGCTGGGGTTGCACGAGTTTGCCGTGTTAAAGTATGGGAGGAGATTCACAGAAATGAGTTTTTGAGAAGTTGGCATCAGTGCTGACTTAAAAAAAAAAATTCTCATCTCACATGTTCATTTTTCCTAAAATTGAGGGGCCTTATTTTTAGAATCTCAAACCTTTGGGCAATAATCAGAATTACTGAGTGGGTGGAAATCACCTCTTAACCTTATTTTAAAGGCTCATGTACACTTTACAGAAGCAATTTTTCTAGCCCTGGACTTGAAGAAAATATAATTACTGTCTTATGTTTTTGTTTATTACTATAACCAAGCAAGTTGATTTTAACATTTACTCTTTATTGTTTTGTATGAAGTACCTATGTAATGCAAGTATGTACTGTACTAAAATACCCATATTTCCAAATAACATTATGTGGTGTAGCCCACAGTCTCTGCAGAAGCATTGTGAGTAACCTGTGCCTTTACACTTTACAATCCATTGTTGGCTGATGTGAAAAGTATGATAACAGATGAAGAAAAAAAAAAAAAAGCTAAGTATGAATACATTTTTCCAAACATACACATACACAGCTTAGAATGGAATCCCAATGGAAAGTCAAATGACCATACTTGATGTAGTACCTATAAAATGTAGACTCTGCAATAAAGAGCCAAAGGCACATAAAAATATATTTTAACTTTAAAAATAACTTAGTTACAGTAATACTTTGCTTGTGTCTTACCAACATGTAGCTGACAGTCAAAATTTCGCAATATAGATATAATATATAGAGATATATAAGAGCTACAAGCAAATCCCCGAAACCCATAAAGTTGTTCAAATGTGAAAACAGAGAAAAGTTTTAACACTGAAGAATTTGCTATGGTGAGCCCAAACGATATAATATAGAAAAGAGTCTAGAAAAAAGGCGTGGGTGTTAAATAAATTTTGACTTCCTCTTGCTCAGAAAATGCCAGAGTACTGTAAAGGTCCTTAATGTGACTGGCACGGCCCTTCATAAGTAGTGCCAGTCCTGGCCAAGCCAGATTTCTTATGTGTCTGAAAACAAAAAATGTGAGCTGTACATCAGCAATGCCCGCTGAAAATGGGTTCTGACTCACTTCCTCTCTTTGCCAGGACAGGTTTGTTTTTTTTCACTGTTTTTGCAAACAGGGCATACCAGGTAAAAAAATATTTTGTAGGAAAGTTATTTTAGAAAACCCATCACATGACAGCAAGTATAGCCGGCGAAGCTCTTCTCTTTGTGGTTAGTTTTGTTTTGTTCTGTTTTTTGATACCTTTTACCCCAAATGAAAAGAGCCGGCGGTGCCCTGTTACTTATTTTTATCCATGACATTCAGCACCTCATCTAGAAATGAGGGCCCAAGATCGAGCTGCAGGGAGAGGAGGGAACCCGTGAGATCAGAGAGGGACTCCTCTGATTTAGTCTTTTCCTTGACGAGCTCGCACGGGGCGGAATGGTCAAACATGTCCTCGGCCGCCCAGTCGGGATACTGTTCGGAGAGGCTGGAGGAGTGGCTGCCCCTGCCCTGGCTGGACTGGGATGCGGACCCGCTGGACCCCCACGAGACGTCCCCCTGGTGGACCGTCCCGTTCTCCAACAGGCTGCTTTCCTCCGGAGCCTTCTCCTCCATGACCGGCTCACAGCTAAGCCGGGGCAGCTTTCCCGGCCCTAAGGACTCCTGTTTGGAACTGAATGTCACCGGTGACAACAAGGGCAACATGAGTGCCTGGGACCCTCCAATGGTTGGGAGGGAGATGGCGTTTTTGAGCACCGGAGAGGGCGTTTCTGTGAACATGGAGTCGGAGGTGCTGTTGGCCCGTAAGAACTCGTTATGCCCGGGGAACTGGCCCATGCGCGCTTTCTCCTGGTTTCCAGGTAGAAGCTCATAGTTGCCTTGAAGAAAGGAAATGTCTCCAAAGACATCGTGCTGGCCCTCTTTGCCAATGTGAATGGTGTGGCGGAAGTCTCCAAGGGGAGGGCTGATCATATCTGGAGACAAGATGTCCCTCAGTTTAAATTTCTTTCCTTTCTTGTTATTGGCAGCTTTCAGGTAAATTGGGGTCTTGGCTGGCATTTTGGAGTTTGAGGATGTCGATTTTGCAAAAGGGGAAAAGGGCGACTTTCTTCACAGATGTTATATGTTTCCCAATATCCTTTTTGATAGGAACTGTCACATCATTTTTCTCAAGTAGCTCAGAAGTGGCTCTGAAACGAGATGGAGGTCTAAGAGGCCTTCCTGGACTTACAGCCAAGCAGGGCTTTCTGGAGAGCCGGTTACATCCGCCAGTCCCTTCCACAGCATGGAGAAACCTGGAAGAGAAACCAAAGCAGGTTATAATTAGCTGACCCTTCAGGGATCACTTGGGCTTGACTTTTTCACTTTTTCAAGAGCCTATAAATAATGGCAGGACCAGTTCCCGTCTGAAGCCAAACTTTGTTTCTCTCCATTAAGCAGGATAAAAACTTTGATCTTAACAAGGGTCCACTAATCTTAGTCTTACTTCAGGGGAAAAAAGAAAAGGAGAGAAAGAGAGATTAAAAAACCCAAACGTATGACATCAGCACTTTTTAAACATGGTCATGGACACAATTTTCTGGATACGTCTGAGATTTTAGTCCTTTTCCTCTGTTATAAGAACCGCTCTCAGCACATGAGCAGAGTGACTTCAGCTCCTTAGACACAACTGAATTTGTTTTAAAATATATTTTCTCTCTTGCATTGGCGTTCACACTAGCAAGACGAAGAATATTTTGTTCTTGATTGACTTCTTTATATAAATAAAAATGCAATACAATGAAGTCCTATAAGGAAAGGAACTGGAAATATCATTTACTAAGTGACAGTGAAGCTAGTATCCAACAAAATCTCAGTGAGAATGCATTCTTACAGTTGAGAAAACTGAGATTCGGAAGTCAAAAAAAAGGAACACCCTTTCTCAGTAACATAAAGCCATTATGGAAGTTGGAGCTGGAATCAAGTGGCAGAGAGAACGGGGCTGTCAGAAATTTCAGGATTTTAACCTAAATGGGAAAAGAATTTGAAAAAGAATAGATACATATATATGTATAACTGAATCACTTTGCTGTACACCTGAAACTAACACAACATTGTTTATCAACTATACTCCAATATAAAATAAAAATAAAATAAGATTGTGAAAAGCAAAAAACAAAATTCACGATTTGGCGACATGCTGAAATGGAAGGAAAAGAACAAAACTGCTTCTTTTTCAAAGAGAAAAGTGTGATCATACATAATAGGTTGGGTCTTCACTTGAGAATACTTTAGAAACATTTGCTGATAAGTTTGTATCCTTTCCCTGTGGTAGGCAGGGTTCCAAGTAAGTGGCCACCTGGTGTTAATGCCTTTGTGGGTAGAACCTGCGAGTTGCTTCTAAACAAGGTGATGAGATGTCACAGCCCTGATTAGGTTACATTATAAAAGATTCCGTCTTAGTGGACTGGAGGGAGGCTCCCTTTACTGGTTTTGAAAAAGTAAGCCACTGAGAGAGGGCATATGGAAATGAATTCTGCCAGCAACCTGGGGGAACCTGGAAGTGGATCTTTTCCCAGTTGAGCCTCCAATGAGACCATAACTCTGACCCCTAGTTTACAGCCTGATGAGACTATGCATCTAAGCCCTGCCTGGACCTCTGACCTGCAGACACTGTGAGACAGAACACAGGTAGGGCTGTAAGCCACTATGTTTGTAATTTGTTACCCACGTAGAAAGCTAACACACTCTCCCTGCACATGCTATATGACACAATTAGAAGTGATGGGCTACAAGAAGGTTTGGGGCTCTCGTTTTACAGATGAGAACCTCTTCATCTCTTGAAAATAATCCTCCAACTCTTCAGTCACATCAGCTGACATGGAGAAGCTAAACCCTTCGCCACTGTGGGAATTCCTAAAATGGCTCTGCTGTGACCTCTCGCATTGGGCTCTCCTCCCCCTGGCTGCAGAGGAAATAAATAAGTAAATACTCCGAGGGCTGGGTTAGATGGTGGCTTGAGAGCCACATTTGCTTTGTAGCAGCTGGAGGCCGTCTACATCTGCCCCATATTTCTTTCCTTTCAGCAACAGTTTTAAATTCATTTGCCTGTGGCAGATGGTGAGGACTCTGCTCCAGCCAGGTAACAAGTAGCTCTGTTTGGGAAGTGGCAGGCACCCAGGCCTGAGGAGGCAGAGAAGGATGAGCTGGAGAGACCACCCCTATCCTGGCTCTGGGAACGGGGAGGAGGCCAAGGTGGCATGAGGGTTTGCACCCAGTGCAGGCTACCCTGGAAGTTGTCAGATAAGACCACACACTCCCCGGAGGTGCCTGGTGGGTCGGCCTTCCCACTTCAGATTAGGAAGGCCCAGAGATACCATGTTACTAAAAGAGACGCTTGATACCAAGTGAGTAGATGGGGAACCCTAGCATGGGAAGACATGCTTGTGAGTCTGACATTCTCATAGTTTTAACTCTAATTTGGGTCTTGTAATAGTAACAGAAGTGGAAGCCCTGGGTCTTCGTGCTAAAACATCAATGTCCTTCCCCTCTAAGTGCACAACAGCCCAGGGCCCCTGCCACCCAGGGTGCCTGGCGTTGCCTCCCTGCCCCTCTAGGCACAGTATGATGACCACCTGCAGAAGCAGCTAGGGCGCTGGGCCTGCAGAAGGTGGGGGGCAGCCCCGAAGAACAGCTGCCCACTGGAGCTGTGTCCTCAGTGCACAAGGCCAGGAGGGCAGCTGCCATGGAAAGATACAGTGTGTCCACTGCAACTCCAAGGCATGTGAGGGCTGCATGTGGTCAGCTGGTGGAGCCAGGGTTATGCAAGGCCAGAACCAAGGCATGGCATTCATTTCAGATTCTTTAGAAAAACAAAAATAGCACGAAGATGCAGCTAGAGTGCTTCTCTGCTCCTCTGACTGGATCACTCACATTCACCCTTTACCTGTACAGCAACTGGGGATATTGGGGAGCAAAAGCGAGGAGAAAAGGTAGAGGGTATGCCTGCTACACTTGGAAGGCCCAGTCCTCAGTCCCTGCCTGGCCACAGCCATGGCCATGGGCCCTGCAGGCCCCTCGGCAGAGGCTTGCTCAACCTGGTAGAAGCTGGGTTTTATGTCAGTGGAGTGGATGCAAAGGTGGGAGACAAGCAACAAAAAAACAAAGAAAAAAGTAAGAAAAGGGTTGGTGAGCAGAGGCTAGATAAGCTGCAGGCAGTAGATTCTCAGGAGTGGGAAAAGAAAGGAGAAACCTTAAAAGGCATTTTTCTTTCTTTCTACAAATATTTACATAGTATTTACTGCATGACAGGGATGGAGGCTTCTAGGACTTTGGAAGCAGTAATTTGTATTGAATTTCTATTGTGTGCCAGGGCTAAGAGCCCTCCAATTCATTGGAAGTTTAAGGAAAAAAAAAAAAAAAATGGGAATTTGGTGCAAAAATGTCAGTTTTACAACTTTAGACAAGTTGATGTTTGTGATATGGTGCTGGGGAAATATCTGAGAGCTCTGACCCATCCATCTTATCTGTTATCTTTCCTCCTCCAGCTCAGGGGCAACCATGCTTGATCCTGGGAGAGACAATCCAATACCCTGACTGCTTCCTCCCCTCCTTTCTGCTTTCTGAATGTTCTGGGCTCCTTGGCTTATCAGTCAGTGGACAGCCATGCCCCAGGCTGACTGCTCAACAACTTCTATGCTGTTGCTAAAGCAGGAAACTGCAGGGTGGTTTCTTCACTGGGAACAAAGTGCCTGGTCCTGGAGAGGGTATGTGTGCATCTCCTGGGAACCACCAACGTGTCATATGACAAGAAATGTTTATTGAGAACGCCTCTATGTGCTAGGCACTGTTCCAACCTTCGGTGTGTTCTAGCTCACTCACAAGAACCCATGTTAACACCCCCATTTTACTGACGAAGCATCGAGGCACAGGCTTTGCCAAGGCCGCACGGCTACTAGGCACTAAGCCAAGTGGCTGGGCATGGGCTCCAGACATTGGGGTCTTGCCATTTAAGGAGCACACTCCCTGGGAAGTCAGTCAGCTCCCAAATGATGAAGGGGGTTCTTTCCAAAGCCTCTTTAAGATACAAATATGTGATAACACGATGGGCTGATAAGGGTGGGGAAGCATGCACAGGTCTAACCTCAGTGGAATGCAGTATCTATGAAAACTACAAATCACATTCCTTAGGCCCCAGAATTCCACTTAACAGAGATTTATCCAATTTACGTATATGGGAAATAAGGAAATAATATATATACAGTGTTGTCAGTCCAGCATAGTTTATAACAGCCAAGAGTTGGAAACAACTGAGAATTCCCTGGTAGTCCAGTGGTTAGGACGTGGAGCTTTCACTGCTGGGGGCCCGGGTTCAATCCCTCGTCAGGGAACTAAGATTCCACAAGCTACGTGGTGCAGCCAAAAAAAAAAAAAAGGAAACAACCTAACTGTCCACCTTTAGAGGACTGTTTATACAAATTAAGGTGCATCTGTACAAATGAATATTACACAGGCCTAGAAAAGGATGAAGCAGCTCTTTATATGCTGATATAGAAAGAACTTCAAAGACATATATCTTCAAAGGAAAAAAAAGAGAAGTGCAAAAGTGTGTAGATAACATCTATACTGGCTTGTATGTAGATAAGCTTTCTCTGGAAGCATACACAGGAAATAATGGTGAGGTGCCCACGGGGAGAGGAAGTAGATGGAAGGGGCTAAGGGTGGAAGAGAAACTTTTCACTGTACATCCTTTCATGATTTTGGATTTCTGAACTACGTGCATGAATTAGCTATTTAAAAAAAATAAGTACGAGGGTTGTTTCAGGCTCAGATTGCACTTTCCTGCAGAGACAATTTTATACGTAGGTCCTAAAAAGTCTACCGAACCCATGAGTCACTGATCATAATGCAAAAAATATTATGGGAAAGTGGGTTCAAAAGCCAAAATCTTAAGGCAGAAGGCCTCACGAGAGGGCTGAGCCTCATCTCACCTGAGCTTGTCAAAGGGACAGATCATTCCTTTCTGTGGTGATCAGGCCTTCACCAGAGGCTCCACTAGCCTGTAATTGTAGGATGGAAAAGGTCTCAGAAGAGGTTTTTCGTCAGAAGGAAATGAGAAGAGGGAAGAGACCCAGGATGCTGGGGAAAGTGTGGGTGGCAGGGTACCCATGTGGAGGGAAGCACAGGCAGGTGGAGGTACTGGGGCTCAGGGGTATAGCTCCTTCTCTGAGAGATGGTGGTGCTGCAGATGAGCAGCATTTTATGATGGAATGGTCCTAAAGGCCACAACACGAAATCCCGTCCCTCCTCACCATTTTCTGAAAAGGAGACTTGGGCTCCTGGAGGTTGCTGGTGGCTGACCCACGTGGTAGCAGACAGAGCAAGGGATGAATCAGAGGGAGAGCCTGAGTCAGGTGGACACCCAGGAGGAGGTGAGCCAACCAAAAGGGCTTACAGGCCTGACTAGAACTGGAGAGCCAGCCCTCCTGGGTGTTCCATGATCCAAATGAAGAGCATTTCCAGCCTTTGCGTATCGGTCAGGACTCTACCACCATCAACGGCTCTCCACACTTGGGACTATCCTGCTCTCCAGCTTTCCTACATTGCCATCATTCCTCCACTCCCACTGTCTTGGAAAGAGAGGAAGGAAGAAAGGGAGGAAGGGATGAAGGACTGGAGGGAGAAAGGAAAGAAAGAAAAAGAAACCATCCTATGTGTAGACCTTTCTCAAAACCCTGCCCTTGACCCTGAAATCTGAACTCTCCAAGATTGCTGATCCCATTCTCCAGAAGTTCTTAGATCACTGTTTGCTCCTCTTCCCCGGCTTAGATGACATTTGAGGTAATATTCATCTTGGAAATTATAGATTCCTCTGAAAACAAAGGTTCTAGCTCCTGGGCACTGGAGAGGAGAGATTGACCAACAAAAGGGTTCAACTCCCCAGTCAGTCGCCTGTCACCGTCTATCAAGGTTAGAGAGGATGTCCGGCAGATGTGTGGGCGAGAAGTCCAGCTGCAAAGGCACAGACCCCCACTCACAGGAACTTGTGAGAAGCTCAAGGGTTCCAAGACACAAAAGGACTCAGGAGGAAGTTGAAGGCATGGTTTTGATAAGAAAGTCAGTGTCAGGTGGTCATTCCTGTACCAGGCCAGACAATTCCAGTTTCTTACATGTGACTGATTTAAGCATAAGTGACAGTGTTAACAAGAGAAATCAACACAGAAATAATAATTCAATGAAGAAAACAACTGAAGTGGCCACCCTTCCCTTCATTTCCTTATCATCCTTTTGGTAAAGAGAATGATGCTGAAAAGACCAAAACAGGGCAGCAGCCAGGAGGTGGGGGAGAAAAGCAAAGGGTTATGAAAAAGTCACACACTCAAAAATCAGTCCCTGGATGACCAGAGTTGACAGTACTGGCAACTCACAGGGCTCTGAAAAGAACAAAGGGGTTGAGATTTTTAAAAATTCCATTTATTTTAAGAAAGGAATGTTTGGTTTGTCTACTAATTGTTTTTAGATTAATTCTTAGGGGACAGAGAGGATAAAAAAGTTCTTGCATCCTGTACAATAGGTTGCAATGTTAATCTAAAACACGCATGCATAAAAACAGGGCAGGTGGGGGGGAGGCATGTGTGCGTGTGGCTGTCCTGGGGGACCTGTGGGCCTTTTCCTTTCTTCAGCTTGCAGGAAGTGAGTCTGCACTGGACTTCCCCTTTCTTGCTTAGTTGTCACATCCTTCCAAGACCCCCTAACTTCGTATCACTTTTCGCTTTGTCTCAGTGTTGAATCAGCATGCCCTTCTTCCTAGCACCCAGATGCAGCACCGCTGCACCATCTGGGCCCCAAGCAAAATTACTTGGTTATTCCTCCTTTGTGCCTGAGGCAACAGTCCCAGGGAAGGATGGTGGCATGGCCAAGAACCCGCCACCCCTTACACCCACAACCATCTCTGGGGTATTGCTCTCCGTTGCCAACATAGGGGAGACAATTCCACTGCGATGAGCCCTGGAAAAGTGTATTTCACCCTGGGCTTCACACTTTAAAGGGATAAAGGTGACCTGGAACATGTTCCTACAGGTTCCCAGGAGTCCAACAGGGAGACAAAGGGACTCCGTCAGGACACGTGAGAAGGTGAGGCGGAGCAGCTTAAAGAAAACTCAAATACTGAGGGAAAATGAATCTTCAGGGATCTGAAGGATTCACTGAACTGCAGTGGAAAAGGGTTTAACTTGTTCAGTATGAGAGGCCCTAGGGCTACAAAAGCAGAAGCTACAGGGAAACAGCTTTTGGATCCTCTAAGGGAGAACCCAGGGTTCTGGCAAGATGGAATGGGTTGCTGTGGGAACGGGGAAGTGTACCGGGCATGCACGGAGGATGTCACCGGGCAGCGGCCTTGCCCCTGAGCATCTGAGATGTGCACAGTGGGTGGGGTCTCGTCCCTATTCATTTTGAGTCTCCCACAGGAGAAAACTATCACTGCTCATTTCCTTATGGCTCCACATCACACTCACCCATAAAAAACACTCAGACTTTTCCTAGAAGACTTTCCATTTGAAGACAGCAGTTATTACTAATATAGGGATGACCAGACAACCTTCTGTATCAGAAATACTAAAATATTATGACGATGAGGGCACTCATGTCAGTCCTTTTGCAAACCTCTGTAGGAGTGTGTCTCTGGATCAAAGTATTTTAAAATTCAAGGAGAAAAAAAAAATCATACTACTAGAGATTCAACATTGAACTTACATGAAAATCTAAGACAGAAATAAATGTAACCAGAGAATACCCTGGTAAATGGCATCCTGAAGGGATGCTTTTCATATTTTTAGTCTGTTTTACTCCACCCACGAGAAGATAAAAAGATGCCTTTTCTATTTTTAGATTCTTATCCTCTCCCCATATTATCTGAACTGAGGACATAGCTATATGCTGCAAGCCTATAAAACGCCATTAGCTTAGTTCCCAGCCGCCTGGCTGTCATGCAAATGAACTTATAGCCAGACTGAGCGGACTATTTTATAGACCCACTCAAAGTCTATGCTACATCTCAACCCGCAATTATTTATAAAGGGACTTCTCGTTTATGATTCAGCTACAGCTTGTATTTATTTTTCTTTTACAACCCTGATTATATAGAGACCCACAAATACCATATGGGAGACTCACTGCTAATGTGCATACACTTCTCACATTTATAGGATCTAATTGTACTGTTTGAAAGGGTTTTTAGAAGCAAAATTGGAAGACAGAGCATCCACCTCAAAGTACCAACCCTGCACTTTTGAAGAGAGGCCATTTCAACCTTTCTCCCTATTAAAATGAGTTATTGAGGAGGACTCAAGACGGATGTGGAGCCCTGGCAGTTATAACGAGGCAGGAGAAGGGCCTGGCTCATTTACCATGACAAGTTTTACAAGGGATCCAGCCTCAGGGCTGGGCAGAAGGACCAAGGCAGAGGTGCTAGCTGGTGGATATGAATCAAATAAGACCATTCCTGTGAACTGCTCCCATGCTTCTAAAACTAATGGATCTGACCTGGTTTGTGAAGCTGCAAGCACAATATCAATACAGGATGAGAATCTCACCCTGAAGTTGTCAGCAACATTCAGCTGGGAATTGGCTCAAATCTGAAAACTCAGCTCAAATCAGATAACTTGTAAAGTTGCTTAGCTGCTCACCAAAAAAATAAAAAGAAAAAAACCCCTAATATTTAAGTCAGTAACTATTCTATGAAAACTCCAACTATGGCAATAGGAATATCAAGTGATCCAAACAGGTTTGACAGGTGTCCAGAAATTCAGACTATGGTCACTTGACTCATACTACATATGGTATAGTGTTCTTCGTCCTTTGTCTTCAGAGCACATCTAATTTAGGTCTCTTGACTACTCTTCCTTCCCTAACAGGATGAAGGGACAGATAGGGATTTCCATGCCATCCTCCCATCCTGCTAGGGCCCTTGACAATCGTCCACACTCGTTGCAGGGGCTCCTCTGCATCACACCAACACTGGGTATGTTTGGAACCTGGCAGTGGCCAGTGCATTCTCTACCTACTTCCACGGCAAACCCCACTGTGTTATAAACATGGAGGAGCCAGGATTTCAGCTATGGCTGGACTCCACAGTCTGTGCTTTTAACCACTGCTGATTTGATAACTAACGTGACGACTGCTGTGGAAGTGGGTTGAGAATGGGAGTGTCTATTCCAGGCTATCTGTCCTGAAGTCTGACAGCACCAAGAGGAAATGATACACTATGATCTCAACATCAGTGAGAGGCAGAGATGATAACCTGACCTTGTCATTAACTAAGAATGAATAAAATGGTCCCAGATACCAGCCTCTCCAACTCACTAGGAATTTTCAGTATTTTTGCCCTTGTCAAAGAATCTCAAAAGGGATTTGACTTCATGTGAAATAAAAGCCATGAGATTAAAATTCTGAGGTAATAAAAGCCCCTGAGTCTCAAGGAGAAAAAAAAATATCCTGTTCTTAGAAAAAAGCGTTAAGTGCTGGTAATTATTTTCCCAGAGGAAACACGTGCATCGTGGCCATGCATCGGGGCGCCTTGTACACCCACAAGGCTTTCGCCAGGACAATGGCTCCATTCCCTTGCTATTGACATGTGACTTCCCTCCTGACTTTCTGAAACTAAGAAACCTGTGTTCCTTACGTGAATTGTCCTCCCACCTCTTTACCATCAACCATTATTCATAACATCCTCCAAGACCTGCTTCAGTCACTTCCTTCCTGGAGAAATTCTCAAACTCACCTCACGCAATCCAGGCTCATTACTGCCTTGCTTGGAGGTTTTCTTAGGGCTCCTAAAGAGCTTATATTTGTTTTCTTTCCTGTTCTCTTGTGATTTTGGGTCTGATATCTTCTGGTAGGTAGTAAGCTCAATAAGAATAAGGTAGGCAAAGGTGCTATAAAAAAGGAGCCGCTGTTGTTAACAGTCTCTTCTTTATGCTGGATCACTTACAGAGCCTCCTCTTAGGCTGCAAACACAAGAGGCCCTTAAATTTTATTGAATAAGCCCTTTTAGTTTTCCCTATGCCCATCCCGTAGATCAAGGGTCTGCAAATTATGGTAGGTGGGTCAAATCCAACCCTGTTGTCTGTTTTTGTAAATAAAGTTTTATTGGAACACACCAGTGCTCATTTTTTAATGTACTACCTTCAGCTCAGTAGTTCTCAACTGAGGGTGATTCTGTCCCATTCCCCCCACCCCCACCCCCGCAGGTGACATTTGGCAATGTCTAGACATATTTTTGATTCTCATGACTGGGGGTGGTGGCATCTACTGGCATCTAGTAGACAGAGGTCAGAGGCACGGCTAAATGAACATTCTATGACGCACAGGACACTGCCCCCACAACAAAGAATTTTCCGGCCCCCGTTCCCTGTAGTGCTGAGGGCTGGAAACTGGTAGAGCTGCTTTCAAATGACAAGGTCAGAGTTGAGTCGCTGTGATAGGCTGTATGTGGCCATCGAAACCTAAAACACTAAACTGACGCTTTATGGGAAAAGTTTGAACCTCTGCCTTAGACGTTGGCATTTTCACGGGGTTGGATGGTGGTTGTCCATGGCCCAGCCCTCAACAGTCTTCCAGCAATCACACCCCTGTCCTTGGCCTCAACTACCTCTAATGCTAACTTCCAAATCTGTGTCTTCAGCCCGTACATACCTTAGTCTAGACCAGTGCTACTCAAAGTGGATCTATGGACTAGGTCAGTCCACGATGAGATAAGGAAAGAAATTGAAAGTAAGCTTCTAGAAACTTTATGACATAATAAAGCATGTGGATCTGTGGATTTTTCTTATTGGTCAGACTCTTGGCAAGTCTGGGAGCTGTGTATGATCAGGTCTGAGTGGAAACTGGGTGTGGTCCAAGCAGCTACTCATTGTGCCGGGTATCCTATACAATCCATTGGAAATTGAAACAAAGAAACAAAACACTAAAAAACACTGGTCCTTCACAGAAAGAAGCACTGGACTTTTCTCCCCTAGTCTTTCATACCTTTCTCTGTTGCTTCCTTCAGGTACTTCCCGTTCAGCTTACCCCTGATGGAATTTGCCATCTTTCCTCCTCTTGCCAGCCCTCAGCATAGGCCTCCTATACTTTTCCCTCTCGGTAAATGGCAGGAAGTCACCCAAATCCAAAACCCAGCTGTCATCCCCGACTCCTCGCCCTGCCTCATTCTCCACATCAAGTCCTATTACTTATCTCCTCTTGTCCATCCTACTGCCTCATGCCTCAGCCTCACTTGTAGCTTTCACGATCTCTTGCACAAGGGCATTTGCCTTCCCACCTGTCTCCTTGCCTTCAACCTCATCTTCCACTTTATGTTTCAGTCTCTATCAGAATGCACCATCTAGAATGCTCCCTTAACCTTGAGTGGCAGGCCCACCCTTACAGCCTGGAGATAAGATAGCCTGTGAGGCCCACTTTAGCAATCAGGGTCTCGCCCAACCCTGCAGCTACATGTCCAGCCAGTCCTCAAGGCCTATACTACCCTTTTATACCTCAAACCCACCAACTCTCACACTATACTGCAATTACTAATGTCTGCTCCACTAGGCTGCCTTCTCTTGGGGACAGACTATATTTAATTCATGGCTGGTACTGAACAAATGTTTGTTAAATGAACAAATGAGAAAGTTTGAGATTGCCTTGACATCTTTCCTCTTCAACCCTGCCTGCCCTGCTGAAAATGCAATCTGAGTCTTTCTGTGACTCCTACAGGAAAATAAATTTTAAAAATCATGTAGCAAGGAGCTGTCATCTATTTTCTTGTGGCAAAGGGTTTCTTTCTTTTCCTTTCTCTATCCGTGCAGGGTAAGAATTTAACAGCTTATCAATGTGAGCCACAGTAATTCTACAGACTCATATAGATTGTTGAGATTAAGGCAAAAAATATTTGTTGACATGCTATTTCAAAGGGAAAAGACTTCCATCCATGACTGCCATGTGCAAATAGAGTCTTAGAGAGACAGGCAAGACTCTAGAAAGATCTGACAATACATTTCCCGGAATGCAGACTTACTAGTTACATTTAAGCCAATCTTAAAGAATGAGGCCCAGGAGAAACAATGAGCTTGCTCTCCTGACCTCTCCTTTCAAAAGGAAATGGATTAAGGGGAAACTTGGATTATTTAGCCCAAGATATACAAGGGAACCTGCAAGAAACTGTATAATGAACATTCTACAGAAAAAGATTGTTTTAATATCAGTGTATAGCTAGCACAGATCAAGTACTTAAAAAAAAAAAAACACCACCTATTAAATGAATGAACACATGGGCAAGCAAAACAGTAGATAGAGCTCTCACTGCTATTCTAGGCCTTAGGGGAGGAAAGAACTGGGTGAAACATTGAGCCAGCCCTATAGGATTCTTTTACAACTCCAGACCATATGGGGGCCAGTTACCTCCTGTGTAAATGGGATAATCACCCCAAACCCGTCTATCTCTCAGGTGATTATAAGAGCTGAGTGTGAAAATCTTCATAGTGCTATGCAAGCACAAAGCATCTTTATCCCAAATGAAAAAGCAGAACATCTACTGAAATACAGTGCTAAGGAGGGGAACCATTCTAATTGCCAAAATAACCATATCCATTTTCTCCTTAAAATGTCTCTGGCAGTCACCAATATATGATTGCAGATGGGGCTAAAATGATTTGTGTCTGCCCTGTGAACAACTGGAATTCTTACCTCCAGCTTAATTAGAGAATAATTCTGTCAACAGGACACGGAGCTAACTTCTTTACATGTACATGTATCCTTTATCTGCAAGGGCAATTCCTCCAGCCTTGAGAACAAATGGGACTCCTTTGAGTTAGGAAAATTACAGCCAATGATTGGTCAGATGAAGAAAAATTTAAGGGCATACAGTTATTTTCTTTAAATATTTGGTGAGCTGTCAGGTGAGAGGGAATCAGTACCATTCCAAGAAAAGAATTAGGTGTGTGATTAAGGTTCAAGGAGAGGCCAGGTGGGGCTGGATGGGAAGAAGTCTAACCAACTTGAGTTAATCAGCTTAAAGAATGGGAAAGGCCCATCAAAGGAAGTTTTACAGCTGAGCCTGAGACTGTGGTAGGAATTCCAGAGGGGAGGGAGAGCATTCCTGCACTGGGAGAGGAGTTTGGGGAGATACCCGCTAGTCTGTGTTCCTCATTTCAAGTAGCAGCCCCCGGTATGTGCATGTAAGCTTCATGTACACACAGACAGGTAATAGGATCATAGATTTGTGTTTGAGATTTATTTATACTTAATAAAGAAAACGGATGTTAGAGTTCTAGCTTCTAGGGAATTTTAAGAAAAAAACAATGCTTTTTAGTGAAGTTAAGACTATCCTTAGAATAAAAAGACTTTTTACTGGTTTATAAAATTTTCATTATCTTTTCTCATTTTCCTGATATTAAGGGTACAAAGCAATGCCAGTGACTTTCTCTGAGAGCCTCAGCTTGCTCATCTGTAAAGTGGGGATAGTAACGGTGTCTTCTTAGCAGGAGACGACACATACAAAGCTAGTGTACAGCAAATTCAGGTTTGCTTTTGGAACTTTTATTTCCCCCCAATGTTTCTGATCTGCTGTTGGCTGCGTCTGCAGATGCAGAACCACGGATACAGACAGCCAACTGTATAATTCCTCATTCTGCGAAAAAAATGGAATTGGGAAGAAGTCACTGTTTTACTCCCCATACTGCCCCTGAGATATGTCGGCAGTGGCACTACCTGCCCTGTCAGGTGAGCCCACAGCTTAAGGGCTTAAGAGGAATACAGAACAAAATCCACCCACGAGCGTAAACTTCTACCAAAACTTATGTAAGGCCAAAAATCAACATTAGTTTGGAAAACATTTCACTCTGAAGTCATCTGAGAGCAGGAAAAGAGTTTCCAGTTTGGTGCAATGCCGTGCACAGTGGGACATGTGGCTTGAGCTGATTCATTCAGCGAGCAGCAGGCTTTGGAGAGAGCCTTCCATATGACTTCATCCAGTCCCTGGCTAGTCATTCACCTTCCACAATGTCCATTCAACAACAAACATCTAATAAGGACCTACTGAGTGCCAGGCACTATTCTAGGAACCGAGGCTACAGCAATGATGTGCTCACAGAGCCTACGTCCCAGCATGGAGACAGATGATCAGTAAGCACACCAATGATGAGTGGCTCATGCAGGCATGGCTGAGAGGTCTAGGTGAACATTAGGAAACAACAACGCTCATCCTTCCAGCACCGGGACTGCCCAGTCTGTGCTGTAAGCGGACACATGGTACCGAGCCACCACAGTCACACCTGGGCAGGAGAAAGCTTCAGTGGAGGTTGGAACAGCCCGGCCGAGAAGACTTTGAGGAAGTTCTGGTGGTGGCCTGATTTTCAGAGTACCTTGGATGATCATTATCACCAAAACCAAAGGATTGGAGGAACCTCCTTTTGAATTTGAACATTTGGTAGCCTGGGAAGGAATAATTTTACTATGGTCAGACTTAAGCTTGGGTAACTGAAAAGGATTTCTGGCTTAACAATGCTAAGAGAAGATAACACAGGTAGGACTAGATTGTCCATTTTTTCATTAAGTCCTATTGTAAAAAAGATGAATGCCAAGCTAAACTAGGTTCAGTCCCTACTCTCAAAAGAGCCAGTAGTCTAGGCAGCCACAAGGGTCAACAAATGATCATTTAAACACAATCAGTGTTAAAATAGGAGAAGGTACAAGACACTATGGAAAATGCCTCAGATACAAGGAAAAACCAAACACAAAAAAACAGAATCACAGCTGTTTAGAGCCAGGAGAGAGCTTGGAGAACTTCTACCAGCTTCCTCTGCACCCCCATCCTTCCCCTTGCACATCTTCCCAGACTGAACTTACCCAGAGATGGGCAAGGATTCACCTTGTGACATAGCTGGCCAGTCAAGGGCTTACCCCCGTCTCCTGCTGTGTTAAAAATCAATGTTACGTGTCTGAACTGCTCCTTGGCCAAAAAAAAAAGTTTAAAAATTAAATAAAAAGGGAAAGAATTCACATATATTCTGAAATGGCAAAGCCACATTTTACCTAAAAATGACTTTGCTTGTTTAAAAAGTTGTGTGTAGCCTAAATGATTATAATGGATTTGAACAGAACGGGTCTTTTTCAACTAAACACACAGTCATCTATCATTGGCATGATGCGTCTACAAATATGACCTTCAAGTTGTCACCAGAACATGACGGATTCCCAAATGTGTAAGCTATCTAAATAGAGGCCTGACTTTGAAGTTCTCTGCCCTCCATGTTGGCTTGGGCTGCCCTGCCCAGATTTGCACTAGGTCTGTTTTTTAACGCAGGGTTTTACATATTAGTATAGTAGTAAGACTGCTATGCTAATAGGTGTCACTGATCCTGGCTCACTGAATTCTAGAGCTAGAGATGATCTGAAATCATCTAGAACCAAAACCTTCATCTTAGAGATGAGAATAAGACCCCGAGAGGTCACAGTTCCACAACCTGGGTCAGAGCTAAGACCAGAACCTATGTTTTCTGATCTACAGTCCCTCTGTGATTGTCTCCACTTAATTCTGCATGAGTTTTATCAAATAGAATGGCGGGGGGTTTGCTAGCATCTTCTAGTGCGTTCCTGTGTCTCTGGCCCTGTACACCCTGCAGTTCTCTAAAAGGTTCTTGAGTTCCTTCAGCTCTGTAGGGCAGGCTACAACGGGTGGTGTCTGCCTCTGGCTTGATGGTTCCCAAAGTGTTTCTTGCTAGACTAGTCCTGGCAGCTGCTCTGTGGGCAAAATGATTTGATAGACACTATCTCGGTGTGGAGATTCACTGTACCAGCGACATTCAATGCTCTGAAAAGTCCTGCAGGGAGGGACCTTCATCAGACTGGTTTCCCAAAGAATCCTCTTCTGATGCTATTCCTGTCTCAGAGTTCACATGAGGTGGTGCTGTATTAGCTAACTGCAGGTGTGTGATCTCTGTAACACTCTAACAAAGAATCAAAGGCTAGAAGGTTAATGATGACTTTCTCAAATATGCAAATAAAACCCAAACCACTGAAAATCCAGGTTTTAAAAAATTTTTAATTTGAGGTTCAAGCATTCTACTATTAATTCATGACTTGATCAAGAAAATACTAATTTGAACTCATCAGCCCTTAAACTCATCAGTTTTCTTGGCTATTCAGAAATAGCAAACTTTCTAATATCAATATGATTTGTATTATAAAACTGTATCTTTAATTTAAAAAACTGCTCTTCTACCAGAGGTACTGTCAAACTCAGTCATCACTATGAGACTGGGTGAACCCGGGCACTCAAGAAGTACAATAAGGCCAAGGAAGGCATCTTTTTCTAAAGGAAAGAACATACCTGACTGTTGCTGTAGAACTATTTGGCTACTGATATTATTTATTCTGGTTTGTGGGATGCTGTTTTGGTTTGTAACCTTGAAAGGATGGGGGCAGGAAAAGGGGAGATTCCAAATGGAGGTGAACAGTCCTAACGCTGTTGCCCTCGGTTTTGAGACAACTTGGGTTATTTCAAGCCAAGACATCCCTTCCAGAACCCCTACTTCAATCTGAGCAGCCTCCCACAGCTCATCACAAACCCACAGTATCAAAAGCAGTGGAGGCCAGGCAGGCCCCTTGGGTTATCCAGGGCACCCCTCTAGGTTTCAAAGGCCCTCTTGCTCTGTCTTTCACACCAGAAGGTTATCTGGCAGGGTCTGGGGCATGTACAGAACTTAGAACTGTAATGAGGCCCGAGTTTTGCCAAGGACAGAACCTTCCTGCACACCTTGCTCGTGGTTCCTGCATCTTGCTTTAGCTCCTCTTGGGGCAACATCACGAGTGCCAGGGACTGCAGGGCCAGGCACCATGGATGTGGTCACCAGTCTCAAGGAAGTGACTATCCAGATCAGTTACTGGACCCTGCAACCCCCTGACCTCTAGAACTTCAAAGTAAGGATGTGTTCCACACACTAAACTCCACTTCATGTTTGGGTCCTGATATTCCTAGTAAATCTGTTTGTTTATGGTATAAATTAAACTGCTCGGGTTACCGCTAGCAGTTTGATGCTGGATCCACCGCAGATGACCACTGGCCATACTTGTGAGTTGAACTATCTTCAGTAAATAAAATAATTCACATGGTATTCCCAAAGGCTGGCAATTACTGTCATCTTCCTTTGGGCAGTGGTACTGTGAGATGCAGTGTACTGCGAAACGAGTTCTCTGTCAGAGGCCAAAAACCCTTAAGAGTCTGATATAATAGCTTCCCTGGCCTTCCTCCCTGTTGGTGAGGGTGGGGTATTTATTTAGCATAAGGTCAAACAGACCTGAGTTCAAACCTGATTCTGCTACTTACTTAGCTGTGTGACCATGGCCAAGTTACTAAACCTTTCTGAGCCTGTGTTCTCATCTGGAAAATAAGAACAATACTATCTACCTCAAAGAGCAGTTGTGAATATTAAATGAGACAACAAGTATTAAGCACCTAGGGAAACAACAAAAGCAATAACGAAAGCATCAACTTTTTATTGGGTCTACTCTGGACCTGGCCTGTTCTGAGTGTGTTCTTTTTTAACTCATTTAATCCTCAGAGTAATATTATCCTCATTTTGTAACTGATAAACTGAGGTACACAGGCTAAGTAATTTGCCCCAAGTCACACAAGTATTAAGTGCCAGGACCAAGATATGAACCCAGACAGCCTGCCTCAGAGGCTCTTAACTTCAGGGTTTTTTCCCCATCTCCTTAAGCAGAAGATGCTGATCTTTGTGGAAAATTAGCCAATCATTCATGCACATGCTGGGTTGCTAAACTGCATATGCATGTTTAGGTATGTTCCTTACTGTGTAATTTGGGGCAAATTATGTAAGAGGTCTTTCCACACCTGTAAAATGGGGATATTAACAGTGCCTTCCTCATAGAGTGATTATTAGAAATAAATGAGTTACTCAAGGTAAAGGGCTAAGAACAGGGCTTGGCACTTAGGGCAGGCTCCATGTAGGAAGTACCTTTGACATACAAATTCATGGAACAGTGGGATATATTAGGAGAATTCTTTGGCTTCCGTGCTTGGTAAAGATTTTGTGGCTGGCTTAATCTAGTAGTTTCAAATGACTATACTGTCCTTGCTCTCTGGCAAACATACTGCATTTAAAAAACAGATTTTGGGGCTTCCCTAGTGGCGCAGTGGTTGAGAGTCCACCTGCCAATGCAGGGGACACGGGTTTGTGCCCCGGTCTGGAAGATCCCACATGCCGTGGAGCGGCTGGGCCCGTGGGCCATGGCCGCTGAGCCTGCGCGTCCGGAACCTGTGCTCCGCAACGGGAGAGGCCACAATAGTGAGAGGCCCGCGTACCGCCAAAAAAAAAAAAAAAAAATAGATTTAAGTTTTTATTCCATCAGTGAATAAACAGGTACACAGGATTCTAGTTAGAAAGAAAATTAGGCCCAGCTTAAATAAAATCAGACTGAAAGCAAGAATTTTCATAATTAAAAAAAAAATCAGAGCAGTCTTCCTAGAGGTTTTTCAGGTTATGAATTGGAAGTCCACTCTCTGGATAAATGTTATGGCTACTGGGCAAAGAGCTTGTGAAAAATTTATGGCCTGGTAAAAGTCTGTTGGTGATGTAGGTTAAAACAACTTTATCCCCAATGCTGTTGAACACCACGAATTTTAGAAGGGAAAAAGGGCAGCTTTTGTGAACATGTTGGACATAAAACACCACTTTAAAGGAAAAGTTGGACAGCAGGTAGGACAAACCAGCTCGTGTGAACAGTTCTGCAATGATTTTTATGGCATTGTATTTATTCATATTGCACCACGTTTAAATTTACAATAAAAAGCAAAAAAATGTGCAACACTTATTACTCTGGCTGTCTTTACATGTTCCACTGAGATACAAAACAGAATTTCACTGCTCAGATCTTAAGGGAAGGGGGAGCTCATCTTATTTCATGTCTGTAGCTGCTGCCACAGTCATAGCACCATGTTCCAATCATGGAATTCATAATGTAAATCTCTTGCAGATGATAACCACTGGAAAACAGGAACTGCCATGGATCCAGAAAGGCTTCCAAATTTCTCCTCTAATGTTCTTATCTGTGAGCCCAGAGGCTGGTACTGAGTGTTTTATTCAATGAGTGATGCCTGTTGGGAAACCTACATTCTTTAAGAGACTTAATGAAGAACTCTCAACCATTCCTTGGTTCTTTGACTATTAGTCTTTATCATTAATTTCACATGACACAATGCCAGACATTTCACAACTGCCCTAACTTATCTCTGAGTGTTTCAGCCTAATCTGAAAACATACCTGTGTAGCTTATTCTTAACTGTCACAAGAGCTCATAACAGATCTTAGCTGGTATCAAAAAGAGAATCTCTGGAACTGTCCAGAAAAGAAGCTGCATTTCCTTGGTCGTTAGATGAAAGATCTTTTCGAAGTTAGAAGGTTATAGGAGTCTTTTAAATTGCCTTAGGGATACCCCTGGGGCATCATCAGGGCTTCTAGGTGAGCCTTTTGTCTCCCCGTGCTTCCCTGGGAAGTCCCCAAGAAAGGCTTTCCTATTCAAATCTGCTGCTCTCCAGATTTGTGTTCTTTTTTAAAGGCAGCGCCCCCAAGAAACTCTAGGATGCTACTGTGAAGCCTAAGAGCTGGGGGGTGGGGAGGAAACCTTTGTCTCCCTAACACACTCATAAATTCCCTCCCCTTACCCAGCACCTCCCACCCCACCACCTAGCATGCATCAGCGGCGACTCCCCCAAATACACCAGGTCTGGAAAGATTCATGTTGCAATACCCTTCTGACATTCCTATTCCCGCCCTCATTTTAATTCACTCACTTTTTTTTTTTTTTAAACAAAATGTAATTACTTGACTGTCAGCTTGGGCTGCACTCTGGGGCTTTTACTCCTTTCAACACAGCTGCGCTCCCGGCTTTGATGCTGCTGTCCACGCAGCTTGTCCCAGCCACAGCCTGGCTCTCGGTAATGTAACATTCAAGTGCATATTTATTTTTAAACTGACCTCTCAGACTGTACAGTATAAAGGAGGTCCTGCCAAAAAATATGCTACTTTCTATTTATAAGATGAAACACATGCCTCCCGAAGTCGAGAGGGGGATGGAGTATAATAATCCATAACGAAAAAATGGCCAGATCCATTCGTCCTTACATGTCCGATACTTGTCAAGACAGTTAGTTTCAAGGAGAAAGGGGAAAAAAATATTGAAAACACTTCAGTTGTTCAGAAACCACCGTACAAAAAAAAAAAAAAATCGACTGCCAGATCTGCAGGTTGGAGCCCCAGGCACAATGCCCCTTGTCAAGTGAGGAGAGGGCACCCAGCGGGTATTGCCACCTCAGATCTGCACCGTGCACCCTGTGCAGCCCTGATGCCAATCCTCGGTGGGAGGGGAGCGGTAGCCATGTGCGGCTTGTTCTCAGATGGAAAAATGCAGTACGCGCCCAGAATGGCTGTCAATAGCTCGGAGGGTGCAGTGTAGCCGCGCAGCCTCACCCTGAAAAGTGGTGGGCACAAACGGTGGAGCTCTGCGATCTGGTCGTGCCGCTCGCACCCCTCCCAGTTTGCTTTATGTCCCCTTTGATCCGTTGGACACCAGCTGGAAGGGGATGCCCTAGGTATCCCTGCTCCCTGTGCATTTCCAAGCCTAGCCCCCCGCGCACGCCGGAAGCGGCCACGGCCGCCGGTTTGGACATACACACGCGCAGAGAAGGAGCCGTGGGCAGGCAGCAACTCACCAGCGGCGCCAAGGATCCCAGCCGCTGACCCCGGGGCCGGGCGCCGCAGTTCCCGAAGGCGCACGCAGTCCCTGCCCGCCACGCGCAGATCCAGCCGGGTCGGCCGGAGCGGCGCCTGCTCACAGCATTATGCGCTCGGAGACGGCGTGAAGGCGCCCAAGGCCGGGGTCTCTGAACTCTCCCCCAGCTCGGGCCCCACCGCTGCCCTCCCCGCCCTCTCGGACCGCGGCCGGGAGAGAAGGTGCAAGCTAGACTGAGCACTCCGCAGCCGTACTCCCGTACCGAACCTGCGAAGGGCGGGGCGGGGCGGCGCGGGGCGGGGCCGGCGGCGCGCGGGGCGGGTCAGGGCGGGGCGGAGGGCGGGGGCCGCAGGCAGACCCTTCTAGCCGCTGTACCTGAGCCCCGGCCCGGAGCGGGCGGACCGGGTTCACCCGCGGCCCGGCCTGCGGGCCCCCAAAGGACAATGGATTTTCATCGTTACCGCCCCAGCGCCACCCCCAGGGATGCGGCTGCCCTGCGAGAAGCTGCGTTCGGCTCCCTCGTCACAAAGAAAGGTCTCGGGATGCTCGGTTCGAAGAGGGACCCGGGGTGCTAGCTCCAGGGTGCCCGAGGACAAAGGGACTCCGCCCGCACCCCGGACACCTGTACAAGACCTTGTGCGCCCACCTCTCTTCGTCCCAACGATCCGATCTAGCCCGGCAAGGCTCCGGCGCGGCGGCCGGGGGGCCCTCGGGCAAGAGAAGCCACCTGACCGCGCCGCCCCGGCCCGGCCTCGGGCCCCCGGGCCACTCGAAGCCCCGGTTTGTGGGGGAGGGTCGTGTTCTGACAGTTTCCAGCTTGATCCCCTTGGAGCTGCCGCCAAAACCCGGAGACTGGACTTGGCGCACTGGAGACGGCAGGGGCTGCTGGCTGAGCAGGGGCAAGCGAACAGCCGACGCTGCAGGTTTTTCCAGTCCAGGGGGAGGCGTTTCCTCTCCCGCGGGGTCCCTAAAAGAGATCTGCCTAAAGCTGGGGCAAGCGTGTGGCGGCCGCCCCCGGACGAGCGACGGGGCGCGAGTGGCGCAGTGGCTGGCCCTGGAGCGTAAAATTCAGCCCTGGGCGGCACCTGCGCCCGCTGCGCGCCCAGCCCCTTCGCCCGGAGGCCGAACGTGGACCCGGTTAATTAATTTTCTTAATCCGTCTCCGTCTCTTCCTCCTCGAGTCTTCGGCCTGGGGAATGAGTAGGCGACAGGAAACGGTGGTGTTTTCCGGTCGTTAAGGTCCCAGCCCGCACGTTCGGCCTGGGGAGGGGACTGGAACCCTGGAGAGTCGGGCTCTCAGGGCCCGACCCCAGCCCCGGGACTCTCAGGTTGAATGGAAATCCTGGCACAAAGAGCGATCCTCCAGGGGACCTTGACTTTCCAGAGCGGTATCAGCTTCAGGTCATCACAGCGACGCCCCTGGGTCTGTCTGCAACCTTGAAGGATGCACATTAAGCCTATGTTGTAAACCTCGTCTGATATTAAGGTGAAGTGAAAAGGAAACGGACACAACTGTTCTGGATAGCAAAATACTTGGGTGGAGTGTTAAAAGCCTCAAAGAAAATAATAGTTGGCAGGTCAAATGGCCACGAAGTTGGAAGTCAAATACAAAATTCAGCTGAAGTGATGTTAGAAATATGACAAGCAAAACAGTCCATGAAGATAAGAGACCCAGCATCGTTTCTTTTCTTCAAATGACAACTACTCCGAAGTTTCCTTTGGCAGATACCTGAATTTTACTCCAGATTCCTAAGAGTTTTACTAGGGGTTCATATTTCAAAATACATGTTCCATTTGGCACTAATGTATATATTTTATGTATGAATTTATTGAAAAATATTAAATGTTACTGGCCTACTTAGATAAAGTTATTTTATAAATATTTATGCATAGCTTTCATTGCACATAGTATTTTTATAAGTACAAATAATATGTATATATATTTATTAAATACCACATGAAAAATTCGTTTCGCACACACATTCCCCACCCCCGGTACGCGGGCCTCACTGTTGTGGCCTGTCCCGTTGCGGAGCACAGGCTCCAGACACGCAGGATCAGCGGCCATGGCTCACAGGCCTGGTCGCTTCGCGGCATGTGGGATCTTCCCGGACCGGGGCACGAACCCGTGTCCCCTGCATCGGCAGGCGGACTCTCAACCACTGCGCCACCAGGGAAGCCCCGCACACACATTCTTTACACGTGTGTCTTGCGTGTAAAAAATTTTTTTTTCATTTGCTGTGTCATTAGATGCTGTTAAAAACACTTTATTTCCACATGACTAAGTAACTTGTTTTACAGCTTATGCAAATATAGAGTGGAAAGTTTTTTGAGGTAGCAATTTTATTCCCAAACCCCATTTTCACTTTTCTACACCGTTCCTTAACTTCTAGAGACCTTCCCTCTCTGCCCTTTCTTTATGAGACTTCACTTCTGGGCTCTAAACAGTTTATCTGGAACCTACCCCTTCAAGGGCCTAGTGGTGGTGATTTGATTTATCCTGGCTTCTTTGATGTTCCACATTATTTATTTGCACTGGACATCTTGGTACTGAACATCTCCAGTGAGGGAGAATGCCCTTATATAGTGGATTATCCTTCCAAACGAGGCATTTCCTGTACCATGATGTCTTTTGGGTTTGGTGGATTTTTATTTCAATATGGAAGAGAGAGAAAAACTTTGCTTTAGGAAGATTTTAGGAGTTCTGAGATTCTGCTCTGGGTTACAGAAAAGTTCAGCACCTTGAAAAACAGGTGGTTACCTTAGAAAACTAAGTGAGACTAAGAAAGTGAACACAGAGAAGCTATTTTAATTAGTTTCACTTAATGTACTTATATCTGTAGAGCAAGCAACTGTCAGGTCCAACGATGAGGTATTTTTCTAGTCCCTGCTGTGGGAGAAGAGCGAAGAAGTATTAGTAGAAACCTGCAATCTACTTAGGAGGCAGAGAGCAACAAGCCAGTGTATGCAGACAAGTGCAGAATAAAATATTCTAGGCTTTTGCCATTAAGTATGGTCCTGGGACCAGCACCAAACCTCACTCCGGAGCTACTGAACTGGAATCTTCATTTTAATGAAATGTAGATGGTTCATGTGCACATTTGATGTGTGAGAAGCACTGGTCAAAAGGAGTGGATCTCAATCTTTTAAGTCACAGACTCATTTTAAAATCTCATGGGACTTATGAACACTCTTGTGAAAATACGCATGGAGGATTACACAAACTCTTTCACATTCAGTTTCAGGGTTCCCCTGAACACCAATCTATTGATGGCGAGGAAGTCCTAAGTAAAACCTCCGGTCACAGTGTCAGAAGAGCTGCTGAGTGTCATCCAGAAGAGTTAGGGAAGGATTCTTACAGGAGGCAGAGCTTAAATTAAGTTTTGAAATATGGGAGAGACTGAACAGGGAGAGGAGTCAAGAAGGGTGTTTCAAGGGGGAGAAATGCATGGGTAAATTGGTCCAGAAGAGAAAACAACAGATACCAATTTTTATACGGAGTAAGATGAAGCTTAATGAGATTGTAGATTGATAGTACGGTCTCCTTGCAATTTATTATCACTGTTTGGACCTCCAAAAAATGAAACTGGACTGTGGGTTCAGTGGTTGCTCCACTTTGGGGGCAACCAGGAACCCTCTGACATATGGTTCTATGAAAGACCTCATTTCCAATGACCAGCTCTCCCTCTCACTCACTCTGCCCTGGCCACATGGCCTCCAGGCTTTTCCAGGAACTCCAGGAGTACCTGGGGCACTCCGTATGCCTGGGTACTTCTTCCCCCGAAACCAAAAGGATCCCTTAAGGTCTTTATTCAAATGAGACTTCAGAGGAGAGGCTATTCCTCTGGAATAGCAGCACCACCCACATTCCCTTTCCCTGCTTAAAGCAGGAAGAATTTCTTCATTACCTGACATTATGTTATATTTACTTATAGATTCATTTATGGCCTGCTTCCTCTAATTTGTGGACTTTCTTTGCTGTTGTATCTTGCATACCCAAAGTGGGGGCTGGCACATAGTAGGTACTCAATAAATACATATTGAATAAGTGACCCCTTGACTACAACCAGTGATGAATGTAAAAGCCATGTTCACAAACTCCATAGCTCCAGAAATAGTAACATATTAAACATTCCTGAAATATACTATACATATGCTGAGACTGAATTTTCAACCACTTTTCTTTAGTCTAGCTGAACAAGAAATACTAAACACATGGAACATTTTAAGTCCTGAAATTCAAACATTTAAAAGTAAGGTTTACAAAAAATGTCTTTATAGTCCATGTACAATGCATAACTATTTCTCTTGTAGCAAAGCTGAAACACACTGGTGTGTACTCAGCTGGGGTTTTCCTCCAAAATGCCACATTCAGACTGAATTCTTGTGTGTATGTTCTTGATTATGCCCCACCCCGCCAAGTTAGATTTAAGGAAAAATGTAAGAGAAACTGGAAGTTTAGAACATTTTGAACAAGAATGTCCTTATAGCTGGAGGATTCCCCTCCTTGCTACCCAAATAGAATTGCACCAGTCCTGGAAATAAAGTTAACCTGTGCTAATGAATTTGGCTGAACAGTTGCCAAAAGCTGAGGAATTTTCTAACCAGTGATTTCCCTGTAAATAAAGAACGTCAGGTCACATCTCGGTTAGGAGATTTCACTTTCGCCTAATCAAATGCAGCAGGAAATAGTATATATGAGATGGTGTGAGCATGCAGACTACAGGCCTAGCATACAGTTCTGAGCAGGTTAGACAGTGAACCACCAAATCCTAGGAGGACTCTTGGCATTTGAATTGGCTTTTGAACTCAGGTAGCACCAATTTTACTCGTGGGTAAGGCCTTCAAATATAGCTGCATACTTGGACTTGATTTTTGACTGGAAACCAGTGACTAATAAATAACATTACCTAATATCAATATTTAAATAGCCTTCCAGGCTTAAAAACCCTTTGACATTCATCTCATTCTTCCTCATCTTAGGTTGTTTGTCCATGTTGGGTAGGTGAGGCCCTTAGGATTGATTTACAGTTTGTCTCTTTCCAGAAGGGCTCTAAGGCGACTTAAAAGCCTTTTGTGTATAGTGAGGAGTCATTCCTATTATATTCTTTGTGATGTGCTCTTTCTCCAGAGAGCTGTATGTCTCCCTCCTTAGATTCTTTCAAGTCTTTGCTTAAATGTTAGCTCCCCAGAGGCTTTGAACACGTCCTATATGTCAGCCTTTCACCTCCACACATTCTGCATCTGCAGATTCAACTAACTATGGATTGAAAATATTCCCCCCACAAAATAATTCCAGAAAGTTCCAAAAACCAAAACTTGAATTTGCCACACACTGGCAACTATTTACATAGCATTTATATTGTATTAGGTATAACAAGTAATCCAGAGATGATTTAAAGTATACAGGAGGATGTATGTAGGTTATATGCAAATACTGTGCTATTTTATATAAGGAACTTGAGCATCCTGGGATTTTGTTATCTTTAGGTCATCCTGGAACCAATACCTAGGACTGACTGTATAAAATTTCACTCATGGTCCTTTTTATCTCTTTACCCCCCTTTATTCATAGCACTTATCATTCAACAGATTGTATATTTATTTGTTTATTTTCTCCTCTACCCCATATCACTAGAATGTAAGCTCTATGAGGGCAAAAACTTTGTTTTATTCACAGCTGCATCCCAACAACTTGATCAGTGCTTGGCACATAGTAGGGACTTAATGAATATTTGTCAAGTGAGTAAATGAACATGTTCTCAGAGCTTAGTACAGATACCTGGCACATGATAAATATTTTTGAATCAAAGAATGCTTTATTGAATGAACTAGAGCAAGGTGTGTGATTCATTCAAGGTCATGCAGACAGTGAAAACTTGGTTTGTATAGATTTCAATCCCGGCTAATTCTTTCTCTGATGCGTCTTCATTTGTATACCTGGTATCAAATCCAGACTGTTGCATTGTCAAAGTTTCTTTATTCATCCAATTTGGTACCTGCCAAAAAGAACATTATAAAACTATGACAGTGATTATAAGATGAGCAGGAAGTAAAATTTTGTCTGTTAATGTTCTGGGCTAGTGAGAAACAAATTGAAAAAAGAGAGGGGAAGAGAGAGGTCTGTAATGATACCCCCATTTCTCCTGCTCTCCTACATGCATTTATGCACTTACATGGAAGGACAGGTACCCATATACCTCCCCCCAACACAGGCACCAAACATACTCCTACCCTGCAGGTACATAATGCCTTCAGCATCTCTGCCTTTCTTGTGTCACCTTTCTTGTTTTACCCATTGTCAGAAGTTCCTGTGCACAAAGGACAGACCATCTTCTGATGGGCTTATTGCAGATCGCTTAATTTGGACTCGCACGCAGAAAGCCAGGAAATGTGCAGTGGGGGACATCCAGGACAGTCCTTACATTTACTTCACAGAGAACATTTTATAGGGATGTTTGAAAACCACATCTGACAATAATCTCCTGCTAGGGTCCCAAGGTCAGTTAGGCTCAGGCTCAGGCCCCTTTGCTGCAGCTCACTCTGCTGATGGACCAGACTCATCAGCACACCTCTCCCACCTGGCATTGTGGATGCTCTGAAGCCCACTTGTTAGCCTTTGTCCTCAACGCTGTAGAAACAATGGTTGTGGTAGTTTCCTCAAGGAGGATAACAGATAGGTAGACGTGTGCCCTTGAGAGTGCTTTGAGCTGCCTGACTGCTGACTGAACTGGAGAAGGAGGGGAGGGGAGCCATTTCACACATTCAACAGGAATTTATTGGAGGCCCACACGGTGCCAAGGAATTGGGCCAGTAATATTGGCACTGCTCTTGGGCTGACCTATGTTTCTCTCATCTTTCCAAACCTACTTGACTCAATATGAAAGCTGTGTTCCAGAGGCCTTCATCTTAACCTTCCAGGGACATCTAGATGCTCCTGGCTGTGGTCCAGTCACTTGTCTGAGCAGAAGGACATGTTATGCAAATTAGGCACCCACACAAGAATCAGCACATGGTAACCCTGTGTTTTGTACCTAAGCCCAGAAATGCTGTGAGATTTATCAAGTGAACACTGAATGCTGAGCTTTTTCAAAGGTAGCTGTCTCCTTTGTGGCCCTATATTAAAATCTCTGTTCCTAGAGTGGTCTAAGACTCTTTTTGGTTTGTGAAGTCCTATCTTTAAATTGTTTCTAATTGTGGATCTGTCTAGAAAGCAAAGATAAGAAATGTGCACATTCATTCCATTATGCTGTAACTCTCAGGACCTGCTGCATAAATCTGCTTGATAGTGAATGCGACCTAACATTCTTATTGTTATGCAACATATACATGTTGAACACCAGAGTATAAGGCGCTGTGACAGGTACTCTAAAGGATGCAAAGAAGAATTATGCTGCCTACACTTGGGCAGTTTATAATTTGTTGAGGTGATAAAGCAAGCATACAGGTAACTATAATCCAAGACACTATGTGATAAATGTCATCAGCTCCATGATATTTTACAAATGCCAAATAGGGACACATGTTCTGACATGTTATCTGACAATGGGACAACATGTATCTAAATTGAGACCATCTGGATTATCTAGGATGGATACTGCTATTTCACTGTACATGAGTGGTTTTAAAGGTTTTTCCTTTTTAAATGGAATTGTAAGAAGGACCTTGGTATATGTTATAGGCAAAAGTGCAGCTGTTCTGGTTGACCTGTAGTGGGGAGCCCTTCCCCTCCTAGCCCTCTACCCTTTCACTAAGGAGTTTCTTGAAACTTCCTTCTGACTCTCATGGGCTCCAAGAAACACACTTGAAACTATGGCAAGATGATGAGTAAGTGGAGAGATTGCTTCCAGTTGGCCTGATGGAGGAGGTGGCATTTGAAGTTAGTCTTAGTATAGGGTGATCGTTGGACTTTGCATTGTACAGGGCTGAAGCATGTGGTCTAAGTGTACCTACACTAGGCACAGATCTTCACAACCTGGTAAATGGCCTCCGTAGAGGGTGTCAGGGAGGATCCAGCACTTGGTGCCCTCCCAGTCATGTGGACTTCTCCCCCCACATTGCTGAATTTCGTGGTGGTGAAGGATCTGAGGTTCATCTCCGGCCTCCTCTGACCTTCTCTCCCTTGCCCCTCCTCCTCCTCCTCTCTGTCCCTCCATAAGGAACTTTCTGCTGTCCCTGTGTCTGCTCAAAGGCCCAGCTTCTCTGGATATTTGTCCTTTGCCAGCAGCTACACTTACAGTGGATTCTAACATTTATTTCTTTAGCATTAGACCCCAGAAGCAGACACCCAGGTCACGGCAACAATGAGTGAACACTACTATCCTCAGAGAATGCTGTGCTTTCTTCCAAGGAGGCCAGGCTTGGGAGGGAGGACCCACTCAGGAGCCATAGAACCAGTGAACTAGAACTCTGGTCCTTTAGCATAGCTAATTCTGGCTAATCAAGGTTTTACAGCACCTTGGAGTATAGTTAACCTTCATTGGGAAGTGGGCTGCCTACTCTGAGGTTCATGCTGTCTTGCAATACCCAAATATTAGGATTTTATTTTATTTTATTATTATTTTTTTTTGTGTGGTACGTGGGCCTCTCACTGTTGTGGCCTCTCCCATTGTGGAGCACAGGCTCCAGACGTGCAGGCTCAGCGGCCATGGCTCACGCACCCAGCCTCTCCGCGAAATGTGGGATCTTCCCGGACCGGGGCACGAACCCATGTCCCCTGCATCGGCAGGTGGACTCTCAACCACCGCGCCACCAGGGAAGTCCAAATATTAGGATTTTAGATGGAGGAATGAGCAAATCTCAGACACTATTCTCTTCCTTAATTGCTTTGTTATCCCTTGTCAGGCTAAAGACCTAGTTAGCTATAAAAGAAAACAGGGTTTCCACAGAAAGATGAAAGTCATACCCAGACTTACAGATGTGTGAGGGCTGTGCAGAAAATTCAATTTGATTAAAAAATATATTTGTTGAGGTTTTTTCTTTATTGTTTAAAGCAGTCTTAGGTTCACAGCAAAATCACGCAGAAAGTGCATAGAGTTTCCATATACCTTCTGCTCCCACACTCATACAGCCTCCCCCTGTATCAACATCCTGCAGCAGAGTGGTACATTTATTACAGTCAATGAACCTGAATTGACACATCTTTATCAGCAGTCCACAGTTTGTGTTAGAGTTCACTCTTGGTGTTGTACATTCTGTGGGTATGGACAAATATACAATGACCTGAATCCACTATTATAGTATCATACAGAATAGTTTTACTGCCTTAAAAATCAGCTGTACTTCACCTATTCATCCATCCCTTCCTCCTTATTCCTGGCAACAACTGATCTTTTTACTCTCTCCATAGTTTTGCCTTTTCCAGAATGTTATATAGTTGGAATTGTACAGTATGTAGCCTTTTCAGATTAGCTTCTTTCACTTAGTAATATACATTTAAGTTTTCTCCATGTCTTTTCATGGCTTGATAGCTCATGTCCTTTTAGCACTAAATAACATTCCATTGTCTGGATGTACCACAGTTTATCAATTCTCCTACTGAATATTTGTTGAGTTTTTACTCTGAATAAAGCATTAAACTATATGCAATTGGGGGATATAATAACATAAGACATAGTTTATAAAACAAGACATTGTTCTGTTGTTCAAGGAGCTTACACTCCACTAGGGACTTTTGTTAAGGGGTAGACTGGAGCAAAGTTGTTACAAGGAAGGAGAGGTTCCAACTGGTTAAATTCCAGGCTTCGTGAAAACACATGAGGAGGGATGAGAAGAATGGGTAGGATTCCAGCGTTGTTATGGGCTGAGTCATGTCACCTCAAAATCCATATCTTGATGTCCTAATCCCCAACACCTCAGAATGTGTCAAGACTTGGAGCTGGGGTCTTTAAAGAGGTAATTAAGGCTAAATGAGGCCTTATGGGTGGATCCTAAGCCAATATGACTGGTGTACTTATCAGAAAAGGAAAAGACATCAGGGATCATGCACAGAGTAAAGGCCCTCTGATGACACAGCAGGAAAGCAGCCATCTGCAAAACACGAAGAGAGGCCTTAGAAGAAAGCAGCCCTGCCTGCATCTTGATCTGGGACTTCCAGCCTCTAAAATGAGAGAAAACAGGTGCATGTTGTTTAAGCCACCCAGATTTTTTTTATAGCAGCCCTAACAAACTAATACATACGTGAAGATGGGAAGGTGGGTAATTCTACAGTGAGAATGGCATGAGGAATGTGCAGAGGCTGGGAAACACGGCTGAGCTTAAGAACACGACAGAGCCGAGGTTGGCTGGTTGTTGGGGCCGTGTTACCAGGCTGTGGTTGGCCTTGGGGTAGCCAGCAGAGGGGAGTTCATGAAGGTGCCATGGTGGGGTGGGTCCCGGGATTTCCCTTGTGAGTTCAGCCACCATGGCAGCAGTGCCTTGGTCTTAGTTGGTGTTTGTATTCTACAAATGTCTTTAAAATGCATTGGCTTGCTTCTATGTTACCCTTGGTGCCAGCACACAATGGTTTTAATAGGCTGAATCTGCAACACTAAAAAACATGTTTTGACAGAGAAACACTAGCTAAGAAGATGCTGTGGTGTTTCTTGTCACCGGGCGAGAACCAGGCCTTTCCTGGCTTTCCTTCTCAATCTCAAAGCAAACAGTTCTCCAAAATGGTGCTGCAGACATGTCTGATTGATTAAAAGAACATCGGAGCTTAATAGGACCTTAGAAGTCACTAATTCTGCCCCCGCCCTATTTTACAGCAGAGGAAATGGAAGCCTAGAAAAAGTTAGTGACGTTCTCAAGATCATCCAGTTAGTTAGTGGCAAAGGCTTCTAAGTCTAGAAAGTTGTTGTTATTATTACTTTTTGCTAAATAATTTTGATTTTATTTGGAAAAAGAGGCTCATCCCTGCAAGGATTAGGATGGGAAAGTGCTATGAATAATGTCTCTGGAGGGATCAATGGCATCAAGGTGAAAATTGTGTACTCTGGAGTCAGACACCAGGGTTCAAACGCCAGTTCTCCATTGGCTAGTTGTGTGACCTTGGGGTTCCTGCTTAAGCTCTCGAAGACTTAGTGCTTTATCTGTAAGAATGGTGTTGTTGAGGGGAGGTTATCATAGAACTCATCTTGAGAGAGGGTATCAAGATTAAGTGAAATAGGGACTTCCCTGGCAGTCCGGTGGTTAAAACTCCGAGCTCCCAATGCAGGGGACATGGGTTTGATCCCTGGTCAGGGAACTAAGATCCCACATGCCACATGGTGCGGCCCCCCCATAAAGAAAAACAAGAAAAAAAAACACAATAGGAAGATGAAGTGAAACAGTTCTTATGAATGTGACTGGCACATTATCAAACCTCAAAAAAAAGTATAAACCTCAAAAAGAAAAAAACCTCAAAGTGTTTTTCCTACCCCACAAGGATAGTCTTGTTTGTCTCTGTGTCCCTAGGACCTGGAACAAGCCCTGTCACAGAGCCCATGTGCAACAAATGTGTGTTGAATGAATAAAGCATCAGAAGTGGCCCAGGAGGAACAGTAGCACATACAGCTGGGAAAAGAAAAAGGAAAACAGATGATAAAAAGTGGATAAGGGAGATCTGCAAATACTGAGATTCTTAGGCAAGTGGAAAGATTTGAGAAATATTCAATGGGAGTAAATGGGAAAGAAGAATCTCTCACCCCCAGGGGGTTGCATGGGACCATACAACTGGTGCACTTGACATGCCTTGCAAAGCATGAAGTACAAAACAGGTGTGCAGGAGCCATCAATACCAGAAGCAGCCTCATCTTACTAGGATTTGAAGGAGAGTTTACCCCAAGCATCTTGAGAGGCATACACCGTTTAGACCTCAGGAAGCAGGGAGGTCAAGGGGGAAGAGACTGAGGACAGTCTCAGGCGGCACCAGTAAAAATAGACCCAACAATAAAGACTTTGCAAGGTGGAGTGTATTAAGCATATCTTTTTATTCTGATGCTTTGACATCTTGGGGCCATGCAGATACTGGAAGGGACTGCCCCTCTCAGGGTTAGCTAATTCCCAGAGATAGCAAACAGCTTGCATGTGAACATATCTTTTTTCTTTTTTTTTTTGGATCTTAGTTCCCCAGGGATCGAACCTGTGTCCCCTGCAGTGGAAGTGCAGAGTCCTAACCACTGGACCGCCAGGGAAGTCCTGGGAACATGTCTTTTATATGCACACCAACCAATCCAAAGGCCATACCCCAGCCACCCCCTTTAGATCAGACTCCCAAAGGGCTCTCAATGGGAGCCCACCATCCCCCTGCCCCAAGAAGCTGAAGACCAGATACCAGACAACGAGACCTCCCACCCCCCAACCCAGAGCCCACTGAAATGACTCAAACTAGCCCATCCTAAACCTGCGTACCCCGCCTTGCCTTGCCTTTCCCGTGGAAGTCATGATACAGTCTTTCACTCATGTTCTTCCCCCTTGTTCCTCTTCCTTCTGTTAGGCCCTGGTGCTTCCCCATGTTGTCTGCATGGTGTGCTATGGCTCCTGTGTCTAGGGATCTATGACTATAGAAACCTTCAGGACAGTTTTTTTCATGTCTGCGTGTCTTACCACACCTGACTAAAACACACCCCAGGTACCCTTACAAAAAGGAGCCATCCGCGTTTCTAGGATTGTCCTCTACCCAGATGACAGCCCTCTCTTCCCTTATTGAGCATGTTTTTTTGTTTTGTTTTGTTTTGTTTTGTTTTTGCGGTACGCGGGCCTCTCACTGCTGTGGCCTCTCCCGTTGCGGAGCACGGGCTCTGGACGCGCAGGCTCAGCGGCCATGGCTCATGGGCCCACCCGCTCCGCGGCATGTGGGATACTCCCGGACCGGGGCATGAACCCGTGTCCTCTGCATCGGCAGGCAGACTCTCAACCACTGCGCTACCAGGGAAGCCCTTGAGCATATTTTTCTCTTTGGTTTGGAGTTGATATTCTCCTGTGTTCTGAGAAGTTACTTTCTGCATCTCTGTCTCTCACTGTCTCTGTTTCTGTCTCTGTCAGTCTTTCTGTCTCATTTACTTATTAGCCCACACATCTTTTTTGCTCTCTTGTTTGAGGTTGGAGGACAGAGGAGCTAAAGCTGAATGGAGGAAACAAGTTGATGGTTTCTACACCCATTTCTTTTTTTTTTTTATTATTTCTACTGGATTTATTATTTTTTCTTTTAAATATTTATGTATTTATTTGGTTGCACCGGGTCTTAGTTGCAGCTTGTGGGCTCCTTAGTTGTGGCATGCGAACTCTTAGTTGCAGCCTGCAGGTTCCCTGACCAGGGGTCAAACCTGGGCACCCTGCATTGGGAGCATGGAGTCTTATCCACTGCACCACCAAGGAAGTCCCCTCTACAGCCATTTCTAACATGACCCCAAAGAAGTACACCTCTTCTGTAGCCTGAGCTATTTCAAAACTGCTCTCAATGCTAGTGACTCAGATTTCTTGTTTATTTTTTAACTTTTATTCCCCACTCCTGACAAGCTTTTAATATTTTTAAAAAGTAGCCAATCACTTATTAGAATGGCTAAAGTTTAGAAAACTGACAGTACCATTTGCTGGCAAGGATGTGGAGCAACAGGAACTCTCATTCATTGCTGGTGTGAATTAAAAATGGTAACAGCCACTTTGGAAAACAGTTTGGCAGTTTCTCACAAAGTTAAACATAGTCTTTCCATAGGACCTAGCAATCACACTCCTACATATTTACCCAACTGAGCTGAAAACTTATGTCCACACGAAAACCAGCATGGGAGTATTTATAGCAGCTTTATCCATAAATGCCTAAAACTAGGAGCAACCTTCAGTAGATGAATGGCTAAACGAATGATGGTATAGTCATACAACTGAAAGAGCAATCAGACCACACAAAGATACAGATGAATCTTAAATGCATGTTGCTAAGTGAAAGAGGCTAGTCTTCAAAGGCTACACACTATATAATTCCACTTATATGACATCTTGGAACAGGTAAAACTCTTAAAGGGATGGTGGATAGATTAGTGGTTGCCAGGCACTTCGAGTGAGAGAAGAGTTGAATAGGTAAACCACTGGGGATTTTTTTAGCATGGTGAAAGTATTTTTATGATGCTGTAAAAATGGTAGGTGCATGAAGCTATGCACTTGTCAAAACCCATAGAACTTTACAGCACAAAGGGTGAACCTTAATTGTGCAAATTAAAAAAACCATTTAGGAGGTTGTAGGATCCCAGGATGGAATACAAAATATGAGAAAAGAATCTAATTGTATTATAAATGCATGAACAATTTCACTGAAGGGGGTGGGGGAAAAATGCTGACCTAAGTACATTTTGAAATAAGTGGAGTCTGTAAAGTTAAAGGCAAAAGGAATTATACAGAAGCACTCTAGTTTATAAAGTCATTTTCTACAAGGTTACAGGCTAGCAATTATGTAAGTACTCTACAGTGCACTGGAATTGAGCAATTAAGTAATGGATGGCTGAGGGTGGGAGCCAGGTTTCTCACTATAAGGGAGAGGATCTAGACAAGCAAGGGGAGAAAGCTAGGGTGATCCATGTGGTACTGGGTTACAGTCGGAGACATCAGTATGAACCTATATTTAGCTTAATATAGATAGATAAAAAATTTATAGATATATGTGTATATACATGTTAACATAAATACATATACATTCTTTCTGTGTTAGCTGAGAGGACCTACAAGTGACAACACCCCAGTAGCTCCCAGCACACCCAGATTATGGTCTCTAATACCATTCTCCCATAAAAGAACTAGGGCTCAAAAAAAAAAAAAAGGGCTCCATGGAGAAATCTCTGACTCTAGAACTAGGGCAGGAAATACACAAGATGAACCTGGAGCATCTTGTAGTCCCAGAAAGTAAGGAAGTGCTCAAGAGAACCCCACAATGACTGGAGTATTTTAAGGGACATAGGAGCCAACTGAAAGAGCTCTGGATGGCCAAAGTGGAAACAATTTGAGCAACAAAATAAAGTAATGTTGGGTTATAACTCAAAGCATAAATATCCATGAATCCATGCTGATATAAATAAATGATTGAATAAATAAATAAATAGCAGACAATAGATACATCTCCCCTGCAGATGAATTCCAAATAATTTATGTAAGTATCTCTCTGTCAAAGAGTAGAGTATAACTCCCCACTCCTTAATTGTGGGCTGCATATAGTGACTTCCTTTCAAAGAATACAATATGAAAAGATAGGGGAAAAGTAACTTGACAGTGGAGAAACCTGACAAACACAATCTCAGCCAGGCGATCAAGGTCAATGTCAACTGTCATACATCATACTGATAATATCAATATGTAGCCTTCACATGATTTGATGAGAATGGCACTTTATCTCTGTGGTCTTCCTCTCAAAAACTCATAGCCACAGTCTACTCATGAGAAAACATCAGACAATTCCTAACTGAGGGACATTCTACAAACTACTTGACCAATTCTCCTTAAACTGTCAAAGTTATCAAAAACAAGGAAAGCCTTTGAAACTGTCACAGCAAAGAAAAGCCTAAGGAGATATGACAATTACATGTAATGTGTTGTGTTGAATGGGATCCTGGAACAGAAAAAGAATATTAGGTAAAAACTGAAGAAATCTGAATAAAGTATTTTATTCAGACTTTAGTTAAAAATAATGTATCAATATTAGTTCACGAACTGTTACAAATGTACCATATTAATGTAAGATGTTAATAACAGGAAAACAGTGTATGGTAACTCTATTATCGTTGCAATTTTTCTGTAAGTCTAGAACTATTTTAAAATTAAAAAAGTTTATTTTTTAAAAAGTGCTGGGAAGAGGATCTGGGCTTAATTATTTTGTTTACAGCTGGCTTCTGTCTTTAACTCTTTCCTCTATAATTTAGAGCTTAGAAATTTAACTTTTTAAATAATAAAATGAGTAATTTTTTTATTTTGGCTGCATTGGGTCTTCATTGCAGTGCACAGGCTTCACATTGTGGGGGCTTCTCTTGTTGCAGAGCACGGGCTCTAGGCACACGGGCTTCAGTAGTTGCAGCATGCGGGCTCAGTAGTTGCAGCATGTAGTCCCTAGAACGCACAGGCTTCAGTAGTTGTGGTGCATGGGCTCAGTAGTTGTGGCTCATGAGCTCTAGAGCACAGGTTTACTAGTTGTGGTGCACGGGCTTTGTTGCTCTGTGGCATGTGGGATCTTCCCAGACCAGGGATCAAACCTGTGTCCCCTGCATTGGCAGGTGGATTCTTAACCCCTGCACCACCAGGGAAGTCGATAAAATGAATAAAGTTTAACTCATCATAAATAAAGAGCTTTCTCTCATAAAATTGGAAGTAAACAATTAAACCAGCCAAAAACGGGGTTGATATGTGTACAAAATATAGGACTCTATGTTGTTTTCCATACTAATAATAAGGGTTTATGATTGCACTATTGATGTGCATTACTGAAAGGCAACTATGAAAGTTCCATGACAAACATAAATTTTAAAGTTAGTTATAGTCTATATTGATACATACCTTCAGTATACAAAATACTGCTGGCTCTGGATGTGGTTTGAAAATGGATGACTTGAGAAAATCCTGGTGAACTTGAACCCTTAAGTATCAATAAATAGGTAAGTGGATATTTTGAAATTTTGACAAGAAACTCCTGCTCACATTTGCCCAGCACTGGCGAGTATATGTCTGGCAGTCTTTGGAATCCTCTAGAAATTGTGTAGACTCTAGTGGCCATCATCCCTAAGAAGATGGGCAGCTCTGAAGTCTTCTCTGAAGGTCTCTGGTGGCCACAATTGTCTTGAGAAAGTGCAGGAAGACAGAGAAGGTAACCTCTCCGCAAAGCAAGTAGTTAAAGGACTTTCTTTTGGTGTAAATACTGACCCTGGCACCACCTCTGCTCTCTCCCCAGATCCAATTTGTCACCGAGTCAGATAGATTGGACTACCTCATGTGGCTTCTCATAGCCATCAGGGTAAAATACAAGTACATAGCTGGCTAAAAATAACTTCTGTTGTGCCCTGGCTCTTGCCTACTTCTCCAAACTCATCTTCCAAACCCTCCTCAGTTTCTAAACACACTGAGTTACTTGTGGGATTCAAAACTGCCACATTCTTTCACTGCTCTGTGTGTGTAGTGCTGCCTCTTCTTCCTAGAATACCCCTCCCCTGCCCTCCATTTGACTACCACTTCCCTGTCCTTTAGGGCTCCCTGCCTCTGTCAAGTGCTCTGGGGTCCTGTTGGCTGGGCTACTGTCCCTCCTCTGTGTTATTATCGCTCCTTACCCATGGCTCTGTCCCATGTCTTATCTCCTGGAATGTACCTCACGCCTCCTTCATATTCTCTTACTCATCCTTCAAGACTCCCCTTGGGTAGCCCTTCTCCCATTCATTAGTCAGAGTTAATCTTCCCCTGCTCAGTGAGTCATCAAGATTTTGTCCCTTGGTCTTGTTTATGGTTTCCTTTGCAAAAGCTTTGAAGTTTCATTAGGTCCCATTTGTTTGTTTTTATTTCCATTTCTCTAGCAGGTGGGTCAAAAAGGATCTTGCTGTGATTTATGTCATAGAGTGTTCTGTCTATGTTTTCCTCTAAGAGTTTGATAGTTTCTGGCCTTAGATTTAGGTCTTTAATCCATTTTGAGCTTATTTTTGTGTATGGTGTTAGGGAGTGATCTAATCTCATACTTTGACATGTACCTGTCCAGTTTTCCCAGCACCACTTATTGAAGAGGCTGTCCTTTCTCCACTGTACATTCCTGCCTCCTTTATCAAAGATAAGGTGACCATATGTGCGTGGGTTTATCTCTAGGCTTTCTATACTGTTCCATTGATCTGGGAGAAAATATTTGCAAATGAAGCAACTGACAAAGGATTAATCTCCAGAATTTACAAGCAGCTCATGCAGCTCAATAACAACAAAACAAACAACCCAATCCAAAAATGGGCAGAACACCTAAATACATATCTCCAAAGAAGATATACAGACTGCCAACAAGCACATGAAAGAATGCTCAACATCACTAATCATTAAAGAAATGCAAATCAAAACTACAATGAGATAACATCTCACAGCAGTCAGAATGGCCATCATCAAAAAATCTAGAAACAATAAATGCTGGAGACAGTGTGGAGAAAAGGGAACACTCTTGCACTGCTGGTGGGAATGTGAATTGGTACAGCCACTATGGAGAACAGTATGGAGGTTCCTTAAAAAAACTACAAATAGAACTACCATATGACCCAGCAATCCCACTACTGGGCATATACCCTGAGAAAACCATAATTCAAAAGGAGTCATGTACCAAAATATTCATTGCAGCTCTATTTACAGTAGCCCGGAGGTGGAAACAACCTAAGTGTCCATCATTGGATGAATGGATAAAGAAGTGGCACATATATACAATGGAATATTACTCAGCCGTAAAAAGAAATGAAATTGAGCTATTTGTAATGAGGTGGGTAGACCTAGAGTCTGTCATACAGAGTGAAGTAAGTCAGAAAGAGAAAGACAAATACCGTATGCTAACACATATATATGGAATTTAAGAAAAAAAAATGTCATGAAGAACCTAGGGGTAAGACAGGAATAAAGACACAGACCTACTAGAGAACGGACTTGAGGATATGGGGAGGGGGAAGGGTAAGCTGTGACAAAGCGAGAGAGAGGCATGGACATATATACACTACCAAACGTAAGGTAGATAGCTAGTGGGAAGCAGCTGCATAGCACAGGGAGATCAGCTTTGTGACCACCTGGAGGGGTCGGATAGGGAGGGAGGGAGGGAGGCGGAAGAGGGAAGAGATATGGGAACATATGTATATGTGTAACTTATTCACTTTGTTATAATGCAGAAACTAACACACCATTGTAAAGCAATTATACTCTAATAAAGATGTGAAAAAAAAAAAAGATTTTGTCCCTCTCTCCTAGTCCTGAGTTGCATCTGACTTGTGTTAGTTGTTGGCATACATATTTTTCTGGATTTTTCACCTCATTGCTAACCATTTCAGAACAGGCAGCTTATCTGCACCTTTTATTTTAGCACAATGCCTGGCCCAACACCTGCTGATTAAGGTAATTGCCGTTTCTGTGGTTACAGTGGCCTCTAGGCAACTAAACATCTCAAGGCAGATGCCTGAGGCTGCCCCAGTTGACCCCATTTCTGGACAGGCTATGCCAGTCTTTATATGACTCAATGAGCTTCAAACAACAAGGAAATGGAACTTACAGCATGTTTATTTCTCCTCTCTAGATACCTGTTTTGCAATCATGACCAAACAGAAGGATTAAACCCAGACCAGAATCTGAACCATAAAAAGCCTTGTCAATTACACTATTGTTTCCTGCTGGAGCAAGCAGAGAGGCCTCTGCTGCACATTCCTGGGACATGAATAATATCAGTTGTGATTACACTTCAGTATCTCATCCATCACCAGCCTGTGAACATTGACTATAACCTAATTAGGAAATGTGAAGGTCCCTTTGCTGGGGATGAGTGCCCGGGAAACACAGGTCCACTTGCCTCTCCCCGTGGTAGGAACCCTTGAGGCTCACACACAAGTTTGCAGGGTTCTAGGACAGACCTCACCCGTCTAGTTGCATTCCTCACGTAACCACCAGTAAGCTGAGATCACAGCACCTTGGATTCCATCCTATATTACACTCCTCTTCAAATGCATTGCAAGGGAGATATATCAGGACTGACAACAACAGTCACTTTCAAATGGATGTTAAAGTATTAACTAAGTGATTAACTCGCTTTGCCTAATACATTTTTTGTTTACTGCTTTTGACTGGCTTCAATCAGGAATGCTGAATTTGTTGACAATTGCCTTCTCATCTTTTATTGAATTCTTCTAAACCTGTCTTTTCTTACACAGCTCTTAAAACGCATTCAGAGGGCTGCATTCTATCTTCCAAAGTGCAGAGACCGGAGGACTAAGGATGTCTGCAGGCTTAATTACAGGTGATGAGACACCTTCCTTAAAATTCCTTTGCAGGAGAAAAAAAGTACAGGCTCTTCTCTGTACAAAATGCTCACTGAATCCTCACTTCTCATTCATGGACTTTAACTTGTGGCATTCATTATTCAGTCCTCTGTCCACGCACTTTTCCCACACTCGAGCATCAGCTGTGGTGCAAATCCGCTTCACGCCCACTGTGCCCCGGCATCCAGCATTTACAGAGTAATTGGCAGGAGCAAAGAAGAGGCCTATGGCCACAAGCAGTGAGAGGAACTCACCTGTTCCAGCGTCCAGCCAAGCACGCAAATCCCCAAGCCACTGAGCAAACTGATAAGTCAACTTTAATTCTACTGGAAGATGTTTTCGGTCAAACCACCCTCTGCCTACTTAGTGTACATTCCTATAAACTATACTTTGCCCTGATAATGTGTGAGCTTCAGTGTCATGATCCAAGGTTCTTTTGCTGTTGGGCATGGCATCTCAGGGATGATCCCTAGAATCCTTTGTCTTGAATCCTGGTTAAGCCACTCTACAGTGTCATGATAGTTTTCCACCTGTCTTGGTCACCAGATTTTAACTACAAGTGAGGACATCCTGCTACTTCTGCCTTCTAACTTGGTGTTTGCCTGTGTTATGTCTGGACACTGCTTCATTCCCTTCATTGCTATGCCCTGTTTGTTTGAATTTCTGTGGTCACCCTAACCCCTACCTGTCCCAGCAGCTCCACCCCTGTTTACAACTTGTTCTGATGCCATGCCTTACTGAAAAATCGTGATATTTGTTTAAAAATTTTATCTATTTATTTTTTGGCTGCATTGGGTCTTTGTTGCTGTGCGTGGGCTTTCTCTAGTTGCGGTGAGAGGGGGCTACTCTTCGTTGCAGTGCATGGGCTTCTCATTGTGGTGGCTTCTCTTGTTGCGGAGCATGGGCTGTAGGTGCGGTGGCTTCACTAGTTGTGGCTCACGGGCTCAGTAGTTGTGGCCACAGGCTTAGTTGCTCAACAGCATGTGGGATCTTCCCGGACCAGGGCTTGAACCCGTGTCCCCTGCATTGTCAAGTGGATTCTTAACCACTGCGCCACCAGGGAAGTCCCAGAATCAGGGTATTTGATAGGGAGAATATTGTTGTTACTACTGTTGCTTTACTGTTAAGGGAACTGAGGCTCAGAAGGATTAAGTGACTTGGCCAACTGGCTGTCTAATACCCAGTAGAGTCAGGCCTTAACCTAGGTCCCCATCTCCAGTTTGCTCTTTGCTCAAATCTGTGCTTTTTGCTCTAAAAATCTTAAGGATGGTTTTAAAAATTAGATGTGATTAAAAGGTAAAAGTATACAGAAATAAATGTTTTACTGTTATTGTCATCAGCAGGGATTCCTCCAATCTGCAGCAATGCATTTCTTCTGGGTCTATCCAGGTCTTTGAAACAGAAAATCTGCTTCCTGCATCAGATGAAGCTTGCACATGGATGGCAAATTACAACACTGTCTATAGATGCCAGGTGTGAACCAGTCATGTTTCAAAAATTCATTTGTGGTTATTTAAAATGGAGGCCGTGGGACTTCCCTGATGGCACAGTGGTTAAGAATCGCCTGCCAATGCAGGGAACACGGGTTCAACCCCTGTTCCGGGAAGATCCTACATGCCGCGGAGCAACTAAGCCCGTGGACCACAACTACTGAGCCTGCGCTCTAGAGCCCGTACGCCACAACAAGAGAAGCCATTGCACTGAGAAGCCCGTATACTGCAACGAAGAGTAGCCCCATTTGCCACAACTAGAGAAAGCCCGTGCACAGCAACGAAGACCCAACACAGCCAAAAATAAATTAAATAAATAATTTTAAAAAAATAAAAAATAAAATAAAATGGAGGCCTCATTTTCCCAAACAGATAATGTTATAAATGGTGGGTAGATTCTTGGGTTATCCCACAAGGCTGTTTGATTAATAATGTTGCTGGAGTACATTTCTAGTTCATAAGGTGGCTGAAGTAATTCATATATTATGCCATTGCAACATAATCATCAAGGCCCTGGTCAATTAAGGAATGCTTATTTTGAGCCCTGTAGAACTGTCTTCTGACAGCAGTAGTGAGTCTGTCACTATAGGTTCTAGAGTACATAGAGGGGCTGTTGGGAAATTTCCCATATTTTAATAGCTGAGAGAACTGGTTTGTCAGATGAGAAGTGAGAAGGTATTCTCGTGAGGGGTCAGGTGGCTTGAAAAATATGTGCAGATGTGGAGTAGAAAAAGGGCAAGGAAAGAGAAATCCCAGGAACAAAAAAAAGATGTGAGTAGAGGGGTTGGAAGAAATCAGAGTTATCTGAAGATGAGAAGTAAAATCTGACAAGGAAATGGAAACTAATAAAGAGATTTAGAGAATGTGGATTTAGAAGGTTAGGGATTTATAATGTGAGAGACAGAAGATGACTTTGGCAGAAGATGATTTTGAATGGCTTTTGATAGAGCAATTTCAGTTTTAGAGAAATGTGCTAAAGAAAAAGCTATACTAATAAAGCTTATGTAACTTAACTCTAACTGGGAGTAACCAATGGGCTGACAGATTAGCCACAGATTCTTATTGATGAGGGACAGGGTACAGCCCAGGAAGGACACGAGGTCTGAGGACTAATGGGAAAGAGCCTTGCAGAGAAGCTAAATGTTATCCCATCCCAGTAAAATAAGGAAAAAGCAGCCCTACAGTAGATGGCTTGGGTGGAAAATGCATCTCCATGTTAGTCTTTGCCCTATTTTAATACAGCTGACCCTCCATATCTGTGAGTTCTGCCTCCATGGATTCAACCAATCACAGATCAAAAATATTAGAAAAGAAAATTTCACAAAGTTCCAAAATTTGAATTTGCTGCCCTGGCAACTATTTACATAACATTTTTTGGGGAGGGTGGAGTGTTGCTGTGTGGCAAGTGGGATCTTAGTTCCCCGACCAGGAATCGAACCTGCACCCCCTGCATTGGAAGCTTGGAGTCTTAACCACTAGACTGCCAGGAAAGTCCCTATGTAACATTTACACTGTATTAGGTATTACAAGTAATCTAGTGATGATTTAAAGGAGGATGTGTGTAGCTTATATGCAAATACTACACCATTTTATATGTGGGGCTTGAGCATCTGTGGATTTTGGTCTCTGCAGGGAGGGGGCCTGGAACCAATCCCCTGAGGATACCAAGGAACATGGTACTAGAATGGGAGGAAATCTTGACTAGAATAGGATTTGGTCCAAGGTAAAGAAAGCTACAGAGTAATGATTAAGTGGATGGCACTATTCTCAAAGGTGCTGTCATGGGCTCCTTGGTTGGTTGATGGGTTTACAAAGGGAAAAAGCCTGGACAAGGTCTGGAAACAGGAGACTGAGAAAGGAGGATTGCTATCTCTTTGTCAAGAGCATAAGAATGCTATCTCTTTCGTGACCTGGAGCAAGCTCTGCAGATCTTGTTGCCTTGAGGGAAGTGTTTCTCTTCTTTAAAAGGGATTTTGATTATACTCGTTCTGGGAAGGATGAGCATGTGTGTTGTTTGGCTGAAAGTCCAAAGTGTTGTTCCAGATTGAACAATTCAGTCTTTGGGGAGAGATCTTACTTTGAGCTATTATGTCTCATGGGTTGCCCTAATTGGAAGTGGAGGATCATATTTTAGGGTAAGATTAGCCTCCTTAGGTAGAGGGATAAAGTTTCCTAGAGGAAGGGAGAAATTTGCAACATGATGGATTTAAGAATGTTACTGAGGAGGGACAGGGGAGCAAGGCTAGGAACCAGGTGACCCAACGAGAGGATCTATGTGAAGAATTTAACTTGCTCTTTAATTTTTTTCATACACTCTGGGAATGGTGATGTTTAGGGTCATTAAAAAATTTTTTTTCATTGCAGTATAGTTGATTTATAACGTTGTGTTAGTTTCTGTTGTACAGCAAAGTGAATCAGTTATAGGGTCATTTTTAATATTAAAAATTATCATCTTGTCTATCTCCCAACCCTCAGTCAAGTCCAACAGCTTTGTGTTGTTGATGGAATGGGGTGAATTAAGGATGTGATAAAAGAGGGAAATGTTACCTTCTGCTGAGGTCAGTGTGCCAGCATCCCCTCTAGGAGGGAACAGTGCCCCTGGAGATCAAAGTGGTGAACTCGCAGTGAGTAGCCAGAGGTGGAGCTGGGAGAGGCAAGCCACAGTGCTGGACCACTTCGAAAGGAGATGAGGGAATTCCCTGGCAGTCCAGTGGTTAAGACTTCGCCTTCCAATTCAGGGGGTATGGGTTCGATCCCTGGTTGGGGAGCTAAGATCCCACATGCCTTGGGGCCAAAAATCCAAAACATAAAGCAATATTGTAACAAATTCAATAAAGACTTTAAAAATGGTCCACATCAAAAAAATCTTAAACAAACAAACAAAAAAAGCAGATGAGAATTGGAATGAATTTTAATGAAGTGTCCACTGGAATTACATAAATCAAAGAATGGAGGCTTTCCATCTGCCCTTTCATTAAGATATTGGAAGAGCAGATTTCTCAGGATCCTAAGTAGCTGAGTACATGTGTGGCTGAGGCTTTCTCGGAAATGCTATATCTGTATTCTAGAAGGGTTGAAGATGAGAGAAGGTGGGAGCCAGGAGGTATCCATCAGAGGAAACCTACAGAAGCCAATGGGGAAGCCAAGTCAGGAAATCTTTCCACCTCATCAGTCACTATGATGAGTGGGGAAAAAAAATGCATCTATAAAGATGTAAGATTTTGGCAGGATTGAGAATTGCCATTTCCATTTGCCATTTATAGATACTAGTTATTGTGTTTTGCTTTCTATTGATTAAGTTATGTTAAAATGGTCTTGTGGTAAGAGCTTTGGCAAGAGAAACACCTGTTCTTTATTTCATTACTAGGCAAGTTGGGGTTGTTGGCAGAATATTCCAGCAAAAGTACAATTCTATGAAACTAATTATCTAGAGAACCTGTGGAAGGATTTGCTGTAGTAGGTGGTGTTACATTTAGATGAGGAATTTTTCAGTAGCTGTGGAGGTCTCAAAGGATCTATTTTTGAGATGGGATAGCTGAAGAAGTAAGAGTTAACAGTTTTCGGTGTAGGGAGAGGAAGCAGAGCCTGAGATAGTGTTGTCATTGCAAAATTAGAACAAGGCTTTGGCAGTGCTTCCAACTGTATCGTATAATTAGGCAGGAGACTTGGTGAGGGGAAGGATGGGGAATTTGGCCTCAACTGCATTGCCTTTGAAACCCTGATTTAAGTTTCTGTCGGATTTTGCTCCATCTATTCCTCTAGCCTTTGAAAATGAAGTAACTTATCTTCACATGTGAGTTCAGCTCCATCAAAATCTTCTCTTCTCGTTGGGTAGGGGAACTGAACCCCAATCCAGTCTCACAGACCCCATATCTAGGATGATGGATGATTCATTGCTTTGGGAGATTTTCCTCACCTCTAGCACCCACAAATACCACTGTTTAAGTGGCTTTTATCTCATGCTCCCTCTCTAACCCTGCATCTCAATTTGTCTGCAGGACAATGTTATTTGAATGTCTTTACACATTATATTTAATTTAATAAATAAATTCAGATAGTTCTAACAGTCACCTTTCAGAGATTTTTTTCATTACTGTCAAGAGAACCACTTAGCTTTTCCTGGTACCCTAAATAAAAACTTAGAGACTTTTTGACATCGAATTCCTTATTAATTTTGCTAGTACTTTTTAACGTAAAGTCCTACACATTTACCCCCATTCAGACCTTCGTTACCCCTAATCAGACTTTAATAAAAACCTTGATCATTTTTATGTTTTCTGTCTCAGCTTTATGTATTACATATTACAGTCAGCCACTAGAGGAATCTTCTTCAAACATGATTTTCCAATTTCATCCACATACCTCTGGCTTCAGTTCATTCATTTGTTCAGATTTTTCCCCCAAATACTGTTTACTTACTTTATGCCAGCATAGTCACTTGGAAATAAAGAAATACAAATCCCTTGTAACAACACATTTCTGTAATGAAAATTAGCTTATATATGAATGGTAAATAGAAGAATGATATCAGAGTTAATGCAGAATTCATGTTGGTTTATGTGTTTTCCATATATTAATATTTTGTGCTGCTAAATAATAGTACTGAACACTTGGAACACAAAGGACATCATCACAGCTGAATGTGACAAGTCAGTATAGCGCACAATGCCCAGTCGCTGAGTGTTTGCTCTTCCCATATTTGGCTACATGCTCTGACTTGGAAGAGCTTATCTTGGAAGGTAAATATTGGAAGGGTCCTTGATCTTTGTGTATTTGCTTTTTTTTTTTTAACATGCAATTTTAGAGATAATACAGAGAGATTCCTTGTGCCATTTACCTAGTTTCCCCCAGTGGTAATACCTTGCAAAAACTATAGTACAATATCTCAGCCGGGATTTTGATGTTAACAGAGTGAAGATACATAGCATTTCCATCACCACAAGGATCCCTCATGTGGCCCTTTTATAGTCACACCCACTTCCTTCCCCACTCCCCCCTTAATCCTTGTAAACACTAATCTGTTCTCTATTTCTGTAATTTTGTCATTATAAGAAACTTACATAGGGATTTCCCTGGTGGTGCAGTGGTTAAGAATCCACCTGCCAGTGCAGGGGACACGGGTTCGAGCCCTGGTCCGGGAAGATCCCAAATGCTGGGGAGCAACTGGGCCTGTGTGCCTAGAGCCCATGCTCCCTAACAAGAGAAGCCACCACAATGAGAAGCCCGCACACCGCAACGAAGACCCAACGCAGCCAAAAATAAATAAATTTTTAAAAAAAGTGACTATTAAAAAAGAAAAAAAGAACGTTACACAGATGGACACATACAGTATGCAAACTTTGGGGATTGACTTTTTTCATACAATTTTCTGGATATTCATCCAAGTTGTATGTATGATACTAGTTCACTCCTTTAATTGCTGAATCCATGGTATGGATGTACCACAGTTTGTTTAACCAGTCAGCTGTTGAAAGACACCTGGGTTGTTTCCAGTTTTTGGCTGAAGCTGCTATAAACATTTGTGTACAGGCTTTTGTGTGAACATAAGTCTTCAGTTCTCTGGGATGAATGTCCAGGACTGCAACTGCTGGCTTGTATGAGGGTGGCATGTTTGGCTAAAAAAAATCACAAAAAACTGCCAAATAGTTTCAGAGTGGTTTTACTATTTCATGTTCCCATCAGTAATCCAGTTTTGCTGCATCCTTGCTGATATTTGGTGTTGTCACCATTTTTTATTTCAGTCATTCTGATAGGTGTCCACTGGTATCTCATTAAGGTTTTAATTTGAATTTCCCTAATGTCTAATGATATTGAACATCTTTTCATCTGCTTATTTGCCATATGTATGTCTTCAGTGAAATTACATCTTTTGCCCATTTTCTAATTGGATTGGTTTTTATTTTTATCCCGAGCTGTAGTTTGTAGTTTTTTCCATCTCTCAACAGTCTTTTGTAGAGAGAACATTTTTAATTTTGACGAATTTCAATTAGTCAGTTTTTTCTTTTTTGGATTGTGTTTTGGAGTCTTAGAACTCTTTTCCTAGCCCTAGATCCCAGAAATTTTCTATGTTTTTTGAAATAGAAGTTTTATGGTTTTACATTTGACATTTAGGTCTATGATCCATTTTGAGTTAATTTTTGTATAAGGTGTGAGGTTTATGTCAAGTTTCATTTTTTTGCCAATGGAAGACCAAGTGCTCTAGCACCATTTGTTGAAAAGGCTGTCCTTCCTCCATTGAATTGTTTTTACACTTTCATCAAAAATCAGCTGGGCAGGCTTCCCTGGTGGCACAGTGGTTGAGAGTCCGCCTGCCGATGCAGGGGACACGGGTTCGTGCCCCGGTCCGGGAAGATCCCACATGCCGCGGAGCAGCTAGGCCCGTGAGCCATGGCCCTGAGCCTGCGCATCCGGAGCCTGTGCTCCGCAACGGGAGAGGCCACAACAGTGAGAGGCCCGCGTACCGCACACACAAAAAAGAAAAATCAGCTGGGCATATTTGTGTGAGTCTGTTTCTGGGTTCTCTACTGTGTTCCATTTACCTGTGTGTCTGTCCCTTTACCAATACCACACAGTCTTGGTTGCTGTGGCTATGATTACATAGCTTGAAATTAGGTAGACTGATTCCTCCCATTATTTTCTGTTTCAAGACTGTTTTAGCTATTCTAGTTGCTTTATCTTTCTACATAAATTTTAGAGTAATCTTATATATATCTACAAAGAACACTTGCTGGGATAGGGATAGAAATTGTGCTAAACCTATATATCAACCTGGGAACAACTGACATCTGTGCTGCATGGAAACTTCCAATCCATGAACAGGGTATGTCTTTTCATTTATTTAGATCTTGTTTGATTCATTTCATTTTGTAGTTTTCAGCATACAAGTGCTATACATGTTTTGCTATATTTATACCAAAGTGTTTCACTTTTTTGAACAATCGTAAGTAGTATTGTATTTTATATTTCTGTCTTCTGAGGCTTTTCCTTTGCTGATCCTTTGGCTGAAAAGAGCAGGCTTTTGTTTGATGATTTTTTCTTTTTTTGTCTGCACTCATTGGCATTTCTGGGACTGCTGGCTTCTTCAGCTCCACATCTGGGATATATGAAGTAAAAAGAAAACCCAGGGAACTCACTTCTGTGTCATTCCTTGGGTCCCAAGTTCCCTAGCTGGTCCCATAATCCCTGTTATGTTTTTCGTTCATAATTTTGGTAGACCTCAGATTTTTCAGCTATATATTTGTTGCATTATAGCAGAAATACCTGCATATTAAACCTGAATGGGCTTCCCTGGTGGCGCAGTGGTTGAGAGTCTGCCTGCCGATGCAGGGGACACGGGTTCATGCCCCGGTCCAGGAAGATCCCACGTGCTGTGGAGCGGCTGGGCCCGTGAGCCATGGCCGCTGAGCCTGCACGTCCGGAGCCTGTGCTCCGCAACGGGAGAGGCCGCAGCAGTGAGAGGCCCGCGTACCGCAAAAAAAAAAAAAAAAACCAAAAAAACACCTGAATGCTGCCCTTTAAGAACTTACAGTTTTTAGAGGATTCTAAATTTCTCCCATATCTTACCTAATATTACATGGCAAAGGCAAACTTTTTGGTTGCTAAATATCTCTACCATCTGCCTGTAGTTGAAACTTAAAGCTTCACTATTTGCATTGCATTCCAGTGGACTCTGTTCTTTCTTCCAATAAAATATAATTACTACCGTGTCCCAGGAGAGTTCAAACACGAAACTGAGATTGAGAATTAATAAGATAGTGTGAATGAATTATTAGACCCTTTCCTGACACTTTGCTGCAAGCAGGATATTTTTGATAGGAAGGAAGCTGGAAAGATAGACATAGAGTGCAAGGAGGTGGGAATGGTCCACCCCTCTGCCTATTACCATGTGACTTTGGGCAAATTATTTAATCTTCTCATTAACTTAACCTCCTCATCTATAATATGGGGATAAAAATAGAACCCATCTGTTTTAGTTTTCTAGAACTGCTGTAACAAATTACCACAAACTTGGCTTAAAACAAGAGAAATGTATTCTCTCACAGTTCTGAAGACCAGAGGTCTGAAATCAAGGTGTCAGCAAGGCTGTGCTTCCTCCAGAGCCTCTAGAAGAGATTCCACTTTTGCCTGTTCCAGCTTCTGATGGCTGGCAGCATTCTTTGACTTGTGACTGCTCACTCCGACTTCTGCCTTTGTTCTTCTGATCTGGCTGGTATAGCTGAGGTCACTTAGCCACTTCATTCATCTGGAGACTGGACCATCCTTCCAAGATGGTGTTTTGTCTTCCAGGTCTCTCTCCACATGGCCTCTCTTCATTCAATGATGAAGCCTGAGTTTTTTTTTTTGTGACATAGCTGTTGGCTTCCAAGATAAAAAGCAGAAGCTTCCAGGCCTCTGCTGGAAGTAGCCCAGTATCACTTCCACCAGATTCTATTCGTCAAAGCAAGTGGCAAAGCTATACTGGATTTCAAGGGATAGGGGAATAGTCTCTGCTTCATAACAGGAGGAAGAGCAGTCTCCCACCCCCACCCCAGGGAAAGAAGGGAGGAAGGAATTGATCTGGAGATTCTCTACGACAGTTGGCCCTAAAGACTAATTTTGGCTTCATAGGTTTATTTTGTGCAGGTCTTGCACGCTGAGCACCTATTCCCATAACCTAGTTCAGATCCTGTAGTTCCATCAGGGAAATGGGATTGCTGTTTTCTCAGTAGACCTTTTATCTTCTTTCTTTTGCTCATGTCATTTCTTTAACCTGAAATAGTATTTCTTTTCTTTTCTTTTTTTTTTTTCAAGTCATTCATGTTCACTGAGTCTTTACATTAAAGACAAACCTTAGCTTCTGCAGCTGGTTCTCATTAAATTCACACAGTTCTTATCTTTTTTCTCTCCAAGTTCTCTAGACATTTAGGTATTCAGTTTGCATTTTATTAATTTACATTTGCTGAAAGGTTTTTTTAAAAAAAATTATGTATTGCCAAATATTGCAGATGCGTATAGCCAGATCAGATTGTAAATTCATGGGGACGTGGGCTGTCCTACTTTTGCCTCTTCCCAGATCACCTCTACCAGTTATTTTGCACAAGCTAGATACTGTAGTTCACAAGAGAGCATGCTTCTGAGTGAAACTGAATTTGAGGCATTTCAAGAAGTTACAGCATATCTAAATTGCAGAGAGGTTGAGAAGACTAGATAAATAGGATATAATTATTTAGTAGGTGATCTATTGTTGAATGAGTAAATGAATGCCTACATGCATGAAGGCCACTGGGACTTGGCAAATCCATTTTCAGAGGAAATTATTTTGGTGCATCAAATATTTATTGAGCACCTAATATGTTCCTGTCACTTTGCTAGACACACAGATGGAAATGTAAAAAAAAAAAAAAAAAAGTAAAAGTTCAGTCTCTGACCTCCAGGTAAATAGATACAGAAGAAAGATGCAAACGTACTCATATTGTTAATACAAACCAAGCAGAGGAGGCTGGGAGAGCACAGGGAGGGTGACTGAGCTTGGCATGATCACATGAGAAATGGTTCCTGGGTAAGATGACACCAATCAAAGCTTAGTAGGGGCTTCCCTGGTGGCGCAGTGGTTGAGAGTCCGCCTGCCAATGCAGGGGACACGGGTTCATGCCCCGGTACGGGAAGATCCCACATGCCGCGCAGCGGCTGGGCCCGTGAGCCATGGCTGCTGGGTCTGCGCGTCCGGAGCCTGTGCTCCGCAATGGGAGAGGCCACAACAGTGAGAGGCCCACGTACCGCAAAAAAAAAAAAAAAAAAAGCTTAGTGTGTAAGAGACAACCAGGCAAAGAACGGGGTAGAGTCAGGAAAGGCATTTCAGACGAGGGAACTACATGAAAAAAAAGCAGAGGATTATTTCAGCATGATGAGTGCAGTGAAAGACAAGTTGTTTAAAGCCTAGAGTGGGAGACAGCAATTTGGAGAAGATAAGAATGGAGAGGTGGGTAGGGACAGATCAAGGAGAGCCTGTTTTCCTGAGAGAGAGCTCATCCAGGCTTGGGAGAGTCCATGGACTAGTACAGGCAGAGGAATAACATGGTCAACTCGAGATCCCTCTGGCAGCCAGGTGGAGGATGGTCCTGGGTAAATTAAATGAGTGTGTCCATCTTGGCAGGAGATGACAGAGGCCTTATACTAGACTTTAATAATAGAAACACAGAGGAGGAATGGGTTGAGAACTATTTAGCAGGAAAAATTATCAGGGCTTGGTGAGTGATAGAATGTAGAAGGGGAAAGAGAAAGATGAGTCTAGGTGAGCTGCCAGATTCCTGGCTTGGGTGACTGGGTAACTTCTGTGTCATTTTTTCATGGAGGCAGGGGAAGAGAATGGATGATATGGGGAAGAGGACAGGTTCAGTTCTGTCCTTGTTGAGTTTGAGGTACCCGTTGAGATATTCAAGTGGATATAGGAGCTTCTTCCATTGGAGAAGCCTACTTGGGAGAGTCACGTCCTCAAGGGAGAGCCCAGTTTCAGTTGTCGTGAAATGAAGGGAGCATCTGTGAAGAGGCTGAAGATCTAAGGTGGTTGGATTATCATGAGATGGAATTTCAGAGGGCACAGTGATAGCTGTGGGGTGGGAGGCAGAAAGGAGTGGTTGGTCAGAGACCGGAGGCTTAGAGTCCTATCAGACGAGAGGAGTGTGTAGAAGGGTCAGGGGAGTATGGATGGCATTTTGCTTGGTGACCAGAGATGATATAGCTTTCAGGCTTGGTGTGGTTAGCTGGCCTTGAGAATTCCCCATGGAATTTAGGATTTAACGCAGGGCAGGGTTTGGCTTTGGCTTTGGGCAGCTTGGGTGGGGAGTGGTTAGTATTAGTGGTGGTTCTGGCTTCATGTGACAATGGTGTCCATGGCGTCTGTGATGGTGGCCTCCAGGCAATGGCCCCATGAAATTTATGAGCCCTGTGGTGAGTGGAAGGTGGCTCTTAGATAGTTGTGTGTATAATTTTATCTAAAAGTATACATCAACTAGGAAGTTAGCTAGAAGATATTTAATTAGTCAGAATATTTCAAATTTTCTTCTACATTGGTAATGGAGACAAAGTGGGGGGAAAATAGAGAGGTCAAGAAAACAAATGCTAACAACCACATAAGTGAAACTAATCTGACTCCCACTTTGTTGCCCAGAAATGATTTTTGAAGTCATTTGCAGGAGTAGAATGAGTTTCTAGGAGAGATGCTTTTTCAACTTCTAATGACCTCTCAAACCTTCTGATTTTTGCTGGAGTGCTTCTGGATGTGGATATTGCAGCTGGGCATTTGACTAATTAAAAAGTTCAACAACAGATAAATGCGCCAAAATAGAAAGCCATTTCAGCACAGGAGTAATGTGTTAGGAAGATCCAAGGCATCAGGCATTTAAGGGGTGAATCTTCTTACAAAGCTTCTCCCATGCTTACCTCTCACGATGACCTCCTATAGCCCTTCCGTCAAAGTCTCAGAGTTTCTTCCTGTCTTTCAGAGACTTCAACAATCTGGCTTCAACCTCATCTGTCAAATGGGAATAATAACCATTGCTCTATTTATCCCACAGGTTTTTGGTCAAGACAAAGGTAACCATACATGTGAAAACTATTTGAAATATGTAAAAGCTATATATGTTTAAAAAGTAGTTCCTTTATGGCTATGTTTTTGTTTTATCCTCCTTCCTTTAGTGCCAGGATTTCCTGTCCCTAAATCCCAGGCTTTCTAATACCAGGTGCTAGATTTCTCTGACCCCCAACTGCCTAATCAACCTCTACTGATGACCAGTTCTACCTCTGCTTGAATATTCACCTTCCATCTTAGACTTCAAAACAGTGATTCTTACTGACCGGCATAGACTTGCCTTTATGGACTGGCTTGTCCACTTCAGACCCATCTTCAATCTCCTCTCCCATGTTTCTGAGCCTAGAGTGACAAACCCACAGCCTCCTTCTGAAAAACAAAAAAACACAAAAATAAAAACCAGCGATCTCCATTGGCCTCTCCTGAACTGAATTATTCTACTTTCACACAATTTGTGTATCTAAATCATTCTCTCCTGTGAAACAGCCTTGCTTGTGTGGGTCCTGGGGATCTAACAGAGAAACCATCTCAGCCAAAGCTACCATGATACTGTCATCAAGTCCTATGCAAGAGTAAAAGTCTAGGAGGAAGCAGGGACTAGAGAAAGGTATCCAGGTCAATCTCCAAAATGAAGACAGACAAGGCAGCTATTGAAAGCTGGAGTGAGAGACTTCCCTGGTGGCGCAGTGGTTAAGAATCCACCTGCCAATGCAGAGGACAAGGGTTCGATCCCTGGTCCAGGAAGATCCCACAGGTCGCAGAGCAACTAAGCCCAAGCGCCACAACTAAGCCCAAGTGCCACAACTACTGAGCCTGTGCTCTAGGGCCTGCAAGCCACAACTACGGAAGCCCGCCTGCCCAGAGCCCATGCTCTGCAACAAGAGAAGCCACCGCAGTGAGAAGCCCATGCACCACAATGTAGAGTAGCCCTGCTCGCCCTGACTAGAGAAAGCCCGTGTGCAGCAACACCCAATGCCACCAAAAATAAATAATAAATAAATAAATTTATTAAAAAAAAAGATATCTATAGTATGAGAAAATTAAAAAAAAAAAGAAAGCTGGAGTATGGGGACTAGATTCAAAAGGGCTGGTAGGCCACGGTGAAGAATAAAGCATAGACTACCACCTGGAACAGGCACTGTTGGCCAGCTAGTTTCAACACGTTCTTCTGCATGGTGCTTGGGTACATGGCTGGCTACATGGAAAGGGCCAGGGATGAGGCAGAAATCCTGGTTTGAGCGTCATGTCCTCTACTCAAAAAAATCTTCATCATCTTCCACTGTCTATGGAGAAAGTTCAAACTCCGTTGTGTTCAGCCCTTACTAGCTTGGGCATGGAAATGGTCACATTTCCATTAATGAGCAATTATGATGATACGCTTAATGGCACGCAGTTCTGCTTCCTTCTAGGTCCTCTGCTTCCTGGATCCAAGCCCTTCATCTCTCAATCTCAAGCCTGCTCTTCAAATCCTCATTTTCTGTCTCTGCCTCTATTCAGAATGAAGGAGTGAATCATAGGGGGGGATGGCCTCAAAAGATATTGTCCTGCTTTCCCCTGGATTTGGTTTCATCCCGGGGATGCTTTACATTACAGTTTAGCTTCAATTTGTCCATGGAGCTTAACATTTTATGGTAATACTTTCTCCCTCTCTCATACCAATTTCTTTCTTTCCTTTTTTTTTTTTAAAACATCTTTACTGGAGTATAATTGCTTTACAACGGTGTGTTAGTTTCTGCTGTATAACAAGGTGAATCAACTATACCTATACATACATCCACATATCTCCTCCCTCTTGCGTATCCCTCCCACCCTCCCTATCCCACCCCTCTAGGTGGACACAAAGCACAAAGATCAGGGAGCTGATCTCCCTGTGCTATGAGGCTGCTTCCCACTAGCTATCTGTTTTACATTTGGTAGTGTATATATGTCCATGCCACTCTCTCATTTCGTCCCACCTTACCCTTCCCACTCCCTGTGTGCTCAAGTCCATTCTCTATGTCTGCGTCTTTATTCTTGTCCTGCCCCTAGGTTCTTCAGAACCATTTTCTTTCTTTGATTCCATATATATGTGGTAGCATACAGTATATGTTTTTCTCTTTCTGACTTACTTCACTCTGTATGACAGTCTCTAGGTCCATCAACCTCGCTACAACTAACTCAATTTCTTTTCTTTTTATGGCTGAGTAATATTCCATTGTATATATGTGCCACATCTTCTTTATCCATTCATCTGTCGATGGACACTTAAGTTGATCCATGTCCTGGCTATCGTAAATAGAGCTGCAATGAACATTGTGGTATATGACTCTTTTTGAATTATGGTTTTCCCAGGGTCTATGCCCAGTAGTGGGATTGCTGGGTCATATGGTACTTCTATTTTTAGTTTTTTAAGGAGCCTCCATACTGTTCTCCATAGTGGCTGTATCAATTTACGTTCCCACCAACAGTGCAAGAGTGTTCCCTTTTCTCCACACTGTCTCCAGCATTTATTGTTTGTAGATTTTTTGATGATGGCCATTCTGACAGGTGTGAGGTGATACCTCATTGTAGTTTGGATTTGCATTTCTCTAATGATTAGTGATGTTGAGCATCCTTTCATGTGTTTGCTGACAATCTGTATATCTTCTTTGGAGAAATGTCTATTTAGGTTTTCTGCCCATTTTTGGATTGGGTTGTTTGTTTTTTTGATATTGAGCTGCTTGTAAATTTTGGAGATTAATCCTTTGTTGGTTGCTTTGTTGGCAAATATTTTCTCCCATTCTGAGGGTTGTCGTTTCGTCTTGTTTATGGTTTCCTCTGCTGTGCAAAAGCTTTGAAGTTTCATTAGGTCCCATTTGTTTATTTTTGTTTTAATTTCCATTTCTCTAGGAGGTGGGTCAAAAAGGATCTTGCTGTGATTTATGTCACAGAGTGTTCTGCCTATGTTTTCCTCTAAGAGTTTTATAGTGTCTGGCCTTACATTTAGGTCTTTAATCCATTTTGAGTTTATTTTTGTGTATGGTGTTAGGGAGTGTTCTAATTTCAGTCTTTTACATGTAGCTGTCCAGTTTTCCCAGCACCACTTATTGAAGAGGCTGTCTTTTCTCCATTGTATATTCTTGCCTCCTTTATCAAAGATAAAATGACCATATGTGCGTGGGCTTATATCTGGGCTTTCTATCCTGTTCCATTGAACTATATTTCTGTTTTTGTGCCAGTACTATACTGTCTTGATTACTGTAGCTTTGTAATATAGTCTGAAGTCAGGGAGCCTGATTCCTCCAGTTCCGTTTTTCTTTCTCAAGACTGCTTTGGCTATTTGGGGTCTCTTGTGTTTCCATACAAATTGTGAAATTTTTTGTTCTAGTTCTGTGAAAAATGCCTTTGGTAGCTTGATAGGGATTGCATTGAATCTGTAGATTGCTTTGGGTAGTATAGTCATTTTCGCAATATTCATTCTTCCAATCCAAGAACATGGTATATCTCTCCTTCTGTTTGTATCGTGTTTAATTTCTTTCATCAGTGTCTTATAGTTTTCTGCATACAGGTCTTTTTTCTCCTTAGGTAGGTTTATTCCTAGGTATTTTATTCTTTTTGTTGCAATGGTAAATGGGAGTGTTTCCTTAATTTCTCTTTCAGATTTTTCATCATTAGTGTATAGGAATGCAAGAGGTTTCTGTGCATTAATTTTGTGTCCTGCAACTTTACCAAATGCATTGATTAGCTCTAGTAGTTTTCTGGTGGCATTTTTAGGATTCTCTATGTATAGTATCATGTCATCTGCAAACAGTGACAGTTTTACTTCTTCTTTTCCAATTTGGATTCTTTTTATTTCTTTTTATTTTCTGATTGCTGTGGCTAAAACTTCCAAAACTATGTTGAATAATAGTGGTGAGAGTGGACAACCTTGTCTTGTTCCTGATCTTAGTGGAAATGGTTTCAGTTTTTCACCATTGAGAACAATGTTGGCTGTGGGTTTGTCATATATGGCCTTTATTATATTGAGGTAAGTTCCCTCTATGCCTACTTTCTGGAGAGTCTTTATCATAAATTGGTGTTGAATTTTGTCAAAAGCTTTTTCTGCATCTATTGAGACGATCATATGGTTTTTCTCCTTCTATTTGTTAATACAGTTTATCACATTGATTGGTTTGCGTATATTGAAGAATCCTTTCATTCCTGGGATAAACGCCACTTGATCCTGGTGTATAATCCTTTTAATGTGCTTCATACCAATTTCTTTAAACCCTCTCATAACCAGACTGTTGGACTGGAAAGCACCTTAGAAATCATTGAGTCAAACTTCCTGATATTTTAAAATAAAGAGATAGAAAATTTCAGTGATTTTCCTAAATTACAATCACTAGGGAATAGAGTTAGTATTTGTGTCCATGTTTCCTGTTGTCCAGTTCAAAATTCTTCCCCATATACCACCCAGTGTCTTATAAAGTAGGTAACAGGTAATTTAAAGGAATTTATTTATAAATGAAAGATCCAATTTTATGAAGTGAATAATTATTCCTTTACTTATGTTTCGTAAGATTTAATTTTTACATATTAGGTTCCTAATAACAAGATACCCCTCTATCCGATGGAGATAAAATGTATCATTTTTGAATGAGCTTGGCTTCTCTCTCTACCTCCCACTTGTGTGAGTCTCAGAGACTCTGAAAACAGACTTTAGAATTAACCCAGAGGAGAATTGTGGGGTCACAGGCTGGGAGGGGCAAGTGTGAGTGAGAAGGTTTACTTTTTTGCACATGTCTCCTCCACTGATGTAAGGGTCACATGAAGCAGGGCCTATGCTCTAGTCATCCCTGTGTTGCCAAAGGCTCACACAGTGTGCAGCTCAGAGTAAGGACTTGAGAAGAACGTTCCCTTTTCCTCAAATAGAAATGATGGTACAAGGACTTCCCTGGTGGTCCGGTGGTTAAGGATCTGCCTTCCAATGCAGGGGACATGGGTTCGATCGCTGGTCAGGGAACTAAGATCCCACATGCTGTGGGGCAACTAAGACCGCACACTCTAGAGCCCACGTGCCACAACTAGAGAGAGAGAAAAGCCCGCACACCATAACAAAAGATCCCACATGCCGCAACTGAGACCCAATGCAGCCAAATAAATAAATACTAAAAAAAAAAAAAAGAAAGAAATGATCATACAGAAAACAAGCATAAGAGAAGGTCAGGGATGTACTAAGTTGGTCAGGGGGAGGCAGGGGGTGAAAAAAGAGCATGTTTCATGTTTTACTTCTCTATTGCTGTGTAACAAACTACCTCAAGACTTAGTAGCTTAAAACAACAATAATTTATTATTTCTGTTTATCCCGTGGGTTGATTGGGCTCAGTTGGGTGGTCCTTCTGCTACATATGATGTTGGTTGGGGTCACTGACACGGCTGCACTCAGTGGGAGCTCCATCCAACGTGGCCTGACATCCTCCGGGACTTCTCTCAATGCGGTTTCAATCATTCAGTACTTTAGTCTGAGTTTCTTAAATAGTGGCTGGAACCAAGAGGCCAAAGATAGAACGGCCAGCTCCTGAGGCCAAAGCCTGGAACTGGCAAGGTATCACTTCTATCACATTCTATTGATCAAAGCAAGTCACAAGGCCAGTCCAGCTCAAAGGGAGGGAAAATAGATTCCACCTCTAGATGGAAGTGACGACGGCGTGTAGGTGCAGGAATGGGAGGGATTGTTGTAGTTAGGTTTGCAGACAAGCTACCACAGGGAGAAGAAAGGCTATACTCAGTGCCTTGACTGACTAAGGCACCAGAAGATACATGTAATGCAGACAGCTAGGCATGTGTCTATCTAGAAGGTACAGGTAGCTGTCAGAGACTATTAAGGAGGCAAATAAACTGAAATATGATTTATTAAGGTTATCAGTAAGGCTGCTACATACTTTGTCAGCTTAAGTCTCTGAATCAAGAAACGCCTTCCTCTGAACACTGTTGTCTGCACCCAATAGGCTTTTTCAAGACATTAGCTCTGAGGGCAAGAGTATAATAAAGATGTTTGGCTACTGCAGCTTTTCTTTAGAGAGTGCTCAGACTTTAAATGAAAGCAGTAAATTTTCCTCTTCTGCAATAATGAGAAACGCGCAAACCATTTATGTGGCATAATTCAGAAGTTATAGGACAGTTTACAATGAAACATTTTTATGAGCGATCAAATGCAGCAGTCAAAAGATTTTTCCTTATTTCAGCTTGAAAATGCTAAGACTTCCAGTCACACTGAACCAAAGACAAAAGGAAAGAAGCATACAGGGAAAGAATCGGAAGGCCTGGGTTCCTTTGTCAACTCTGCTGCTCTTCATCTCATGACCAGGACTCATTGCCTGGTTCTGCTCCCCGCCTCTGCTTCTTCATTCTTCAAGTGGGGATAATAAAATGGGGTCTGCCTTGCCCGGCCCTGCCTGTTTCAGAGGGCTGTTGGGAGGCAGCTATACAATAATAGATGTAAACATTCTGAACACTGAGAAGTGCTCTGAATGTTGTTGTTATTTGATCTCAGTGAATGAATAGGTGCATATATAATAGAATCTCTCTCAATATCTAGTATTGAATGTTATTGATTTCTTTGTAGGGCCTTTATTATTATTATCGCCATTATTATTTTAAATTACAAATGTCATACATGAGTGTAAGCTAATTGTAAAAAGTTCAGTCACATATAAGGCAAAAAATAAAAACCTTTTCACATCCCAATTCTCACCCCATCTCTCTCTCTCCAGAAATACCCACAGTTATACCTGGTGTGTATCCTTCCAGATCATTTCCATACTTTTAAAGCACATTCAAACATAGATTACTTACCATTTTTATGTAAATGGTATCTATTAATATGGACTCCCGTACAATTTGTAGACAGTTTCTTTAGAAGTCAGTGAAATATTTTCCATATTTCCAAATTAAAGTAATGGCTAAAGGCTTATAACTTTACTGCTGAGACTCTTTGCAAATCTCATTCATATAAATTGTTTTCCTCATTTATTTGAGTATATTTTATTTCACTGTATTGTATGCATCTTTGTAAGAGTTCTTTAAGACCTTTGGGAGTAAAATTTGAAATACATGAAAAACTTACCACATGTTGGTTGCTTCTGCTTCCCCTTCCCTTAATTGCTTTGCTTAGTCCAAACAAACTCTTATGCTGATAGCAGCCAAAAACTTCCCCCTCCTCCTGCCTTCAATATTTTCCCGGGTCATTCCAAGTTCAGGGAGTGACTTTCACCTCAGATAACCTCTACACAAATCCAAATCTACCTTTGAATTCCTCTAACATTCTTTCATAGTTACCTCAGGGAAATCTTCACTCTTTGACCCCGCCCCAATTCACTCACAGGGCTAAAAACCACAGCCCTGTGTTTGACTTGTTAGTGATAAATCTGCATCAATGAAGAAGTTTGTTTGCTTACTTTCTAGTGCTAAAATATTTCTCACATGCTTCCTCTATGCCAGACACTGTGGACCACCAGGCGATGTGAGCTTGTGTCAGGAATCCTGACCAGTTTAGAGGGAAGATCAGATCAGATTTGCATTTTGAAACAATAATTCTGACTTCAGAATAAAACACATTGGTGGAATGCAAACATGTTATAGGGAGATCAATATCAAAAGATTCAAGTAAAAATAGTATTTTATGAGGATGAACAGCCTCTGATAATCTTGAAACGACATAGACATTCCTTTTAAAATCTTAAAAATGTTCATTTATTACCCAATCCTCTGATGATTAAGTCTATTTCAAGCAATGAAGTATTATTTAAGATCAAAATCTTAAGAACCTATTTCTCAATTATGATGATTCATAATAAACCGTTTTTACTATTTTTTTTTTTTTTTTTTTTTTTTTTTTTTTTTTATGCGTTACGCGGGCCTCTCACTGTTGTGGCCTCTCCCGCTGCGGAGGACAGGCTCCGGACGCACAGGCCCAGCGGCCATGGCCCACGGGCCCAGCCGCTCCGCGGCATGTGGGATCCTCCCAGACCGGGGCACGAACCCGTGTCCCCTGCATCGGCAGGCGGACTCTCAACCACTGCGCCACCAGGGAAGCCCCGTTTTTACTATTTTTGACACAAACCTATGGTGGTCCTGCTTTCGTCCTTGGCCTGGAAGGTGGAGAGGAGGAAGGTCCAAGTGAGGCAAGGCTGGGGGTAAGGGGAGCAGGAGGTCCCCGTCAGACACCAGGGGGTACTCAGCAGGGCTTATGTTGGTGTACTTAGCTGGTACAGGATAACATCTTGGGCTTTATGTCCCAACACCTGATTCATTACCTTCCTGCCTCTCCTGCTCTGCTTTTCCCAACTTCATTTGAAATCATTCATGATCCAGATTTTAAAATGGTCATGCTTATCAATAAATACTCAGGAACCTTTTGTTGAGAAGGCAGTAATAAAAAAAAAAATCTATACAGTATGAGCCAGAATCCCCAAAGCACATGATTTGGCAATGTCAGAGGCATATAAAAATTAGGAACATATTTCATTCTTGTCCTCAACAAGAGGCTCAACAGAGCAATATTAACTATCATGGAGACAGACTCACAAACAGATCGCTATTGCCATTTAAGGATTGTCTCTGAGAAAGGGATCCTGTCTTCTAAAAATGTAATGATTCTGATTTAATACGCACATTAAAATATTTAACAATAAACCTCACTGAAGAATACTGAGAATGGGTGCTGTCCAGGTGATATTGTTAAAATAAATCTTCATTCACTTTTGTTTCATGGAATGCTGATTTCTATTTTATTTTATTTTTAAACCATGGTTTGATGTATTTATACTTTTCAGCTCCTACTTTTGTTTCCTTTGCTGTGGTATTTCCAGATTTCACTTTTCAGGATGTTTGAATAATTTGTGACGGGTTATTTGGAGACACAGATTCCAAAAATGAAGGTAAGATTTTAGGTTGGTGAATGGTTCTGCTTGGAAGGGCATCCCCCGTTGAGGTTGAGAACAGTAAAGAAAAGTGAAAACCCTGAGGAAGGTAAAGCAAGAAAAGAAACAAGACACTATGGATAAGCAAAAAACAGTTTTATTTACAGGGAGAAATAGATCATTTTTTGTGCTTTCTGTAGATGCAGCCAACTGGGACTTAACCCATTCCTAGTCTTCCCAACCACAAATGTGGTTAGCCCTAACTAGAGAAAAAAAAAATTAGGTTGAAGCTGTTACACACAAGAATTCATAGTCTGAGTTTCTTGTTGAAACATGGACCAGAAATGGGAGACAGTGGGGTCAAGAGCACTGGCTTTGGAGATTTAGACTGATAGATGATTACATATATATATACACACACATATAGATGATTATATATATACACATACATATATAATCATTTATCAATCTAATACACATATATCTATATAAAATTATCTCTCTCCCTATCTCTATATCTGTGTTTATATCACATGGTAAGCACTCAATGGCTGATGCTTTTGTTATTATTGTCAGATTGGCTTAGAGTTATTGGGGTCGGCTGAATGATGATCCTCTAAAGATGTCCACATTCTAATCCTTGGAACCTGTGAATGTTACCTTATACGGCAAAAGCGGCTTTGCAGATGTGATCGAATTAAGGATTTTGAGATGGGGAGATTATCCTGCGTTACCAAGGGGCTTGATGCAAACACATGGGTCTTTATAAGCCATGTGCAGAAGGAGTCCAAGTCAGAGAGAAGGTGATGTGATGACAGAAGCAGATGGACAGAGAGAAAGAGATTTGAAGATGCTAGCTTTTTGGTTTTTAATTTATTTTATTTATTTTTGGCTGCACTGGGTCTTCGTTGCTGTGCACGGGCTTTCTCTAGTTGCGGAGAGCGGTGGCTACTCTTTGTTGCGGTGCGCGGGCTTCTCATTGCGGTGGCTTCTCTTGTTGCGGAGCATGGGCTCTAGGCACGCGGGCTCCGTAGTTGTGGCACACAGGCTCAGTAGTTGTGGCTTGTGGGCTCTAGAGCGCAGGCTCAGTAGTTGTGGCGCACGGGCTTAGTTGCTCCGTGGCATGTGGGATCTTCCCGGACCAGGGCTCGAACCCATGTCCCCTGCATTGGCAGGCGGATTCTTACCACTGCGCCACCAGGGAAGCCCCAAAGATGCTACCTTTGAAGATTGAGGAAGGTGGCCATGAACCAAAAAATGTAGGCTGCCTTTGAAAGCTGAAAGGACAAGGAAACGGGGTCTCCCCTGGAGCCTCCAGAAGGAATGCAGCCCCATGGATTCACTTTAGACTTGTGACCTCCAGAACTGTAGACAACAAATTGACGTTGTTTTAAGCCTCTGAGTTTGATGTAATTTGTCATAGCAGCAATAGGAAACTAATACAGCTGTGGTTGGAAGGGACGTGTTGGAGCTTCCACCACAGCCACCTCTCTCTGGGTGGCCCATCTGTGGAGAGTCACACCCATGGTCCTAACGGAGCTTTTGAAGGGAGATCTGAAGGCACTCAGTGGCAGGCTCCCCAGTGCTGTCCTTAGAGACTTTCAGGCAGGTGCCTTGTTCTCTACATCACCAGCAAGCAAATTGTACCTGGCCCTGCACCTCCTTTGGAGCACACCTGGGATTTGGTGGGAGCTCGGGGATGGCAGGGAAGAGAAGGAGAAGCAGTAGCCCACCCACACACATTGCAAGTGGTGGATTGCCAGCTGTGGCTTTCCTGGAAGGCTCTTAAATGGCTTTCAGAACATTCTTTCTTGGGGCCCTACATTCTTTGGCAGGGCTGTCATGACCCAAGAGGAGTGGCCAGCAAGCCACATCCTCTGGGGTGTTTTGTGGGCTGCTCTGCAGCGTGGCATAGGGACCCTGGCTCAAGAGAGCTGCTTCCCTCTAAACCTAGTATTCAGGAAGTGTTTGGCCCTTTTCTGTTTATCCTCAAGATGAAAGGGAAGTCTCTCCATTGTCCGCCTACAAAAAGGAGTTTGCTCCTAGGGTTTAGGGAACTGTTATGTTGAGTCCTTACACCTGCTGAGATATCACCCCAAGTCCCAGAGGCCAAAAATAAAAGGCAACATCTCACTCTCTCAAGCAATGATTCAGTCACCAAGATCAGGCAAGAGACCATTCTCCTATGCTGTAATATCTTCTCACTCCTCTCTGCCCTCATATACAGCCCTAATCAATGGCTGTATGTTGTTGTCCCAACATTTTGAAATTGTTTGACTCTTCCCACCCCCCGACCCCAAATCCATGCATTCTTCAGTGCTGGAATCATGTCTAATAGACCCTGATATTCCCAGAGGTTAGCATGGAGCTTGGCACATAATAAGTTATTGATAATATTTGTTGGATGAACCAACTTTACACTATGCAGTTATTTATGTAGTTGATACCCACCAGATGTAGTTGTTTTTTTAAAAATTGAGGTATAATTTATGTATAACCCATCAAAAAGTATTAAATATTTGGTTCAATGATTTTTTTTTTTTTTTTTTTTTTTTTTTGGCTGTGTTGGGTCTTCGTTGCTGTGCAAGGCTTTCTCTCTAGTTGCAGTGCGGGGGCTACTCTTCGTTGCGGTGCGTGGGCTTCTCACTGCAGTGGCTTTTCTTGTTGTGGAGCACGGGCTCTAGGCATGTGGGCTTCAGTAGTTGCAGCATGAAGGCTCTAGAGCGCCTGGGCTGCGCGGGCTCAGTAGTTGTGGCGCACGGGCTTAGTTGCTCCGCGGCATGTGGGATCTTCCCCAACCAGGAACCGAACCTGTGTCCCCTGCATTGGCAGGTGGATTCTTAACCACTGCACCACCAGGGAAGTCCCTTTGTTCAATGATTTTGACAATTGAATACATGATGACAATTGAATGCACCAAACAAGCAATGACTGCTATTCATGTATTTTTTTCACGATGGATGAATTTTGCCCATTTTTGGACTTCATATAAATAGAATCATACAGTGTATACTCTTTGGTTAGCTTCTTTCACTTAGCATAACTGGAAGTCTTAAGATTCATCCGTGTTGTTGCATCATCAGTACATTTTTCCCTTTATTTCTGATTATTATTCCAATTTATGAATATACCACAATATGTTTATTCATTTTCCTGTTGATCAACATTTGGCCTATTTCTAGTTTGGGGCTGTTATGAATAAAGCTCCTCTGAATATTCTTGTACAAATCTCTTTGTAGATATATGTTTTCATTTCTTTTGAGAAATACTGAGTATGAGATTTCTGAGTCATAAGATAGATGTAGAAGTTAATTTTGTAAAAAACTGACAAACTGTTCTACAAAGTGGTTGTACCATTCTCCGTTTCTAACAGCAATGTTTGAGAGTTCCAGTTTTTTCACATCCCCATCAACTTTTGGTATTGTCATACTTTAAATTTTAGACATTTTAATGAGTGTAAACATTGTAGTTGTAATTTGCATATCATGATGACTAATGATGTTGAAAAACATTTCATGTGCTTCTTGGTTATACATGTACCTTCTTTTGTGAAATGGCTGCTCCAATCTCTTGCCCATTCTAAAAAATTAGATCCTTTGTCTTATTATTGATTTGGAGGAGTTCTTTATATATACTGGAAAGAACCCTTTGTCAAATATATGTAACTGGCTTTCCTATTTATTTTCTTAATTGTGTGTTTTGATATGCAAAACATTTTTATTTGGCAAAAGCTAATTATCATTTTTAATAGTTGATGCGTTTTGCATCCTTTCTAAGTATTTTTTACCTACCTGAACATTGCAAAGATATTATTTCATGATTTCTACTAGAAACTTTATTGTTTTAGGTTCTACTTTGTTTTATGATCCATCTCAAACTGATCTTATTGTATGGAGTGAGATAGAAGTCAAAGTTATTTTTATTTTCATATAGTTATCCTGTTATTCCAGGTCCATTTGTTAAGTCTTCCTTTATTCATTGAATTATCTTGTCACTTTTGGTCAAAAGTCAATTAACTCTTTATGTGTGGGTCTATTTCTGGATTCTGTTCTATTGCTATTTTCCTATTTTCATGTCAATACCACAATGTCTTGATTCATCTAGCATTATTTTTAGTTTTGAAACCAGATATTATGTCTTCTAACTTTATTCTTTTTAAAAATTCTTTTGGCATTCCCATATCGGTTTTAGACTCAGCTTGTCAGTTTCTCTAAAAAAAGCCTGCTGGAATTTTAATAAGGATTATATTAAATCCATAAATAAATCTGGGGAGAATGAATGTCTTAACAACATTTAGTCTTCAAATTCATAAACATATTGTGTCTCTCCATTTTGTTTGGTCTTCTTTAATTTATCATAACAATGTTTTATAGTTTCTATTGTACAGGAATTGTATATCTTTTATTAGATTTTTTCTCAGTATTTGACATTTTTGATATTATTGCAAATGGTATTTTAAAATTTTTGTTTCCTAATTGTTTATTGCTAATATATAGAAATAGAATTAATTTTTGTATGTTCACCCTGCTAAATTCACTCTTTAGTCCTCATAGTTGTTTTCTCTATTCCATAAGGTTTTCTACATAAACATTCATGTCATCTGCAAAGAATGACAATTTTACTTTCTTTCTTTGTGCCTTTTACCTGTATACCTTTAATTTCTTTCTTTTTTTTTTTTTTAATCTTATTACATTGGCTAGAACCTCCAGTAAAATGGTGAAAGTGGATGTCTTTGACTTGTTTCTGATCTTAGGAGGAAATATCATTAAGTAGTATATTGGTTATAGATTTTCAGAGAAGTCTTTGAGTAGTTTGAGGAAGTTCCTTCTATTCTTAATTTTCTCAGTTTTTTCATGAATGGTTGTTGACTTTTGTCAAAAATTTTTTATGCATCTACTGAGATGATCATATAGTTTTCTCTCTTTATTCTTTAATTTCACTGAATAATTTTCCAGTGTTATACCAACCTTGCATCTCTTGAAAACCTCACTTAGTCATGATGTATTTTCTTTTAAAATGTATAACTGGATTATTTTTCTAATGTTTTGTTAAGAATTTTAAATCTATCTCATGAGAAATATTGTCTGTAGTTTTCTTTTATTATGTCTTTGTCAGTATTTGGTACTGGGATTATGCTTGCTTTATAAAATGAGTTGGGAAAAATTATCCTCTTCTATTTTTGAAAGAGTTTGTGTTGAATTGGTAGTATTTCTTCCTTAAATCATGATGTCTAGTGGGAAGCAGCTGCATAGCACAGGGAGATCAGCTCGGTGCTTTGTGACCACTTAGAGGGGTGGGATAGGGAGGGTGGGAGATGCATGAGGGAGGGGATATGGGGATATATGTATACATATAGCTGATTCACTTTGTTATACAGCAGAAACTAACACAACATTGTAAAGCAATTATACTCCAATAAAGATTAAAAAAAAATCATGATAGATTTCATTAGTAAAATCACCTGGGTTTCAAGTTTTTCTTGTACAAAGATTTTTGAAAATGAATTCAGCTATTTGAGTTGACGTAAGAATATTTATGTATGTATGTATCTATTTTGGTAAGTTATGTTTTTAAAATTATGTTTCTATTTCATCTATATTGTTTAATTTATCAACACAAAGTTGTTTGTAATGTTTCCTTAATATCTTTTGCTTGATTGTAGGACTTGTAGACGTGCTCCCTTTTTTCATTCCTAATGCTGATAAAAGTATTTTCTCTGTTTTACTTGATCAATCTTGCAACCTTTTATTAACCTTTTGAGGGAAACATTTTGACTTTATTATTTGTCAGTTTCCTATTTCATCGATTGCCATTCTCACCTTCGTTATTTTTCTTTTTTCTACTTTGGGTTTAATTTGTTCTTTTTCTAGCTTCTTAATGTGGAGCTTTAGATCGTATTCCAAGCCCTACTTTTTTTCCTGAAAAATGTAAAACTATACATTTGCCTCTAAATACTTCTTCAGGTATATTGCACAAATGTTGGTAGGCGTTCCTAAACTATGTGTTCCTGTGTTCCTGAACTATGAAACTATGAACTATGACTATCTGGGCTAAAAAACAGTTTCTCTTGATAAATAAACAATTAACAAATACTGTGGAAAAAAATCATTCAGTTCAAAATATTCGCTTTTTGTGAAACACATGCCCTCAAAGTTAGATACTTCCCCCCTCCCATCTACTTTACTTTCAGTGTTCTTCTTTGGCGTCTTTCCATCCCAAAGCCTGACCCATCTCTAAAATGGGACACTGGGAATACATCAGGAACCCACTAATGACTTATAGTGTGTTCTAAAAAATCATGCCTGGCTTTAACTAAATAATGTATAGTTCTCACTCCACAGCGGAGGCTGAGGCATCGTCTACTAACCCTACCCATTGCTTTCATAAATCCCACTTCAAGGTCTTTCCATGTCGTGATGTACACAGGTGTTTGGGTTTAGGGTGCCCTGGCATGACCCTTGCTGACAACAGTGTCTTGCCCGGAGATGGAAAAACACATGAAAAGTAGAGCCCTTACAAGAAGCTGCTTTAACAACGCTTTCCTCTGTCAGGGTGTGGTGCTCATTAGACTTTTGCACCCCTCCTACCCAAACATTCTCTCATTTCCTGTTGCAAAACAGTGCAACAGCCCCTATGGTAGATACTTTAATAATAGTGCTGCCTCCAAAAACGAAGATCACAACTCACTCCACATCCACAGTTGCCACAGGGTCCTCTACAGAGGCGTGTGTTATCTCGAAGCCCTGGGCAGAGCTCCCCAAAGCCTGAAGAGCCCATTGCTGAGCAAGAGGGGCTCACAGGCCACACGCAGACACCAAGCTGCAGGGCTGGCAAAGCAGTGACAGGAGAGCCGGAGGGGAGCCCTATCTTGCCTTTGATCATGTCTTTCAAACCAACAACGAAAGTCTTCCCTCAGTGACAAATACCAAAACCTGGAAAAACCAATTCTCTTTTGGACTGACAATCCCTGCACTGTGATCTCCTCTGGACTGGCGATCCCTTGTAACAAGGTAATTGTAGGGAAGATGGCCTGAGTGAGGCCTGATCTCAGTGTCACAGGCTGCAAGTCACAGAGAGAATTGTTTCCCCCAGGAATGACTGATATTTTCTTTCCTGGTCTGTTTGGTTTCCTCTTTTTCTCATTAGCTTTTACATTCAAGAAATATTCATTGGAATAATTAAAAAATTAAAGTTTTCCCAATGCTTTGCAGAAATCAGGTAACGTTATTTGGGCAGTACCAGCCAGTTGCATAATTCTAAGTCACCTGGGGTGTATGAAGAGATAGTGTCCATTAGGAAAGAACACTTCTTGCCCACACCTTGTGTTTCCACACTGGAGAGTCTCTGTTAGAGAAACGATCTGGTCCCTCCTCCCATTTAGGGCACAGCAGAATCAGGCATATGTGACACTGCTGCTTCTATGTTCTCTTGTTTTAGAGCTGCCTTCCTGCAGGAAGTCTGCTGTTTGCTTTCTGGGCCATAGACTAAGCAGAGTAGGGCAGGCTGTAGCCCTGGTATGGAGGTGGCAGTTGTCCAGGGCTGGCTGTGACCCAGTAGTTACAACACAGCAGGAGGTCTGCTTAATTCAGGGGAAGTGGCTCATTTACCAAGCTCATGTTCTGTGCCTAAATTGCATCCTCCAAACAGCATTGTCACTGGGGATGCTGCTGTGTTATTTCCTATCTGACTCCTGTATCTATTTCTTAGTTGGTTCTGAACTCAGGACAGGGATTAAATGATGATATTTATTGACTCATACCTTAAATGTCAAAATTCCTTTAGGCCTGAGTCCAGCAAGATTATGGGAATAATGATCAGACTGGGCTTGAGACTTCTTTTTTATTTATTTATTTATTTATTTTTGGCTGCATTGGGTCTTCATGGCTGTGCGTGGGCTTTCTCTAGTTGCGGAGAGCGGGGGCTACTCTTCATTGCAGTGCACGGGCTTCTCATTGCGGTGGCTTCTCTTGTTGCTGAAAACAGGCTCTAGGCGCACGGGCTTCAGTTGTGTGACACGTGGGCTCAGTAGTTGTGGCTCGTGGGCTCTAGAGCACAGGCTTAGCTGCTCTGTGGCCTGTGGGATCTTCCCGGACCAGGGATGGAACCCGTGTCCTCTGCATTGGCAGGCGGATTCTTAACTGCTGCACCACCAGGGAAATCCCCTGAGCCTTCTTGACGAAACCTCCCATGGAAGGAATTCTTTCCCCTCTGCTCCCACTACTTCCCAGCAAACAGCATTTCCTGAAGATGGCAAACCTGGCCCACCCCTGCAAGTAGGGCAGCTGGGACAACATGTCTGGGTATGTGACCTTGGGATACTTGTTTAACCGGAATGTTTACAATTTAGGTGTGGTCCTTAGTTGTTAAGCTCTTGATTTGTTTTGTTGTTTTTGTTTGCTTAGAAGAGAGAATGTCAGCACTGGCATCGGTTAGTGAGTATTCTACTGACAAATCGTGCTATGTCTCATAATTCATCTCTTTTATAGCAGGTAAGGAACGCTGAAATGCTGATGTTTTTAAGTAAAAATTTTCATTCAACAAATATTTACTGAATGCTGCGTCAGGAAGTTTCCTAGAGCTAGGACTACAGTTATGAGCAAAACCAGATATAAACTCTGACCTCATGGAACTTTTACTTTAGAGAAGGAGAGTGGCCTTAGCAGTCACCAGAAATGAATGTGAAAATGCCTGCCTTTCTTTTCTCAATGTTCCTGGCCAGACTGAGCTAATTTGTTATTCTGTGGATCTCATATGAGGCCCTAAAGATGATTTATTCTGTTGCCATTTTAAAGATTAAGCACTGCAATCTTACGTATGTGTTCTCTAGAACTAGTATTGGGCTACATTTTTTAAACATTTCATTGCTATGCTTTATAATGTAGAGTCAAATCTATAACAGGAGGCTTAATTAGATTTCATTTAATGTAAGATACTGTCAATTGGAAAAACATTATTTTATATACTACTATGAAATAAAAAATTTGTAAGTTAAACTGACATGTCAACAAAATTAAGACATAGCCTGATATCAGAGATATTGAAACGTGAAAAAAAATAGTTTAGCACTCTCTAAAGAGTGGTCTCTGGACCAGAATCATCAGTGGTCTCTGGACCAAAATCAGCATCACCTGGAAACTTGTTGGGAATGCAAATTACCCAGCTTTACCACAGACTTCTGGGGGTGGGACCCATGCGATCTGGGTTTAACAAGCCCTCCAAGTGATTCTGATGCATGATAAAGTTTCAGAACCACTGAAATAGTGCACTTTAATATCTCTGGAATTTGATATTTCCAAGACATTTTCATAGATTTAATCATTTCAGCAAACATCTTGAAAACCTATTACTTGTAAGACATCATGCTGGATGCACAATACGTAGAGTTGAACAGGACTTACTTGCCAACCAGGAATTTATAGTCTAGAGGCAGATTTGTAATTTAAGAACTAAAAGATCAGACCCAGTGTGATGAGTTCTGTGAGTGAGGTACCCTCAAAAGGCCGGGGAAGCCCTGGGGAAAAAGAGGTAACTTCTGACTTTAATATTGGTGAAGAGTTCATAATGGAGGTGGAATTTAACACTATGCCTTGAAGGATGTGCAGCATTTAATTTTTCAGAATGAAAATAAATGAGAAATAATATTCCATAGAAGGCTTTTCTTCCCAATCCTGTTCTTTTTTATGGAAATTCCTGAAAAAGCTGGAAATTAATTAGAAAGGCATATGATGAAAAAATAAGTGTGATGGCGATCATGACAATCTTCCCCTTGGACTCCCTGGAGATAGGTTCACCATCAGCACCTTGGTGCCAACAGAAATTCCAGTGGGTGCCAGGGAAAAAGGCAAGCCTGAGCACTTCTTTTTATCAGCTTGTAATACTCGCGATGGAAATATTGTTGATGAGAAGCAGACAGTGTCCCAGAGCAGTTTTTCTGGAAGGACAAAGTGAGAGAACCCAGAGCCCAAGAAGCCTTGTATGGTATACTTTTTTTTTTTAATATAAAAACCCACTAGCATCTTTGTCAACAATAGCCACTTAGAAAATGTAGTAGACAAAGAGCATCTTATCATGGTAACAGCAAAACACTAAGATTAACCTAATAGTAAATGTGCTAAAGGACTCCATATTTTGTATGTAATAATTCTCTCCAAATTAATCTATATAGTAAAATAATCTGAATAAACTTGACATACTGATTGTAAAGTTCATATAAAGGAAAAATGTTTTTAAAATATCCAAGAAAATGTATGGAAAAATTAAAATGTGAACTTGCATGACCAAATATTAAATATACTATTATATGTAGTTATGTTAATTAAAATTCTTCCTCCAGATACAGAAAAGAACAAAGAGAGACGAATAAAAATGCCTTCTATATATGTGAATTTAATACATAAAGTCAATCAGGCATTTTAATCAGTGGAGAAAGGGGAGAATATATGAAATAAAGAGCACTGGGAAAATTATTCTAGCACTTTGGAAGAAAACTCAAATTCCTACATCATTCCATATACAAAAATAAATTCCAATGCAATTTAAGCACTAAACACCACAAAATATAAGCATAGTGGAAGAAAATATGGGAGAATTCTTTTATAATCTTGTGATTAGTAATAGGTATGGTATATTTTGGGTCCGAGCTGTGGAACAGATGTATCACGGGATTTCACTGTCCTGGAGGGTCTCAAGTTAACCTCACTTACATTGTAGTCACCGACTTTTGGACACATAAAATTTAGAAGCACAGAACATTTGAGCTTAAAAGAACAAGGATAAAGAGAAAAAAGCTTAAAGGAATAAGCTTAAAGGAACAAGGATAAAGGGAAAAAAGATTTTTTAAAACCCCAGAAGCAGTGCAATGGCCAACTTGGACTACAGTCCAATCTGTAAGTGAATTTAATTCTTTACGCTATCTTCAGCAGCAGAGCACTGTGCATCAGGTTTGTGCTGCTCACACCTTCATGTGGGAGGGGTACAGCCTTCCCATTTACTGCAGACAGCAAAGAGACCAAAGCCATGCAGCTACTCACCCAAGAAGTGTTTCAGCCACTTCTCTTCAACAAGAAGAGGTGTTGTTAACGTGAGAACTGTGAAAGGTCTTTGGAGTTAGAGTCATTCCCAGGGGTTCTGAGAATGGTCACAGCCTGTTTCTAACTCCCGAATTTGGGAGACAAAAGGAAAGCAGAGAAAAGAAAAAAAAAAAAAAGGAAAGCAGAGCTCTGACAAAAGGCAGTAAGGGGATCCTTGCCAAGTCATCTGGATGCTTCTCTTAGCCACAAACACTTCTTTTCCATTTTGATTGGACGTTAGCCCCTGACTCTCCACCTCTCACCTCCCCTCCCCCAGTGCGATGGAATTGCGTTCGTGGTATGCTCTTTACCTGACAGGCATGGGGTACAGGCTCTTAGCAACTCTGAAGGCTTTTGGAGGAGCAGTCTCCATCATGTGTGTCTTGCTAAGTCCTCCTGCACATCCATGGGATGTGGCCAGCCTCTCCCACCCACAGTTCCATCACCTCGGGAACCCCAAGGAGTACTTATGTTAGATAATGATGCCATAAAAGATCCAAAGAGATATCAGTTGCAAACCAAGCACAGAACCTTTGTGTCTGAAATAAGACATATTTTGAAAAGTCAAGGATTCTGTGTTCTTCTGCTTCATTCTCAACTCACTAGGAATAACTCTCCAAAGGCTTATTTAAGACACCACTTGATGTTTTTGAGCTGCGTGCTCCATACCACGTGAGAGAATCTGAGGCTCTCATACTACTTGCTCTGCCTGTTAAAATGCAGTAGATAAGAGAACATAAGATTTCAACATGGTTATACAATTTTTACCTTTGGGGAAGGTGGAAGCAAGCAGGGATCTGCAATCTTGGTTTTGGATATTCAATGAAAAATGTACATTCAGAACATATCCCAGCCAGCAGGACAGGAATAAAGACGCAGACGTAGAGAATGGACTTGAGGACATGGGGAGGGGGAAGGGTAAGCTGGGACGAAGTGAGAGAGTAGCATTGACATATATACACTACCAAGTGTAAAATAGATAGCTAGTGGGAAGCAGCCACATAGCACGGGGAGATCAGCTCCCTGACCTTTGTGCTTTGTGTCCACCTAGAGGAGTGGAATAGGGAGAGTGGGAGGGAGACGCAAGGGGTAGGAGATATATATGGGGATATATGTATATGTATAGCTGATTCACTTTGTTATACAGCAGAAACTAACCCACCATTGTAAAGCAATTATACTCCAATAAAGATGTTAAAAAAAAAGAAAATATCCCAGCCAAACTGAGTATATTGCTTTTTCAGATGCAGTGATATTCACAATGAAGAAATTAAATGTCTTATAAGGAAGGCATTATTAACAAGTATTATTTTGATTCAGAACTGGACTGGGGCCTTACAAGTCTTCTCTAGGTATCCGTGGGATAGTAGAGGAGGCCTGTAATAGTAGGTAAGAGCCTGGGATTTGAATTTAGAGAGGCTTGGTTTGAATCCCAGCTCTTCTGTTTACTGGGACCTGGAAAATTTGCTTCAGCTCGTCTGTGAAATGGAGATAATAATGTCCATCTTGTAGGGTTATTAGAATTGTTTCTGAGGAGCAAATACACTGATGTTTGTAAGCACAGCACCTGGCATGCGGTACATTCTCACTGAGTGGTATTTAAACAATTACCCATACATGCATCGTAGGCTCCACACTCTTAAAAACAGCAGACCTCTTCTCCTACTTAGCAGAGACCAGGGGACAGAACCATTGTCTGTGGGAGGCTTACAGCAGGGAAAGCAGTGGGAAAGGTAGGGTGGAGAGTGGAAAACAGAGCAGACAGCACAAGGCATTCTCCGAGCGCCTGTCAAAGGAGGTCTTTCTCCATCATGTTGATGCAGGAAGTCAGGACAAAGTGTCCATCAGGGCCCACAGAGGGGCATGTGCTTGACCATCAAGGATAAGCTCCCAGTCATGAATTCCTGCCTGTAATGAAAGTGGTGTTACGTGGATGCTCTGTGAGGAAGCACTTAAGTAAATGATACTTTTGTAGGCAAGGCGAAAAGAAAGTTGAACCATTGTTCACTGACTAGGAGTTGAGGGAGTGATGCCATTTTCTTGCAAAGTAATGATGAGCACAAACTTTCCAAACCACTCATCTGCTTTGCATGTGTAAAACTGACATCTGAGCACGTCATTTGGCACAAAATCGTGTAGCATTAACGTTTTCATATGGATCATGAAAGTATGTAAAAAACTAATTGCCACATGGGAAACCAATACTGGCTTTGGCTAGCTGATCATTAATTGTTCTTTACAAGAATGACAGCCGTGCTGAGGATGGTGCCTACTCTGTCCTTATTTGCAATTTTCTAAGAGGGGATCATCACCAGTCATTTCTCTGTCCAGAGAAGCAACATTCTGAGCAGCTGTATCCTTTAAAATCACAAAACTTGGCATGTCCTTCAACCACCTTGTTCCTTTAGGCCCACAACTGGGTCACTGAGACCTGTGAGCCAACACATTCTTTTCAGGTGAGAGCCCGGAGTTAAGAACGCAAGCAAAAACACAGAAATAAACCAACCACGTGCCTCCTTTGGGCATCTGATTTGGCCTATAAGTGTGGACTCAAAAATAACTAGAGGTTTAATTGCACATCTAAATTTAGTGCATGAATTTGCATGTGTAAGTAATCAGGGAAGTATTTGCTTAAAAATGTGTTCCATTTCCTCTGTTTGCTCTAAATCAAATTGCCAAGCAGCAGATCAGATTCTGAAATACTTTTTAAAAATGTGTTCTAGAGCCCCACCGCTTTAGCCTGCAATCCTGTGGGACCTCAGGACCCAACTGGGATAGACACATGAGAGCTGTTTTCAAGGAGGCTACCAATGGCAATCAAGGACATGGGCCAAAGTTGGTCAAGTGACTTTAGATGGGAGTCCCTTTCCCTCAGTCTCCACCCCAACAGGAACCAGATCCCATCCATACTGATTTAGCTGTCCTTTTGGTTACAATAGTAAGAACATTCAGTGGGCACACGGGAGGGGTATTATGAAGGACCAGAGATAGAGCCTGGTATAGTATTGCCTATCTCCATTCATTCATTCACTCAGATATTTTTCAAGTGCCTATTATATACCATATTATCAATACAAAGATGAAAAAACCATAATTCCTGCTTTTAAGAAGGTAACAATCTAGAGGGAGACTTCACACAGATAATGATAATATGCTGTAGTAGGTGCTATTAATATTGGTGGGGCAGGTTGAATTGCTGGTTCCAACTCCTCACTTCCTGTAGCATTAGTATTAGCTATCCACCCTTTCCGTGGCTTCATAGGTAGAGTGGACTTCCCTGGCCCTTGGCTCTGGGCTTGGCCATGTGCCTTGTTTTGGCTTGGAGTGGGCTTGCTTGGTTGGGCTTGAGTTTATGGATGACCATGAGGGAAATAGGTCCTGGTAAACCACTGCACATCAGAAGGAGACATGGAGCAAGGGCCGTTCCAGCCATCCTGCAGATGAATGAGAGTAAGTGCTTGTTTTTGTATTCCACTGAGGTTTTGTATGCAGTAAAAGCTGACTGATATACCAGGTTTTGTGCAGGCAAATCTATGAGGGGCTCCAAGGCCAGGCTTGAAGGTCCCCAGGAGGCTCCTGAGAGATGAGGATGACTAAGCTGAGACCTGGAGAATGAGTGGGCTGTGTGCATAGGGAAGGGAAGGGCTGGGGGCGGGAGTTAGTGGTGAGAGGTAGAAGGAAGGGCAGATGGAAGGGATGGAGGTCCCAAAGAGCTCAGCTTGTTCTCTGAGCTACAAGTAGTGAGTGTTTCTTGGCTGGGGCAGGTAGAAGCACCAGTGACCTTGCACAGGGCCATCATCCTGAAGAGAGGGGAGGCCCAAATCCAGCAGTCTTCTTGAGGGCACTTTCGCTATACACCGACTGCTATACATCACTGAGGATTTCTTTGCCAGGAGTTTCTTGTAGAGAAGAGTGACTTGAGGGAAAAGCTTCAGGTTATTTTGACCTGTATTCATTTCCTATTATCCATTTTGAAAGTAAGGGTCAAATTGACCAGGAGTCTGGTTAAAGACTAAAGTCCACTGAGTGTGATACATACAATTCTGGTAGATGGTATACTATGTCATGTACAATATTCCAACTGTATTTTGGGGCAACAACTTCTATTTATCAGATGGCTTTTCTTAAAGCTGATCATTTTCGTTTTCAGGATATATATTCCAGAATCATAGAACTGTAGAATTTGTAGAGACTTAAAATTTTCTTATGCAACTTTCCTGAAGGGCACCAGAGAGGGAAGTGGATAGCTAGAGATCCACTAGCTCTCTTGGTAGGGCTGGAAAAGGCAAGGTTTTTCACTTTAGTCTGTTGCTCACTCTCCCTTCCCTACCTACCTTTCTTATTTCCTTCCTTCCTTCTTTCCCCTCCCTCCTGTCCTCTTTCTTTGTTTCTTTGCTTCTTTCTTTCTTTCTTCCTCCCTCTCTCTCTCTCTCTTCCACCATGCTAGGCCTTACCTGGAATATTTTCCTTTTTGTCTTTCTTCATGCTAGAAATTCCACTTTTTACTACTGGATCAGAGCCATGATTGACTAGCCCAGGCACCTGTCTTATGGGAGGCACCACACATGGAGGGCCCAGCTTGACACACACACACACACACACACACACACACACAGATCACAGTAGCAATTCTGTCTCTTCTCTCTATTTTACAGTGCACCTAGGATTCTAAATATTGTTAAATATTTTTTTTTTTCTTTTCCTTTGGTTAAAAAGGTCTTCAATATAATAACCCATGTTTATTTGAAATGAAGGGGATTTTAATTGTTCAAAAGTTCAAAATATTCAATCCATTTCTTTAAAAGAACAATAGGGCTTCCTTGGTGGCGCAGTGGTTGAGAGTCCGCCTGCCGATGCAGGGGACACGGGTTCGTGCCCCAGTCCGGGAAGATCCCACATGCCGCAGAGCGGCTGGGCCCGTGAGCCATGGCCGCTGAGCCTGCACATCCGGAGCCTGTGCTCCGCCATGGGAGAGGCCACAACAGTGAGAGGCCCACATACCGCAAAAAAAAAAAAAAAAAAAAAAAAAAAAGAACAATAATATATTGGACTACTCAGGATTTAGCATTTTCTTTGAATAATGCCATGTTAGAGAATCATTATAGACTTAGCAGGATTAGTTGACCTCACACTTGTGTTTCTGTACTCTATCTGAAACCTACATCATATTAACTGATAATGATAAGAGCCAGTTCCACCTATAACTCATACTGCAAGTTGACTTTGTCATGACTCACAAGCACACCATTAACACGTAGTCAAGTATGTATACTTTTTCCTTCTTTCTTTTCCTCTTCTTTCTTTCTTTTCGGTTTAGAACAATTTTAACTTCATGTGGCACATACTTTTCTGAAATCTGACTGATGCCTTGGCGACATACTCCTTTCATGAGATCTAAACTCAAAGTTCAGAAGATTTTTTTTTTTTCTAACAAGTACAAAATTGTCAAGATGATCTTAAAAGCCTATGACTCAGCTATGTATTCTTGAGTCAGTAATTAAATGGAGAAACCATTCAGTTATTTGCCAAGGAATTTTACCTCTTGAGAGTGTCCTGGTGTTAGAAACTATCCAGACCATATAACTGGGAAGTTAAAATTAACAACCAGAAAAATGACTGCCTTTGCCTTCAGCATTTCTCTCTGATGAAATCTGGCTTTGAGGAAGCTTGTAATCTGGGTTCTAGTCCCTGCTCTGCCACAATTCCACATGTGACCTTGGGCAAATCACGTAAGCCTCTGTGGTCTCAGACTCCTCATTTGTCAAATTAGAGGGTTGAATCAAGTTAGCTTGAAATGCCTGCCTATTTCTATGTCTAGCTCTTAAAGTTATTATCCCAAGAATGTTTGGTTGTTATTTATTCTCCAAATCCACTTAGATGAGAACCAGTAAGAAGGAGGCTGAAACTGCGGCAAGTGGCACACAGGTTGAATTTAAAGAACTTTACCATAGAAAGAAATATTAACCACAAAGCCAGATCATACAGTTAATCTGGCTGCTCTCAGAGGTCCTTAAGAAGGGCTTGCAAATAGGAAGCCTGATTTGGTTTACATATAGTTCTCCCTGAGCCTAGCATCGATTACAAAGGAGGGCAGATTCTTCTACAAACAAGGCCCGATTTTATAAGTGACTATTTTATTTAGTATCTTTATTGGGACTCTTAAATTATAGAAGCAACCATCATCTTAAGTGAATTTTGGTATCACTTTTTGTTTTAAGCATGTAGATACCTCATGGAGCCCGAAAACAGAAATGCAGGTGAACCTCAGGATGGGTCTGTAGCCAGGAGTAGAGAAGTTGTCAGGAGCCTCCAGAGGCCCCTCTCTCTATCTCTTGCTGCTACTTCTAGTTATTGCCTTCATTCTTTGCTCTCTGCAGAATATGCAGCCTCAGATAGAAGAGTCCCCCCTTCCCAACCACCATTCAACACATATACACACACAGTTCCAGAGGCTAAAGTTTACTTTGTCTTCATATAAGGAAACTGATTTGTTGCAAATGTCTCAATTCAGATACAATTCAGATTCCAAATTCCTAAAAGAAAGAATCCAGGAACTCCCTGGTGGTCCAGTGGTTAGGACTCAGTGCTTTCATTGCTGGGGCCCAGGTTCAGTCCCTGGTCGGGGAACTAAGATCCTGCGAGTTGCATGGCACAGCCAAAATAAATAAATAAATAAAATAAAAGCAAACAAATAAACAAACAAAAACTAAAATAAAGAATCTGATTGCCTTGATTGGCTCAGCATGGCCAAGCATTCATTCATCCCTGGTGCGGTCAACTGCAGCCAAGGAGGCAGGGCCATGCATTACAGACAGGGCTGTGGAGCAGGAATTCTGCACTGCACAACTCTAGGGGGCACTTTTCACATTGTGTTGTGGGTGTGTGTGTGTGTGTGATGCTCAATGGTGTTGTGCAATGAGAGGTCCTCAGCTATAATCAAAAGGCACTTACTATAAAGATCCAACCAACTGCAGTTGCTAGAAAATCAACCTCTTCTCCAGTACAACTCCCTCCCACATTCTAGACCTTAGTAACTTTCCTCTACTCGGGGCCAGAAATCCCACCAATCTGTCAGATCCATGACACATGTCTGATTCTTTACAGTTCTGTATCCTTTTGCCTGAGATGAGCATCCAGAAAGAGATCTCCCGTGTTTCCTTTCTAAAAGCCACTAGGATGTGACAATGGCTCTCAAGAAATCTATGAGACCTGTTCCCTCCTCCTCACTTAGAGGCAAGGATTCCAAGTGGTTGATCTTCTGAAGTGCTGTCTTCTGGAATCCAGCATTTTCTTGGTTTCACCTCCACAATCAAAATCATTGTGCACTGAGAAGAGACAGTTCTCACAGTAACACCAAAGCACACAGATCCATTGGACATGGACCAGTATTACACACTTTTAATTTATTTTCTTTGGTTCACAACTTCTTCATGCAGATTTATGAAGACTAGACGTGGAGATCAGTTTAGCCCTAATTCTGCCTTATTTAACTTGGCCATTCCAGGACTGAGCCTTTACTCAAGTGGCTAGAGTTATGATATCAAGTCTTTGAAAAGCTGAGCTGCTTTGTTTGGTGCTTGGCATCTGGTACATGTAAAACAGCTTGGATCTGATATTTCCTTTCCTCTAAGTAAGAACACATCTCTTGAAAAGGTTTGGTGTAGTCTTGCCAAAGAAGGAAGCAGGAAACTCAAGCCAGCCTAGAGTTTTGTGAGCCACGGAAAACTGGCTAAATTCACCATGAAAATAATTTGGAAACATGAAGTGAATACAGAATGGCCTCTCCCTAGCCCAGTTCTTCATTCCAGTCTTGGGAATACTATGCATTAATGCATATTTGCTGAAAAACAACGTGATGTTGAAATGTTAACAGTTTATCTGAACCTAGTTCAGAATTGTGATCATCTGACCAAGTATCATGAAGTTTCCCTTTGACCTATCTTTGAAAAATAATGCTTGTAGTGGAATTGGTGACACAAACAAATACTAAACTTTTCTTAAGTGATTAACAATATACTTGGCATGTGATGAATACATACATTTGAAATGAACCTGTGCTTTTATTAAATTAAGTCTAAAGTGTTAAAAAAGCAATTACTTTGAAAATATCTTATGACACAGAATTTCATTAATTCAAACAGTTATCCCGCCCTTTGATCTGAATTAGTGATGCTCAATTGTATGTAAAATGAAGGGGAAAATGTTAGTCTTATCCTTCAAAAACAGCTCACCTTGGTGCCTACAAGTTCCTAGGAGTTTCCACATATGCACAAACAGCAGATCTTTGCAAAACTCAGGGAACTCAGTTAATCAGCTGTGATTCTTGGTTTTGTTCAATCACCCCACATTCTTCCCCCTCTTCAAAGGTTCTTTTCTTTTTCTAGTACAGTAAGTCCCCTACATACGAATGAATTCTGTTCTGAGAACACGTTCGTAAGTCCAATTTGTTGGTAAGTCCAGCAAAGTTTGTTCACACCTTTAAGAGTTCGCAACTTGAAGGTTCGTATGTAGGGGATGTACTACATATTGTAAGTGGATATTTTTGTTCATTTGATTATTTGCTTTTAAAGGTTGAATTTAGAAGTTCTCATACACAGGCCTTAATAAAATTGATGGGAAAAGATTTGGTTTTACACAGCATGAGAGCATTAATTAACTGGAGAATGCCCACTGTGTGCCAAGAAAGCTGTGCTCAGTGCTGAGGTCAGTGGGACACAGTGCCAGGAAGAAAGACAAAATAGCAATGCAGCGTAGAAGATGATGATGATAAAAGGATCATAATACTGCGGGAGCATGAAGAAGGGAATAATTATCTAGGGAAGCTGAGGAAGATTCGACGAGGAAGTAACAAATGAGCAGCGTCTTCAAGATTGCTTACAAGTCCTTTGTGGGGGAGATAAGTTAAAAGGTCATTCCAACAAGGGGTGTGGGAACCCTGATATGTTAGAGGTTATGCCCTTGATGAGGGCTTAGAGCTGAGGTTATTGGGAGAAATGGCAGGAGCTGAGGCTCCTGGAAAGGATGGGGCTGTCCTTGGAGGACCTTCTAATGCCGTGAAAAGGAATTAGGGGTTTATCTTGTGATCAGTGGTTTGTGGGGTTTTTTGGTTTGTTTCTTTGTTTGTTTAAGGAACATGCTTCCTTTTCGATGAAATCTTTCATCCAAACTGCATAAGACAAAAGAGGGAGATGAAGAGCAGCTCCTGTGTTGTGGAGGGAGGGAGATTTGGGGCTTAGTCTGCTCAGCCCTCTGTGCTCCCTACAAAGAACAATTGGCTATTGAGAGCTCTATGCACAGAAGGGATCCAGTGCTGTTCGCAGGTCTGAAAGGTGCATCTGGCAACACCATTGGGAGTGAAGAGAGACAGAGAGCAGGGAAACCCATCCAGGACCTGTATTCACACAAGTGATGATAGGGCCTGAAGAAAGCAGGTGCCAGTGGGAATGAATGAGTGGGGGATAGGGCTAAGGTAGGACTGTTGGCTGGTGAATGTAGGAGGAAGGGAAGTGTACATATAGAGCAATCCTGAAGTTTCCTTCCAGCAGCTGTGAGACAGAAGTAATATTTGAGCTCCCAGATCCATTTGACAAGAACGTTTCTTTTAGATTTTAGAATGAGTGGTTTCATCCTAATAAAGGGCTCTGCAGTTAAGTTTGGAATGTGCTGTATTCTCATGAAGAAAGGAAATGCCATGATTAGAGGATTTGTTTTTAAGATCTTTCCTGTTTTGGGATTTGGGAAGATCCAGAAAAGGAGTGAACGGTTGTTTAAACTATCCCCTGGGCCCTCTCTTTTGTTCCTCACATCTAATCCGTGGCAAGTGGGAAACGCAACTCTAGTACTTCCAGCTAAATCCGAGCTACCTCTTTCTGCTGCAAGTGTTTCTTGAGGAGTGCGTAGACGACATAGGTTACCATTCCTTAAAACAAAAATCTGAGAAACTTCAAAATAGGGCTTATTGTGTGGAAAACTTGTTGGCAGTTTGAGTTTTACAGCCTCCAAAATAAAGTTCTTTGATGGAAAACATTTTCTTAATTTTCATCCGTGAACTCTTGGAATTCACGTTTACCAGGAATTATGAACATTTTATTTCCAGAAACAAATGCTGTGACCACCCTTGTCTCCGACTTCTTGTACCCTCTGAGTTAGACCAAGGAGAAAAGTAGCATAAAGCACCTTTGTTTCTTCCTTGGAGGAAGCAATTTCGTATCTATAAAGAGGATATTCTAGCACCAAGGAATAAAGTATTTTCTGTTCGCCCTCTGCTAGTTGGCCAGAATACACGCCAACACTGGGGTATCGTAGCGTGAACAAGAATGCTATTTTGGTCTGTTGTAAAGAACTGTGGAATGCAGATTTTGGATTGTTTCATCACATCCGTCAGCAACCACAAGACAAATGTTATTTCAGAATGAAGACTATGGATATAGAAATACAGAAAACTAAATAAAATGAAGATTATAAAGACTTTTTATAGTTTAATGAGTATGCTTACTACCAAAGCTTTGTCTCTTTTTTTTTAAACCAAATGTTTCTGCACAGTGTTGGGTGTTTGCAAAGTTTGATGAGGGCCAGGTGCAGAGTAAGAATTGAAGAATTCCACTGCTTCTCTCTCCAAACCGTGGTGGGAGAGGGGAGGATAGAATAGTCCATTATGAATAATACCAAACAATCTTCCTTAAAATGAAATAAAGACTCTGTTACCTAGAGAATTCAATAATTTCAAGATAATTAGATTTCTTCCTTGAGAGTTTCTCTGGGGAATATTGTCATTTTCAAAGAAACAATTGTAAGTGCTTTTAACAGTGGCAACACAGTCTCCAGAGAGGGTGGGGCTTCACAAAGTGACCCAAGTGGCCAGCTGATGCTGCTCCTCTCGCCTAGCACACCCTGTGTGTGTAAGTGTACACTTAATCTTTGTGTCTTCCTCTGGACTTTAAGTGGGAAATTTTTGTCACGAATCTCTAGGGTTCTCTTTGTTTACAGAATTAGTGCTTTTCTATGATTTATATATAGTAGGCATTAAATGTTACCACTATTTCACAGAACTATTAATTTTAATGAGTTAACAATTTTACTTTCCTTAAACAAATAGAAATAATCAAATGGTAAAGAGTATAGGACTAATTCCCCTGGTGCTGGCATATCCCTCCACCTGGTACCCTATTGCCTGAAACTTCATGATTAGAGATTCATTCCTTTAGATTAAACATGGTCCTCTCTCATTTAAACTTTAGATTCCTTGTAAGAAGAATCACATTAAATCTCTTATGTGAACTAATTTAATCCTTAAAATAATTAGAAAGGCTGAAGATATCAAGAGTTCATGAGGATGCAGAACAACAGCAATGCCTATACAATGTGGTTATGAGTGTAGATTGCTTCTACTTTCTAGAACAGTTCAGGAATTTCTACTTCTGACCAAGGTGGAGCAATAAGGACTGAAATTACCTGCCTGCCTGAAAAAAACTTGAAAAAATCTGATAAGTTAAATGAAATAATGTTTTTTAAGACAGTGAATATCAGACAATGAAGGACGGTGACCCTTAAGAAATGTGAAACAAACTAGGCGGGCCTTACAATTGTCCCAGCAATTGCCTTGAGAGAGTTTCCAGGCCACACAGTACAGGGAGGGGGAACCCAGGAGGAACCCAACGGACTGCCTGAGTGAAGGAGACAGAGTTGAGGGTCTGAGGAGACTCAGGTTCATAGGGCAGAGTGCTGGAGAGCCATGGAATGACTAGGAAAGCTGTTTCTTATGAACTCCCATGGGATACGGAGAGGTGAAGGCATCAGCAGCTCTGATGGCAACAACTGCAGAGACCCCTTTGTTTTCCACCACCTCAGTGCCCTAGGCTCAGCCACGCATACTTAGGCTCCGGCTTTGGCACTGACGCTGCAATGATGGCAGACAGACCCATGGGGCCCTTGCTAAGCAGAAGCAACTGAGGTGGTGGCCTTAAGGGACATCAAGGGATAGAACTGATGTTTTTCTTCCTCAGAAATATTGCCACAGCCAAAGGGCTGACACTACATGGGGCCTGTAAGAACCAGTTCTCAGAGTTCGGGAGAGACATCCGGAGACACCTAGAATTATTTTCCGGGAATTTGAGGGGTGGCTAGAATTCTCCCAGAGCAGGTGGGGGCAGGGCCGGAGCAGCCCGGTCCATGGCTGTTCTTACATCCAAGCCAGAGCAGCCTAGGAAGCCTAAACACCCACCCTGGTTCTCAGACTAGAGTCCACAGATGTATTCCTGAGGATTTCTGTATTCTGCCCAGGAATTTATTTTAGGAGTTATCATTTAGATGGTAATCTTAAAAGAAAAACATCAAGTCTCTACTTAATCATCTAAATGACCACTGTCTTAGTTCAGGCTACCATAACAAACTACCATAGACTGGGTGTCTTAAACAATAGGAATTTATTTCTTACAGTTCTAGAGACTGGGAAGTTCAAGATCAAGGTGCTGGTCTATTTAGTTCCTGGTGAGAGCTCTTCTATAGGCTTGAAGGCAGCAACTCCTCTCTGTGTTCTTACTTGGTAGAGAGAGAGAGCAAGCGAGCTCTGGGCTGTCCTCTTCCTATAAGGACACTAATCCAGTCATAGAGGCCCCACCCTCATCACCTCAAGGCACCAGCTCCAAATAGCATCAGATTGGGGGTTAGAGTTTAAATGTACGAATTTTATGGAAGAGACAAACATTTAGTCCATAACAGCTTCACAAAAATGATATGCTGTTATTGCTACATTCAGTGCTTACATTTGCAATTTTGTTTTCTGTTCATATTTGCATCACACAGAGGACAATGACATGGCACACTATTTGAAAGTTTTGCAATAGAAAAAAAAGCGTGGTGTGGGGGAATTGAGTTAGCACATGCCCATGTTGGTATAGGCTTGCTGAAGCAGCACTGCTCTGAGAGTAGTGTATTCACATAGGTAGTGAGCAAATGTATTATCCAGAGAGCCTCTTTGTTTACACCAGCTTGCAGTCAGCCAGGATGAAATGCACAATGGAAAAATGTTCTGTTTGATTCACACCATAGTTGTATTAGATTCTCAAGAAATGCATGTTTCAAAAATGCCACAAATATAGCCTCATCTTTGAGCATATAAGGCAGCTTTATATGGTTATCAAGTGGTAGATCATCAAAATTGGCCTTTGAAGATTGCTCATTGGCAGAATTTATTATTATTATTATTAAGTTGGAGGTCTGCTTATCCTGAAGGAGAAAACAATGCTTTAGAACTTGGTAATTTTTTTGAGTATACTTATCCTGATAAGTACTCTCTACAAAAGCCTGCCAAGATCACAATGTAGAACTGGAACTAAGCCTGTTCCTTTCTGCTCTTAAACCATTTTGGCCATTTAGTTTCACCAAAACAACATCATCAGTTACACTAAATTGCTATTGTTAATAAAAGTGTACTTTTGTAATTCTGTTTGGGTTAACTTTGAAATTTGTTTCGGTTTTATGTCTAAGAACTACAAAGATCAGGACTTTTTACCTAGTTTTATATTTTTATACATTTAATTAATATAATAATAATAACACTGAGAATCCATAAGAATTTTTTTTCTTTATAAAGGTCTGTTTCTTAAGTTTGGGAGGTACTTGACTAGTAAAATGAACGTCTTCTACTATGTATCAAGCTGGTTTTTCTGTTGTTGTTCAGAGTGGAAATTATTTTAGCATAACCCAGATTTATTTCCAGACCTCTTTAAACTAGGACTAAATGTCCTTCAACATCCAAACTCCCAAAGTCAAAGCCTCTTTCTCTCTCAGATGGATTATCTTTTCTCTCGCGGGGTGCCTTTCCTCTTGTTGATTCTGGGACCCCAGGGGGCATGCTGACATGTCCATGCATCGCCCGAAGTTCTCCCTCCACAGACACATGTGTTTCCAGAGCACTGGCCCTTTTTTCAAATGCCCAAAGCATAGTTAAAACCAGGCTCTGGAGATTAACTGAAAGCCCAGGGATAGTCCAAGAATAACAGAGAGTAACACAGTTAATACCACAAGGGGTTGCACTGGGGGCTCCCAGGCCAGTCTCCAACCTCTGGACTCCCACTCCCCCACCCCCAGCTTCTTGCCTTCTCCCCAGAAGCTCAGAACCCACCACACATCTCCAGGTCTCTCCCCTGGTCTCCTGTTCCCTTCCACACATGGAATGACTGACACCAAAAACCTTCATTTTCTTCATGGGGAGCTCCCACCACTACCCAGAGAGTGACGTCTGCCCTCCAAATTCTGGGTTATCCAGTCTTTACAACACTGTGGATTATTCCAACCGCTCAATTCCTGTCCATATTAAGGGACCAAAATTTTTTTCTAATTCTGTAAGGATACAGTCATCCTAAAAATACATTCCATTTCTATTACAAAACAGAACTTAATAGGATGGGCTGCAGCATCTATATCCGGGTTTGTGATAGCTTCACTTTTTTTCCAAGAAAAATAAGAGCACGTGTTTTTTATTTATGCAACCAAAGAGCCCTTTCTGGTTCTTTCCCTCCAAAAAACCAGAAAGTCTGCTCCAAAAGCAGATTGACATCATTTCTAAAATTCCTAAGGTAATGACAATAATAGGTAATAATAATAATAATGATAAAAGTCTCAACTCTGCTGGGTATTACATTAAATAAGGGAAAGTTTGTTTTTTTTTTAAGAATGCAAAAATAGAATCAGATATTCAAAATCAGTTTCTGTTTTGTGAGAGGCAATATAATGTAGCAGTGGAACCTGTGAGCTTTGGAGTCAGACTGCCTGGGATTTGGGGTCCTGGCTCTCCTACTTGCTAGCTGGGCTAATGACCTGAGCTCAGTGTGTGCCTCTCCCCATCTGTAAAACAGGAAAGGCAGTATATCCCCCATAGACTTGTTACGAGGATTTAAATGTACAAGTGCTTAAAATATCGCACAGCACGTAATAAGTGCCCAGTGGCGGTGATGGTGATGACGATGGTAGTGGTGGTGATGGCTGGCATTTGGGTCCTCTGCAGGAGGTAGAACCCAGAAGGGGTCCCAATGTGTGCCTCATCCACACCACTGAAAATGAACACGGAGAAGTGGACACTGTCTCCTCTTTCTCCTCTCTCTTCTGCATCCTGAATGTGGCCATGCCAGGTAGAACACAACAGGGGACTCAGAAGAAGCTGTTGTACCAGTCAGCTTTTCCTGAGCCTTACCCTTCTCTGCGGTTACTGTCACAGGTTAACAGGAGCCCAGATGGGTGTGGTTCTCTGTGGTTCTTTGTGCGGGATTATCAGTCAGGGTGAGAGAGGAGGAGTTTCAAGAAAGCCATTGAACTGGGGGGCTCCAGAGCGGCAGCAAGTGAAATTACTGTGGGGTGAGGGCACAAGAGGGGAAGGGTGTTCAGGTCACAATGTGAGCAGCTAAAGAACTTTCCTCTAAACTTCTAGAAACAAGGGACTCCTGCTATGGCTGCCCATGTGCGGTGGGCTGGCAGCCCAGGCTCTAAGGGCTTGGCCTTGACTGCTTCTCCAGAGGGCTGCAGAGCTGCTAAACATCTTTTTTTTTTTAATTAATTAATTTATTTATTTATTTTTGGCTGCGTTGGGTCTTTGTTGCTGCACGGGCTTTCTCTAGTTGCGGCGAGCGGGGGCTACGCTTTGCTGCGGTGCGCGGGCTTCTCATTGCGGTGGCTTCTCTTGTTGCGGAGCATGGGCTCGAGGTGAGTGGGCTTCAGTAGTTGTGGCTCGCGGGCTTCAGTAGCACGTGGGCTCTAGAGCGCATGCTCAATAGTTGTGGTGCATGGGCTTAGCTGCTCCGCGGCATGTGGGATCTTCCGGGACCAGGGCTCGAACCCGTGTCCCTTGCACTGGCAGGTGGATTCTTAACCACTGCTCCACCAGAAAATTCCCAAGCTGCTAAACTTCTTATCCATCTCTCTGGAAACTCTTGGTAGGAGGCAGGGATGAGATTTCTGCATCTTGATTTCAGTCCTTTCTGTTTCCCCTTCCCACACTTACTAGTACCTCTAAAAATCTTTTCTGCTGTCAGGTCTCAGAAGCAGGAAGTGAACCCCCAAATCAGAGCCCCTCCTTGGGTCCCCATTATGTTACAGCCCAGTGGACATAAAAGATATTCATGATGAGTTCATGAACGTGGCTACTCATTCAGCCAACAATATTTCACTAGTTAGAAGGCATGAATATCATAAAGGTCCCCAAAAGAACAACCTTAAATAATCCTAAAGTATGTCACTATATTAATGTATAATTATGAAAACAAAAATGGTCAAAATGCTTTGGGGTCTCAAAGTAAAAGGTGTTACCTGAGAGACACTTGCAAATGTACCCTTTATATTAAACAAATACAAAGGAAATATTAATGGTAGTTTTATGACTATAGAGCAAACTGACATATATTGAGTCTAATGACCCAAATTATTATTATTAAGTTTTGCATAGTGGCTAGCTTATTTTTTATACAAATTATTTAGTATAAACATATTAGGCAGATTGTATTTACCCTATTTACTATTTTCTTTACCTGTAGGTGGAACATCTTGTTTGCTGATGTTTCCCAAACCACTTTTAGGTCATTGTTGTCAAACAAGAGTTGACATGATTAACTTCTCAACTCCCATCTGTGTGAAGCATCAAGGAATAGAAAACCTTGTTTCACCTCCCACCTTGCTTCAAGATTTCCCCTCAGGCTCGGTAGATTCCAGTTCATCTCACTGATACTCTCAGCCATAGGCTTTATTATTCACTGGAAAGAAAGGTGAATGGGGGATTGGTCTCATCATTCCCTCTCCTTTTCCTCTCCCCGCCCCACCTTCTGAGTGATGGCAGCTCTAGTTAGATTAAGCTTTGTGTGATTCTGAAGCTCCATTCATAAGAAAAAAATTGAAATCCTGCAGAGCACCAACTAATAATTCAAGAAAAATTGGAAGCTCTATAGATAGTTTTTCTTTTCTCCTTTCTCTTTCTGGAACCGTGGGCTGATTGTTTTGCAATGCATAATCTAGTTGATGCCAGTTGATGAAGGGGACAGTTCTTATTTTAGGAAGCTGCCTTCAAGCTTGATGACAAATCATGAGACTCAGTTTGAAATTCCTGTTTTCACATAAATATTTTAGAGTATGTTTTTGTAAAACGAATCCATGCAAGGTTATTAAATCTATTCAATTTAGGGCTTTCTTTTTTTCCCCCCTCTCATTTGAAACCACAGGTGTGTTAATTTCCATAGAAAAGAACTAAAATAAAGATGACTAACTGCTTCATATGACTAGCTTTTTACAGGTGACAGAATGTCTTCACATGCTTTTCCTCATTTGGTCCCAATTCTTTGAGGTCGTTCCCATCCTAATTTGACACCCAAGGAAACTGACCTTCAAAGGTGAAGTGCACTGTTTAAGACCACGTGGCTATTAGGTGATGGGTCTGGGATAGAGCTCATCCTTTGACCATGAAGAATTACTCTTAATTTGTGAAGTCTTGTCTGCAGTAATGATGGACTGGCTGCACAGACACAGAAAGTTAGTCAAATCTCTGAATTTGGAACAAACATTGGGAACCTACCCAATGTTTGGGAAGGTTCTACCTTCTACCTTCTGAAGTAGGTAGAAAAACTCGGACTTCCAAAAAGCAATTGTTCACAAACTCAGATCCACAATGTTTCCTACTCTGAAAATATTTCCTCTCAGGTTCCTATTGAGATGGATTGGGAAATGGGTGACATAGCCTCACTCCTTAATTTTTCTTATCTGTGTGTGACAATCTCAGGGAGCAGAAGATGCTTCAGGTCAAGTGCTGGGTTAGGCTGTTTGCCAGGAAAGCAATAATGAGAAATTACCTTGCAAACTAAGTGTATGCTGAGCTCTCCTGGCAGTGATGAACACAGACCCTGAGGTCACGCAGAATTAATTTGCATCCTGCCTCTGCTGGTATTTGCAGTGTGATCTTGGGCAACTTATGTTGCTTTACAAATCCTGTTTCCTCACCTGTAAAATGGATATATAAATTCCTACTCTGTTGAATTTTTGTGACTGCTAAATGAGATTTTAATGCTAAATAAAACTGATAAAAATTAATGGTTTATCAATGCAAATTCTTCTTCCTGCAATTCGAAGATCTGGTTCTTGAATTTCTCTATTTTCCTCAGATTCCACAATAAGACCAGGATGATTTGAGCTGTAAAAGCTGAAAATGTATTGAATAAGTTGTTACTTCCTGGAATGCTGAGGCCCGTTCTGTTTTGACTACCTTGCCTTTCCTTCCCCTGTTAGGCTGCCTCACGAGCAGTGTCCGCTCGCACCTAATAACATCTCCTCCCTTTCCCAGAGTGCACAGAGCTGGCAATGAGCAGGCCTTCAAAAATGGTTATTGAGTAAATAATCAGGTTCAGGCAGAGTGCTAATTCACGTCTCAGACCCTCTCAAGAGGGCTCTGTAACATGGCATGGTTTTACTTATCCGGTTGATCACACTAGGGCACAAGTGTCATTTAAGCCTAATCAGGCTTAGAGGTTGCCACGTCCCACACATTCTCAGCTGTAAGTTCAGACACCATAGTATGTGGCAGCACAAGAACAGTTTCGACCGAGGCTTGGAGAAGGAAGTAGAGTCAGGATTGTTGTCTTCTTTAAACTTTAGGCTTTGCCTCTCAGAGGCAGGAAACAAGGACGACCACGTTTAATACACCCAGAGCTTTTACTACCTACCCCAGTTTTTCGAGGTTGTCACCGTGATTGATACTGCCAAAGCTGTGTCAGATTTCATTCAATTACTGTTCATTCATTCACCAAATAATTATTGGGCATCTTTTATGTACTAAGCACTGTGCTAAGTGTTGCGTATGCAGTACCTAACACTTGAAGAAAGGCACTTTAACGTCTTCTAATCCAACTATTCAGTCTATTTGAATTGCTTCGTTAATCCATTTTCAGGCTTCAAAAATTAATGGAGAATGATTACAAATCTCTGATAAAGACCCATCTCTTTTGGTGAAGGCTAGGCAGCTCTTTCTCTTCCTGGCTGCTCTAAAATGAGAAAGTCTTTCTTGTATTAAGCCCACATGTGTCTCTGGTCCTAGCTCCACCCCTTTGGGGCGAGTGAGAATAGGTTTAATCCCTCTCCATACGTTGTCCTTTCAAAACTGTGAGGTCAGCTATCACATCTCCCTGAAGTTTTGAGAAATGTTTCTTGAAGCCAACATTCCCAAATCCTTGTGCAGCACCACACATGACACGGACCCCTCTCCATTCTTGAAACAGTCTCCAAATCCCCAAAAATGGAGGACAAAGAGAAAGCAATGGGCCCCCGGTTTGAAACCCAGGTACAAAGGCAATACCCTGAAAGTTTTGTCAACCACATGAAGGGGAATGGGCACATGCAGAGTCTGACAATATCTAACATGTATCAGATGCAGACTTTGGAACAAATGAATTAGTCGGATATTAACTACAAGGAAATGGAATAAAAATAGGAGCATTTAGACAGACCTGCAGGAAAACTTCCCAACCGTGAGCCTGGACTGTGCCAAACCCCAAACATTTGGAAAATAGCTTTAGATGTTCAGCAAATCCCAACCTCGAGCATTTGGGGATGGTTTGTGCTGTTTTAATTGTCCCTGTTTTCATTAGAGTAACTCGACAAGACACTCATTTGCTGAATTTCTTCCAGAGAGAGTAGTTTCTGATTCAACACAATAAGAGCCTGTCCCTTCCTTTTTTTTTTTTTTTTTTTGTCTCTCTTTCTTGGCCAAAGTTCTTCCCCTCACTGAGGAATGTTTTCATTATCAGGTATGATGGGCATATTGAAGAGGTTGATTTCTATTCAGTTTAAAGTTTCTCTTTAAGAGAAAAAAAAACGACCATGCTTCCTCTTGAGTAAAGTAGCTGGCACTTGTGCTGCAAATGTATTAAACGTTTCCAGATTAGATTCCAGCAGAATACAGTCTATCTTTGTGCAGGGGTAATGGGCTACAGCTTCTAGACAGGCCTCTGCTTTCTGCCAGGGAATTCTCGTCTTGGTTCGGGTACAAGGGGCCCTACAACACACAGAGAATAAGGGCTTCAGCATCACAGAGACACATTCTGGGGAGGGCTGGCTGGTATACCTGGGCCATTTAGACTGCTCTGGAGATTATGATGAGGAGTCTGTCCTATGGCTAAATCTGGTAATACTCACCTTCCAAGAATCATAAGTCAGTATGTAAGATAAAAGAGCTAACATTCAATTCGGCTAAGCCAACCTCTCAGGACATTTGGTGTGAGCATACTGGTGGCAGAACACCAAGCCTGATGGCAATGCTTCCATGTCACACAGTCCCTATGAAAAGAGAAGTTCTGGCACTGATGAGGGATGCAGTTGGGAGATGGCCTGGCGGTCAGTGACAGAAGATTTGTTTTTCCTTTTAACCAATGAAAGATTCTTTATAATCAGGAATAGGACAGCCTCAGATTTGCCAGCATTTATGCATTTTGCACACACATGAAGAATTGAGAGCCAACTAAATTAAAAAATATTTTGTCCTACAGCCTACTAGGATTCACACCTAACTCAAGCAGAGGATAGCCTCTCAAAAACTGCTAGTTGTCTACTCAACATCCTAATCAGAGAACCCTGATTTTATTAAGGGCTTAACTGATGCAATTGTAAAGCTACATTTCCTAGCATCCCTCGCACCAAGGACTAAACTTGTGATATCATTTTGGCCAAAGAGATATAAGCATACGTCTGTGGGAGTTTCAGGGAAATTTTTCTTTTTTTCAGATAAGGGTCACTCTTTCTTTCTTCCATATTGCTTCCTCTTTCATCTTCCTGTTTCAAACATAGATATGGGGCTGGAAGTATAGCAGTCATCTTGGGACCATGAAAATGAAAGGCATGCACTAAGATGGTAAAGCAGGAAGTTGGAAGGAGCCTGAGACTTGATGATGTATGGATCTGTAGCACTACTGCATCCTTCTGTAACCCCACCACACACACACACACACACACACACACACACACACACACACCCATCTCAGGAAATGGAACCACCACCATCCCAAAATCTTTGGGAGCTATCCCTTGCTGCCCCTTCCACTCTTCCGTATTCAATCTAGTCTGCGAACTCTACCAGCACAATATATCTCAAATTCATCTACTTTTTATCTGTGCTGCCACCTCTGTAGTGAACTCATTACCACCTGGAATATTTACAAGAGCCTCTTACTGGGTCCCTCCACAAGTGCTCTGCTTCCTGCAATCCATCTCCAAGCAGCAGCAGAAGTGCTTCCTTAAAACCCATCCTCTGACTACACCACTCATTATGCCCACACTTAAAACCTGTCATGGCTTTCCATTGCATTGAGCATGAAATTAGAACTACTCACGATAGCCCCTGACGCCCCGCATGAGCTGGACACTGCCACCTCTCCAGCCTCGTCTTTCACTGTTCTTCCCTCTTCCTTCAGTTGCTCAAAACCACTCATTTCTACCTAGAATGCTCTTGCCTTCAGTTCGACTTCATCTCTTCCTTCAGGTCTTAGTTTACGTGTCAGAAATATTTTCTTGTCCACCACATCTAGAGGAAATTCCCCAGCTGTGCTCTCTATCCTGGTTTAGACTTTCCATAATTTATAATGGTTGGATTGGTTTTCTTACCTGTATTTATTTGTTTTGAGACTGTAAGCTCCACAAAGGTAGGATCAGGTCTTTCTTGTTATCTTTTCTACCCATTGTCTAGTCTATTGCCTGCAACCTAGTTAAAGCTCAGTAAGTATTTGTGGAATGAGTGAAGGAATTTAATCTGGATATGCTAAAGGTACAATGCATATAATTTTTTATTTGGCAGAAATATAATATGCAAATTTCTATGACAATGTTTTTTGAGTCACTTTAATAATTATATATATGTTTATATATATACTTATATATATAATATATAAAACTTGGTTTAACTCTTATTTTTACTTTCTCATTTTTCAGTTGAAGCTTGATTATATAAGAAAACATGATTTGAGCCGCGAAAGCACGTTAAAATAAATTGAAATTTATGTCATCAAAAAACTTTTATGACATATTTGGAATATTTTTTCCTATTATTCTTATAAAAACTAGTTTCTCTTAATAATTTTGCATTTTGTTTTTAAATGGAAAGACCAGAGAGACATTTTCAGGCTGGAATTTGTAAATCCTTCTTTGCAAATGACATGTGGTTGTTGGGAATATAGACTTACTCCTAGTTATGAGCACAGTCTGTGAAATTAGACAACCTGGGTTCAAATCCAGCTGTTGTTTACTAGCTGTGTGATACTGAGCAAATTGTGTGCCTCGCTTGTGCTTAGTATTCTCAGTTGAACAATCAGGAGATAGTAGTTAACACCCCTCAGAGAGTTGTTGTGAGGTTTCAGTGAGAAAATGCATTGTTAACATTGTCAAAGAGCCTGGAACAGTAAACATTGCATTATTTTATGTACTTGTGTTTGTTTGCTAGGGCTATGATATCAAAGGACCACAGACTGGGTGGCTTAAACAACAAAAATTTATTCTCTCCCAGTTTGGAGACTAGAAGTTCGAGATCATGGTATGGGTGAGAGTTGGTTTCTTCTGAATCTTCTCTCCTTGGCTGAAAATGGTCATCTTCTACCTGCGTCTTCACACGGTTTCCCCCGCATCCATCTGTGTTTATTTCCTTTTCTTATAAGGACGTCAGTAGTCATATTGGATTAGGGCCCATGCTGATAACCTCATTTTACCTTAATTACCTCTTTAAAGACCGTCTCTCGAAATACAATCATATTCTGAGGTATTTGGGGTTAAGACTTCAACATTAGAATTTGGGGGGACACATTTCAGCCCATAACAATATTAATATTATTCCTTCAGATAAGCCAAATCAGGTATGGTGTCTATAGTTTCTTTTTTCAACATTGGTTTTTGAAGTACTGCAGGGTTCTTAATGAGAGCTTTGCAGAGGTGAATACAAAGAACGAATCCAGTAAACAACATCACGAGGCAAAGTTTCAGAATGAGTAATTACATTTATGTTCTTCATTAACTTGTTTTTAACATGAGAGCTCCTTATGCTTCCTGTAGTTATCCAATCATCTATTATGATATACTTACATAAGACTAAGAATAAATACAACTGTAAACTGTGTTTGATGGTCAAACCTACCCTGAAAGTGGTTGATGTGCTGAGCTGGGCACTGAAGGAAAGCTAAGACATAAACATCCTTCCTTGATGCCCATCAGCCAACCACTAGGGCCTCTCAACATCTATGTGGACACTCTGACCCATTTCAATAAAAGGTAAAGATACCTTATTCAAAGTTATCTTATTAACTTTTAAAAAATAAAAATGGAAAACAGATCCCAGATTTATCATTAATGATGTAGACATCCTGAAACACCAACACCAATCTTTGAGGTTTTACTATCCATCTGTTAAGAAGTTCTAATCTAGACTAAAACTTCTAGCAACGGAGAATTCTTTGCAACACGTACTGGAAAGTTGAGCAAGGAGTGTGTATACTGGAATTCCTAGTCTTGAATCCTGTCCTGCCATTTGTTAGCTGTTTAATGATAATCACATAATCTACCCTTTCAGAATCTCAAATTTCCTGAGATGTAAAATGGCGAAAACAATATGTATTTCTCTCCTACCTCCAGAAATCTTATAAGGATCAAGGAATATAAAGAAGCACTTAAGTACTAAAATCAACCAACAGATCAATACAGCAATCAATACAAACCAATTCCGATAGTAAACACTTACATAGTCCTTACTGTGCTAGGTACCATTCTAAGAATTTTATATGTAGTGGTTCATTTAATCGTCACAACAATCCTGTGAGGTAGGTACTGTTTTTAGCATCCCAGTTTAGAGATGAGGAATCCAGGGAAGGGAAAATTTAGGTAACTCATCTAGGTTGTAGAGCTAATGAATAGCAGAGATAGGATTTTTAACTCAGGCATTCTAGGACACCATACTCCCCCACCCCTGTAAGTCATCTAAACTGGGACGATTAGAGAATGAAACGAAAACAGAGATGCTGATGATTATACTATCACAACAAACATAAACTAAGACTTGAATTAGGCAAGTAAGATAAATAGTCACCATTATTTAAGGGAGGTTGAGTAGGAAGCTGCCTTGAAAATCTCCTGTACATGTGAGGATATTGCTGGGGAATGTAGTGGCTCCGTGGTGACCACCACAGAAATGCATCATGCACTGCTCCTCTGTACTCCCTTCTTCTCCAAATCCAGACTGGAGTCCAGCAGGCATGGAATTGAATAATTCCGTTTATTAAACTGAAATCGATGTCTCTAGGGCTCCTATCTTCTGATTATGGGTTCTCTTTGTAGGAGTGATGGAGAGAGAAACTGTGCATTTATTCCTGGAGGTCTTAGGCACCCCCACACACAGTATACTCAAGGGAGAGGACACAGAGATTGGACACAGGTTCTCAGGGTTGTTCTTGCCCAGATGGATTTCCAGCATTTTTGTACTAAGGGTCATTTTGCGCCCTCCTTTGCATCAGTGAAGCAGAGAAGTTCTGTCATGTGAGTCTGTGGGGAGAAAGGGAGAATGGGACTTGGGAACTAGATAAAGAATATGTTAATTACCTTCTCCTCTATGAAGCGCTTCTCACCCTTCCTCTCTCTGTGTCTCCCACTGGTTCCCATAGTTCATTTTATATGCTTTTTAGAAATTATAATACAGAAAACTGTATTTTAATTGGGGAAACATAACACAGTGATATAGTTCGTGGATTCCATAGCCATTAAGTACTCATCAATGAGATGACCTTGGGCAAGTAGCCTTAATCTTGGCTATTCTATCTGTAAAATGGGGATGAAAATTTACCTACCTCCTAGAGTTGTTATGAAGATTAATTGAATTAATTCATAGGAAGTCCATAGAACATCCTCTTCTCCTCTTCCTATTTTTTTCTTCTTCCAATGAGACAGAGACTGTGTTTTGTTCTGTGTTTATTTATGTGTTTACTTCTCCCATGCCAACACAGAGTATGGTACAGAGTGCACTCACTACAGCATTTACTGAAAGAATGAAAGGAAGCACGGATGAACAAATTAACAAACAGGAGATCAATTCCAGACCTAAGATGATATTTAATTGAGTTTAAATGACTCAAAGTCTAAAAATATTCAATATACAGCCCTCCAGCAATGTCCAGGTCATTTGTTCTCTATCTACAGAAGATGCACTTTAAGTGAACTACAAGGTCAACTGAATGTCTTTGGGGACTCTGGGCTGGCATTATAAAAAGTGTTGAGAACCCACGGTCAGCAATGAACAATCTTTGTGCAGCACCAGTGGGATCCTTTGAATGCCTCCACACCCGTCTTATGAAAGAAGCAGGTGGAACTGTTTTATTCATGTCGAAAACAAAATGACCAGAAATGGCATAAAGCAACACACGTGCTCCTAAAATGAAATCAGTGACATATATACAGCCATCTGCAATCCATTTAAGAATCCAGAGCCCAGGAAGAATCTAGTTCAGGGAAGGAAAAGGAACAAAAATTACAGCAGGCAGCCCGAGGAAATTGACCTTATAAATGCTAGTTCACAGAGGTCAGAAAACCCAACAGGGACAGAACACAGCTATGAGGATTGTTCTCAGGAGGTGGCAAATTTACCACATCTCCTGGTAATGCTTATTTTCCTGATGTGCAACTCTGTGAATTCCTTGAGGGTGGGGACTGTGCTTTAGTCTTCTCTACCTGTGCTTTTAAATTATAAACACAGATCCCCTGAGGACCTCCACATGCAGTAGAATGACTGTTACATAGTAGGTGTTTACGAAGTATCTGTTGAGAAAATGAATGAGTGATTCAAACAAATGCGTAAGTGAGTGATTAACTCATCAGAACAACTCATCAGAGCCCTCACCTTGCTCCTCCTGACCTTTGGAGATTAAGAAGTTTGAGGAATTGTGAATGGACAAATAGATAGAAGCCAAGATACCTTCTAGATTGATGGGTCCTGCTCTAGGCCATTTGTGTATCTTCTTTGGAGAAATATCTATTCAAATCTTTGCCCATTTTTAAATTGGGTTATTTGTTTTTATGTTACTGAGTTGTAAAAGTTCTTTATATATTCTGATTAGAAGTCCCTTGCTAGATTTATGTCAGATACATTTACATTTTCTAATGTTTTCTCCCATTCTATGGGTTATCTTTTTTATTATCTTGATGGTGTCCTTCAGAGCACAAAGTTTTTGTCTTAATGAAGTCTAATTTATTTATTTTTTGTCACTTGTGATTTTGGTGCCATATCTAACAAACCATTCCCTAGCCAAGGTCACAATTTACTTCTGTGTTTTCTTCTAAGAATTTTATAGTTTAGGTCTTACATTTAGGTCTACAGAGGATTTTGAGTTAAGCCTTGTATATGGTATGAGGAAGGAGTCCAGATTCATACTTTAACATGTGGAAATCCAGTTGCCCCAGCACCATTTGTTGAAAAGACTACACTTTCCCTATTGAATTGTCTTGACACCTTTCTTGTGATGGTTAAATTTTATGTGCCAGCTTGCCTTGGCTATGGTGTCGAGTCACTACAAACACTAGTGTAGATGTTACTGTGAAAGTACTTTATAGATGTGATTAACATACACAGTCAGTTGACTTTAAGTTGGTAAGATAATACCTTTGATAATGTGGGTGGGCCTCATCCAATCAGTTGAAAGCCTTAACAGCAAAAGTGGAAGTTGGAGAAGAAGGAATTCTGCCTCAAGACTATAACACAGAGATCTTGCCTATGTTTTCAGCCTGCTGGCCTGCCCTACAAATTTCGAATGTGCCATCTCCCACACTGCATGAGCCAATTCCTTAAAATAAATCTCTTAACTTACATGTACATATATCCTATTGGTTCTGTTTTTCTGAGGAAACCTGATTGATACACCTGTCAAAATCCAATTGACCGTAGATGTAAGGATTTATTTCTGGACTGTCGATTCTGTTTCATTGATCTATATAGCTACACTTATCCCAGTGTTGGTTACTGTAACTATATAGCAAATTTTGAAATCAGGAAGTATGATTCCACCAACTTTATTCCTCTTTCTTCAAAATTGTTTTGTTTATTCTGGATACTCTGCATTTCCATATGTGTTTTAGGATTAGTTTACCAATTTCTATAAAAAAGGCAGCTGAGGTTTTGATAGGGGTTGAAACTGTAGACCAATTTGGGAATTACTGCCATTTTAACAATATTGAGTCTTCCAATTCGTGAACATAGAATGTGTTTCCATTTATTTAGGTCTTTAATTTCTTCAACAATGTTTTGTAGTTCTCAGAGTACAAATCTTGCACTGCTTTTATTAAATGTATTCCTAAATATTTTATTTTTTGTGCTATCTTAAATGGATTTATTTTCTTGATTTCATTTATGGATTGTTCATTGCTAGTATAGAGAAGTAAAATTGATTTTTGTGTATGTGATTTTTTGTACAATTGATTTCGTATCCTGAAAATTTGCTGAATTCATTTATTCTAGTAGTGTGTGTGTGTCTATTCCTTAGGATTGTCCATATACAAGATCATGTCATCTGTGAATAGAGATAGTTTTACTTTCTTTCTGACTTGGATGACTGTTATTTCTTTTTTTGCCTAATTGCCCTGGCTAGAACTTCCAGGACAAAGTTGAGTAGAAGTGGCAAGAACAGATATCCTTGTCTTTTTCCCAATCTTAGGGGGGAAACTTTCAGTCTTCTACTGTTACTATGATGTTAGTCAGCTATAGGGTTTTTTGGGTAGATTCTCTTTATCAGGCTGAGAAATTTCCATCCTATTTCTAATTTGTTAAGTGTTTCTATCATGAAAGGGTATTGGATTTTTTCAAATGATTTTTCTGCATATACTGAGATAATCATGTGGGTTTTATCCTTTATTCTATTGATAAAATACATAACACAGATTGACTTTTGTGTGTTGAATCACCCTTGCATTCCTGGGATAGATCCCACTTTGTCATGGTGTATAATCTTTTTTATATATTTACACACACACACACGCACACACACACACACACACACACACCCCTCACTCTCTCTCTCTCAATGTAAAAAGCATTGTGTTTAAAGCATTCAGCAATAAAAAAAAAAAATAAAGCCACCAACTAAACTAAAAAGAAAACAAAGCAAAACAAAAAAATTCCTTACAGAGATAACTTTGTAAGTTGAAGATGTTTTTGTAACTTTAAGAAATTAGTATCTCTAGAATGTTTTCCAAAACAGTTCACTGGAGTTGACCAAAACCCCCAAATAATTAGTTCATTCATACGAATCAAACCTCATTACGTAAGCAGATTTCAATGTGTTCACAGGACATCTCTGGATTCCTGCCACATTTCTCAAATATCCCATCCTTTCTTCCTTGTTACCTGCCCTCCCATTTATTGCTTCCAGAGGCCCTGGGGAGTAGAGGCTGTAGGTGATGGTGCTGGGTTGGTGGGCAAGGCAGACATGCTTGACTATCCTCACAAATGCAGCATTTTAGGGAAAGCCAGACCAGCAAGTAGAGACAGGAGTGACCCAGGCATTATGTTTGTTTGGTTAACTCAGCTGCTAATCATAGGCTTGCTGCCTATGGGGTCAGAGATCCCTTAAATCATGCAGTTCCTCAGCCTGAGGCCAAGCTACTGCAGAACAGGACTAGATGATCATTTTCACTTTGGATTAACAGTTGCTGATTGGTTTTCACAATTGTCTTAAATGTGCTTTTGTATTCTTGTAGTATTTTGTAAGGACTTCATTTAGAGTGGAATAGCTAAATGTACAGAGAAATGGAGAGCTGTTACAAAATCTTGGTCAAGAGCAAGGGACTTCAACTAGCATGTAAAATTCCCGTAATATGTGCCTTTTAAATGTGTATCAGAGGAGATGGCTTCACAGGACTCCTGCCTCTGCTCATTATCACCTTGATGTAGTTATATGCTCACGACCAAGAAGAAAGTCTTCCTTACCTCTGACCAGCCTTTTCCTCTTGTTCTATCATCAGAGGAGATGGAGAACAGCTGCTCTTTTTTATGGCCTCGCAGTTAATTTAATTTATATCTGCTGTAAACGTGATTTCTTAAAACTTAATAGTACATTTCAGTTTGGCATGTAGAAAGGGCCCTCTGCCTCGCCCCAGTCATTCCCAATAGATGTGTTTTATTGCCTTAATTTACGTTTTTGTCTCTGTTGTTGTTGCTTGCTTTTTTTTTTTTTTTAATAGTGTGATTTTATTTTTATGACCACATTCTTCCTAGGAATTTTCTGGGCATGTGGCATTCCAAAATTTTACTAATTTAATGACCTGTCCCACAGACAGATAGATGATCTCCAAAAGATAATGAAATGAAAGTCTAAAGGGTGCTGCATGGTCTCAAAGTTAGCAAAGACTCAGGTGTTGTTATGGCAGCTCCTCGGAGATGGTGTGGTTGGGGCTCGTGGACAAAGGTCTGCGGGCTACTGCTGATATTTTACGTAAGAGAGAATTGTCTCAGAGGGAGAACTTGGAATGAAATGAAGTCTCTCTTTCCCTTGTTGACTTAAAAAAACCGCACAACGTAAAAGCTGTGAGTTGAGTCTATTCAGGGTCTTACTGAGGACTGTAGTCTGGGAGACAGCCTCTCAGTAGCTCTGAGAAACTGTTCCAAAGAGGTAAGAGGGGGAGGTCAGTATATATGTGATTTTGGCAAAGGGGGTACATGCAACCAAGCACACCTCAGTAGAAGGTTGCTGCCAGTCATCAGGAATAGACATCTCAGTTAATGGTTTTAGTGCTTTTTCAAATATGGGGACATGCAAGAATCCAAGTTCATAAAAATTTTCTCCTGAGAATATCTAACTCTCTGAAGGCCTGTTCTGCCATTTCTCTCAGAGCACAGAGTGTCTCGTTCCTGATCTCCTCTCTGACCTCCTTTCAGGGGGTGTTAAAGGTCAATGGCAGCAATGGCTAATGACTCAATCCTTGTAGAGCCAGATGTCAGTCAATCTTCTTTAGTCAGCACCCTTTAGAAGTCTTTATACCCTGGCCAGATGATGGAGAAGTCTTTTGCAAGGATGGTCTGGTGCCTTCTGCCCACTGATGTCTGACCTGTGGCCCTGAGGGCAGGCATGAAGCATTTAGAAACAGGCCTATGATTCCTCCAGAGGAAGTTGCATGAAGTGTAAGCCATGGGGCTAGAGTTTCTCCTGCCCTGTGGATGTATGGCCTCACATGAGGATGAGAGAATGCAACAGCAGATTTCCTTGGGGTGAAAGAGCTGCCACTGCTTGCCTGCAATGTCTCACCCTTTCAACTGATGCAAATCAGGGTACTGCCTTGCATAGCAAGGTTTTCATTCCAGTCCATCCCCTAGTTCTCTATGGGCTTAGAGGCATTCCTTACTGATCCAAACAATCCCAGAGCTGATCAGGATTGTCTCCAGGAGTTTTACAAATATGAGAAAAGAGGTCAGATATCGAAGCAGGTGCTTTAGTTTACATTGTAAATTCAACTTCCTTTCTTCTTGGACGTGGCATCCATTACTTATTCTCTAGCAGAATCCACTCTATTTTTAAAAGAAGAGCAGGTAAGAAGCATCTAAAGAGCTTCCTGAAGGATTTCTTTTGTCCATTATCAAATTCCTTGGAAAACATGAGTTTTTCCAAAAACCTGTTATTTCACAAAGGAACTCTCCAAAAATCGACCCATTTCAGTGGCAGATTTGCACTATGTATCGTCAATAACTACCCTGGTGTGCTGAGCTCCACTGCCTGGATTCTAATCCTGACTCCACCACTCCTACCTGCGTGACTTTGGGCAAATTACTTAACCTCTCTAGGCTTCAGATTAACAATACCTACCTAAATGCACATGTATCTCTTAGAACGATGCCTGGCAAGTTGTGAGTGCTCAGACTAACATGGGCCACAGCGGTAGTGATGGGGATGCATGCTAGGTGCTTTACTAGGCTCTTTGGATATAGTCTACCCTGACAGATACCCTCCTTTTACTGGGACAGTAAGGCTCAAAGAGAATAAGTAATCCACCCAAAGGCATAAAGTTAGCGGGTGGCAGGGCAGGGATTCAAACCCAGGTCTTTCTAACCCAACTCTGGAGCTCTTTTCTTTATTGTGCTACCATGTTACTGGACCAAATCAGCATATGCATTAGGACAATTCTTTACAGTGTCTACTGAAAAAAAATGCACAACCTAAAAGTTGAGAATTATGTTTTATTCGGTGGATGAACTGAGGACTTAAGCCCAAGAGACAGCTCTCAGGTAGTTCTGAGAAACTGTTCCGAAGAAGTAAGGGAGGAGCTGGGATATATAGGAGTTTTTGCTCAAAAAACAGGTGGTCTACCTAGAGGGGTGAGGTAGGGAGGGGGGGAAGGAGACGCAAGAGGGCGGGGATATGGGGATGTATGTGTATGTATAGCTGATTCACTTTGTTATACAGCAGCAACTAATACACCATTGTAAAGCAATTATACTCCAATAAAGATGTTAAAACAAACAAACAAACAGGTGGTCTGAACATCAGATTACTGTTGAAAAGAAAAAACAGACATCTCAAGTTAATGAATTTAACACTTTTCTAGTATGGGAAGAGGTAAGAGTCTGGGCTCATTGAAATCATTCCTTTGATATGCTACATAACTATCTAGGGCCAGTGTCTTGGTTTTTTTCATCCTGAAGCCCCTTAGGGTGCACAGTCAAGGCAGCCGCAGTGGCTGATGGCTTGATGGCCGCAGCATCCTTTGTTTACTGATATGGCATGGGACATTCTTTGTCCACAACCGTTTATAAACAATTTCACAAATATTGCTTGTAATCACTTAGACTTCACACAAATCCATAGGTTTGGATTACGAGCATCACAATTAACAGATGAGATAATGGGTTCAGATAAAATGAAACTGGCCTGAGTTTACCCAGCTGACGGGTGTGGACAGGAACCCTTGACTTCTGACTCAGCCCCTCATTTCTGCCCACATCACTCCACCTAAGGAACAGCTCCTTTCTGAAGTCTACTGTGGCTTTCCGCTTCCAGTCTGAGTTCCTTTCCTTGACCCTCAAGATACCGTCTGCTCCTTCAAGTCATGCTTTCATTTTTCTTCAGAACCCTGGCCAGGAATTCCCTCTTCCAGGAAGTGTTTGCTGATTTAACTTTAGCTGGTCTGCTCACCAAGTGTTCTACATGGATCCTCTGCCCTTGCCTTACTGCCCTTGACACGTTTTTCTCACAACTGCCCTGTGAAGAAGGCACTATTATTACCTAGCTCACAGAGCTGAGATTCAATCCAGTCTGTTTTTAGAGACCCTGTTCTTAAATACTCAAGTGTTGCTGCCTCCTTACCCCCAATGTGTGAACCATTAGACGGCAACTCAGTGGCTCTGTGTAGTCATGCAGGGAAAAAGCCACTTCCGAGACATTCAGTTCCTGATTGAAGTAGTGGTGGCTCTTCACCAGAGCTCCTTGAAGTTCTTTTCAAAGTAAGTCAATAAATAGCTGCAGTTATTCGTGAGAACAGGTATAATGCATAATTTGGCTCAGTTCTAAAGAAAATAGGTGGTCTGCATGGCTAGCTTGGAAACTGGTGGACTGGGTTGCATTTGATCAGCTGGAAACTATAGACAAGAGACCAACCCTACATATAGAAGGCACCCAATAAATATGTACTTATTGAGTGTACTTATCAAACCTTTACTGAGCACCATCTAAATGCTAAACTCAATACCAAGCACCATGGATACAGTGGTGAATGAGAGACAAAAATCTCTGGCCTCCTGAAACTTACATCCTATGAGCTGAGCCAAACTAAAAATTAAATATTTAATATTACATCTAGTAGTAATACCTGCTATTCTTCAGAAAAATAAAACATGATGAGGAGATAGATAGAGATATAGTGGGGATATCGTGATGACTGTAATTTATGCAGTGGCCAAAAATGCAAGTGGCCTCTTTGAGCATAATTCTGGAGACAGTTTATGGAAAAAAGAAATTCTGGAAAAAAGTTATTGTTCACATCCCTACACTTAAATAATACACTGAAATTACCTTAAAATTTCAGGTAATTATATTAACTTTGTCAGGCTATTGGAAGGATTACCTGGGATAATATATGCACAGGCTTGAGCAGCATTACTGGCATAAAGTAAACATTTGATAAGCAGAGGCGACAGTTAGTGTGATTGTTGTGGTGGAGGTGGTGATGGTGGTGAAGTCACTGCTGTTTTGTTTATTTGGTTTTTTAAAAAATATTTATTTATTTGTTTAGCTGTGCCGGGTCGTAGTTACGGCACGTAGGATCTTTCAGTTGCGGCACGTGGGATCTTTAGTTGCGGCACGTGGGATCTTTAGTTGCGGCATGTGGGATCTAGTTCCCTGACCAGGGATCGAACCCGGGCCCCCTGCAATGGAAGGGTGGAGGCTGGACCACCAGGGAAGTCCCAACTAACTAGTTGTGAGGCCAGGTGACTTTGGGGCTTAACTTAGAGAAGTTAGGGAGATGAAGGACCAGGAAAGCTCTTGCCACAAAGATGACAAAGAAACCACTGTCACAGGAGGAAAAGAGGATATTGAGGTTACACCGGGAGGCAAGAAACAAACAAACAAACAAGCAAACAAAACAAAAAGAGACTCGAGATTTTGAGATAGAGAAAAGCAGAGCAAATGGAATGGAGAAGAAAGGTGATGGATGCAATTAAGATGTAGATAAACGTCATGAGAATTCAGATCTAAATCTTAAACCTGGTGTGTGGATGACACTTATGCTCTCTCCTGCACTCTGTAACGCAAATTTGCCAAATGCAATTGGAAAAGTACAAAGTGAGTTTTGGTTAAAGATCATGGTGTGTAGACATTAATTCTCTCTCTTCCCTTCCTCAAAAATCTCAAAAAGAATAAAAAATGGAGACAATATTTTAGTTGCCAATGAAATAAGTATGTGACTGCAATTTTAAACCACAAACTATGTAGCAAACCTGCTAAATGCTGTGAAATCTGGCCCCAAAATGGGGAAGAACACTGACAACTAACAACATATCCTCAGACCTTGGGCAAGAGGGACGTTTCCCCAAGAGCAACTGAGGCTACCCTGAAATGCCCAACCAAGGATTCTTTAAGTGATATAAGATTCAGGGGCACAGAGAGCCACAGCTAAAGAGAACTGTCCCCATAGAGACCCAATTTGACACCACAGAACATGGCAGGTAGAAATCAAGGGGGAACCAGGCCAATACACAGTTTTTATCTGTTGTCTACTCTCCTAGCTGTAGAGATGATCAAAGGTGAGGTCAGATGGAGAGAGTGGAGGAAACAACGCTTTCCAAATTACCAGTTTCTTAAATGCCAAAGATTGAGTGATGATACATAGTCACAGGTTAAGAAAAATTGTCGATTTGGTGAGAGGCCCTAGGAGACAATACTCTCTGAGCTTACTAACTAACATCTTCCACTACTTCCCTTCCTCCACAGACCATCTTTCAGTTGGCGTATGAGATGAATAGTGATCAGAAGGAGCCACCCCCACAGATCCACTTTGAAATGAGAGGGAAAATAAAGAAGAAAGGAAGGTAAGACAAAGAAATATAAACAACTAGAGATAATTTCCAAATAAACAGAGGAAGAGTTCAGACGAAGAATTTTCTGTACTTGCAAAGAAATTATAGGCAACACAGGTAAATGAAAAATATTACAGAGACGAAAGCTATACTATACACAACAAAATTTAGAGTAGACCTAACCTAAACTAGAACTTTCACTCATTTGTTCAACATATAATTACTGAATACCCCATACATGCCAGGAGTGCTGTAAATGCTGTGTTTAGCAGTGTTTAAGGTTGACAGAGTCTCTGCCCTCATGGAGCTTACAGTCTAGGATGGGGGTAGATAGAATAAAATACACAGACTAAACTTACGTAGTCTTATAACAAAATAAAATATGATTATATATAGAGAATGAAAATGTTAGGCCTTTTTTAGATTGGGTGATCAAGAAAGGTCCCTCTGATCATGTGACATTTTATCTGAAACCTGGATAACATGAATGATCCAGAAATAACTGAATCACTACACTGTACATCTGAAACTAACACAATATTGTTACTCAACTATACTTCAATTAAAAAATCCAAAAATGAATATCTGGGAAGACATTCTAGGCAGATATAATAATAGTAAAAAAAGATTATAAGGAAGGTAGACATGAGTGACAAAGAATATCCAGCAAATACGTAATTGATGTTTGAAAAAAAAGAAATGAATAAATGAAACAAAATATGTTAAAAAAGGTAATAGGAAAACAATCCCCAAATAAATGCTTAAATCTGCAGATTGAGTGAATAATATTATAATGAAAACTTGATCTTTGAATGATCAACACCAGTACCTAGGAATAATATGGATAACTAGCCCTTAATCTGGCCTGGTCTTGTGGCTTGCTTTGGCCAATAGCATCTTGTGACAGCTCTGACCCTAAGCTTCCAGAGGCCTCACAGACTTCCAGTCTCTTTCTTTCAACTCTGCTACTGGTATGTGGACAAACCGGAGCTACCCTGCTGGAAGCTGAGAGATCACACAACAAGGTCACCTCCATTGCTCCTGCCAGGAGATAACCAACTGCTACACATGTGAGTGAGGTGACTGTAGGCCAGTCAGGCTCCAGCTGACCCATGTCCTGACCACAGATGCTTAGGTAATTCACCCAGGATCAGCAGAACCACCTCCACAGACCTGTAGACCTGTGAACTATAATAAATGGTGTTTGTTTTCAGCCACAAAGCTTTAGAGTGGTTTATTAGGCACTAAAGTAACTGATAAATACCTAAATGTCTTTCATTTAGATGACAGACAATTTAGGACATGTCTTTGCCTTTAGAGAGATAATTTAGGACATGTCTTTTATAAAGAAATGTTTACCTAAAATTCAGCACATTTAATTATATGTTAGTTTCTTTTTCTTCTGTTAAATTCAAGTGGAATTACATTTAGTGCTTTTTATTAAAAACTGCTTTAATATTTTTTATTAATACTTTTATTAAAAATAATTTCATTCCATCAAAATTCTATCAATTTATCTATCTATCCTTTTAACTGTAGAGGTGTCTAAAGAGATATCAGGAACAATATTTACCAAATGTTAATAGTTATTCTTTCATGTGATATTCTTTCATGGTAAATTTTTGTATAATTTTTACATTGTGTTTTGTAGTTTTCTGTATTACTTGAATTTATTGTAATGTATATATATCAACTTTATAAAAACTAGTTGAATCATTCTTTTAAAAAGAACATGTACAATAGCCAGGACATGGAAGCAACCTAAATGTCCATCAACAGAGGAATGGATAAAGAAGATGTGGTACATATATGCAAAGGAATATTACTCAGCCATAAAAAGGGACAAAATTGGGTCATTTGTAGAGACATGGTTGGACCTAGAGACTGTCATACAGAGTGAAGTAAGTCAGAAAAAGGAAACAAAGATTGTATATTAATGCATATATGTGGAATCTGAAAAAATTGGTATAGACAATCTTATTTACAAAGTAGAAATAGAGACACAGATGTACAGAACAAACATATGGATACCAAGGGGTAAGGGGGAGGGGGGGATGAATTGGGAGATTGGGATTGACATATGTACACTATTGATACTATTTATGAAATAGATAACTAATGAGAACCTACTGTATAGCATAGGGAACTCTATTCAATGCTCTGTGGTGACCTAAATGAGAAGGAAATCCAAAAAAGAGGGGATATATGTATACATATAGCTGATTCACTTTGCTGTACAGTATAAACTAACACAATATTGTAAAGCAACTTACTCTAATAAAAAATTTTTAAAAACTAAAAAACTCAAAAGAACATGACAGGTAGTAAGGAAGTGCTCAAAAAAGGATGGAGCCATGTTGAAAGGATAAAGGAGCAATATGGGATCCTGGATTGATTCCTGGACCAGAAAATGGACATTAGTGGGAAAATTGCTGAAATTTGAATAAGGTCTATAGAGTAGTTATTGGTGCTGTAGCAATGTTAATACATTGCTTGATCATTGTGATTATTATGTAAGATGCTATAATATGGGAAGTTGGGTAAAGGATAACAGGAACTTTGTGTACTATTTTTGCAATTGTTCAGTCTAAAATTATTTCAAAATATAGTTAGAAACGAGCATGACATGGTATTAAATAATGTAAATAAAAAGTTGGATTTTGATCTATCTTACTTTTGAAATGCAAGATTTGTGAAATAAATGGGGGAACATCAAAAAGTGACCAATAACTAATGCATATAGTTAATGAAAATTGCTCTTAGCTGTAAGTTGATTCTAATTTGTAGTTTTAGAGTTCCAGTATATTCTGGAAAAGAACTTGTTGATGTAAATGTTAATGTCTATAACATATTATCACTGTTGTTATTAATACACTGATAATGTTTGGTTTGCAAGACCACATCAATTCTACATTCTGTTCAAGCAGAAGTTTATATACATTAATAAGAAAACAGGTAATTTTATTTGCTTCATTGTCCTCACTATCATCTGTATATCAATCCCAGACCTCCCCTCCTTTTTTCCCAGTTTTATTGACAAATAATTGACATACATCACTGTTTAAATTTAAGGCAAAACACTTCCATTTACCATTGCAACAAAAAGAATAAAATACCTAGGAATAAACCTACCTAAGGAGACAAATGACCTGTATGCAGAAAACTATGACACTGATGAAAGAAATTAAAGATGATACAAACAGATGGAGAGATATACCATGTTCTTGGATTGGAAGAATGAATATTGTGAAAATGACTATACTACCCAAAGCAATCTACAGAGTCAGTGCAATCCCTATCAAGCTACCAAAGGCATTTTTCACAGAACTAGAACAAAAAATTTCACAATTTATATGGAAACACAAGAGACCCCAAATAGCCAAAGCAGTCTTGAGAAAGAAAAAATGGAGCTGGAGGAATCAGGCTCTTGGACTTCAGACTATACTACAAAGCTACAGCAATCAAGACAGTATGGTACAAAAAGAGAAATACAGATCAATGGAACATGATAGAAAGCCCAGAGATAAACCCATGCATGTATGGTCACCTTATCTTTGATAAAGGAGGCAAGAATATACAATGGAGAAAAGACAGCCTCTTCAGTAAGTGGTGCTGGGAAAACTGGACAGCTACATGTAAAAGAATGAAATTAGAACACTCCCTAACACCATACATAAAAATAAACTCAAAATGGATTAAAGACCTAAATGTAAGGCCAGACACTATAAAACTCTTAGAGGAAAACATAGGCAGAACACTCTATGACATAAATCACAGCAAGATCCTTTTTGACCCACCTCCTAGAGAAATGGAAATTAAAACAAAAATAAACAAATGGGACCTAATGAAACTTAAAAGCTTTTGCACAGAAAAGGAAACCATAAACAAGATGAAAAAACAACCCTCAGAATGGGAGAAAATATTTGCAACCGAAGCAACTGACAAAGGATTAATCTCCAAAGTATGCAAGGAACTTATGCAGCTCAATATCAAAAAAACAACCCAATCCAAAAATGGGCAGAAGACCTAAATAGACATTTCTCCAAAGAAGATATACACATTGCCAACAAACACATGGAAGGATGCTCAACATCACTGATCATTAGAGAAATGCAAATCAAAACTACAATGAGGTATCACCTCACACCTGTCAGAATGGCCATCATCAAAAAATCTACAAACAGGGCTTCCCTGGTGGTGCAGTGGTTGAGAGTCCACCTGCCGATGCAGGGGACACGGGTTCGTGCCCCAGTCCAGGAAGATCCCACATGCCCCGGAGCGGCTAGGCCTGTGAGCCATGGCTGCTGAGCCTGCGCGCCATGGCCGCTGACCCTGCGCGTCCGGAGCCTGTGCTCCGCAACGGGAGAGGCCACAACAGTGAGAGGCCCGCATACCGCCCCAAAAAAAAAAATCTACAAACAATAAATGCTGGAGAGGGTGTGCAGAAAAGGGAACCCTCTTGCACTGTTGGTGGGAATGTAAACTGATACAGCCACTATGGAGAACAGTATGGAGGTTCCTTAAAAAACTAAAAATAGAACTATCATACTGTAAGGCCAACTGGCCCGAGGCAGGAAAACGCAATCAGATTCACAGGTTGCATCAAACCGAAATTTTCCAGACCACCCAATTCCAGGAACTGACCTGGGGACTTTCCACCCGTCCCAGCCTTCCCGCCTTTTGAGGGGCGGCACTAACGGTCCCAAGACTGATGCGACCGGCACCAGATATTTCCATGATGCCCAAAAAGACCACCAAATAAGGAATACCCTGCGCCCTCCCAGATTCACCACACCCCTTTCCCTTCTTCCCCTATAAATTCTGCCCAAACCCTCGCCCGCACGCGACTTCTCTGGCCCCTTTCTCTTGGACCAGTGAACCCCGCCTGGGAGCGTTCCCAAATAAAGCTTGTTTAAGCTCTCCTCCGTTTCTTGGTGCCGTTCCTTACACATACGACCCAGCAATCCCACTACTGGGCATAGACCCTGAGAAAACCATAATTCAGAAAGAGTCATGTACCACGGTGTTCATTGCAGCTCTATTTACAATAGCCAGGACATGGAAGCAATGTAAGTGTCCATCAACAGGTGAATGGATAAAGAAGATGTGGCACATATATACAGTGGAATATTACTCAGCCATAAAAAGAAACGAAATTGAGTTATTTGTAGTGAGGTGGATAGACCTAGAGACTGTCATATAGAGTGAAATAAGTCAGAAAGAGAAAAACAAATACAGTATGCTAACACATATATATGGAATCTTAAAAAAATAAAAGTGGTTCTGAAGAACCTTGAGACTAGATAGGAGTAAAGATGCAGATGTAGAGAATAGACTTGAGGACACGGGGAGGGGGAAGGGTAAGCTGGGATGAAGTGAGAGAGTGGCATGGATATATATACACTACCAAATGTAAAATAGATAGCTAGTAGGAAGCAGCTGCATAGCACAGGGAGATCAGCTCGGTGCTCTGTGTCCGTCCACCTAGGGGGATGGGATAGAGAGGGTGGGAGGGAGACGCAAGAGGGAGGAGATATGGGGATATATGTATACATACAGTTGATTCACTATGTTATACAGCAGGAAGTAACACACCATTATAAAGCAATTATACTCCAATAAAGATGTTAAAATAAATAAATAAATTTAAGGCATACAGCATGATGGTTTGATTTACGTATATTGTGAAATGATTACTGCAGTAGGTACAGCTAACATCCATTTTCTCATATTGATACAATAAAAAGAAAAGAAAAAAAAGGAAAAACATCTTCTTGTGATGAGAACTCTCAGGATTTGCTCTGTTAACCACCTTCCTATGTATCATAGAACAGTGTCAGCTATAGTTGTCATGTCGTATGTAATATCTCTAGGACTTATTTATCTTATAACTGGAAGTTAGTACCTTTTGACCGCCTTCTTTCAATCCTCCCACCCCCACCCACAAACAAATCTGATCTCTTTTTCTATAAGTTTGTTTGTTTTTTAGATTCCACATAGAAGTGAGATCATAGAGTATTTGTCTTTCTCTGTCTGACTTACTTCATTTAGCATAATGCCTTCAAGGTCCATCCATGTTGTTGCAAATAGTAGGATTTCCTTGTTTTTCATGATTGAATAATATTTCATTATGTGTATGTATGTATAGGTGTATATATATACACCTGTATACATATATATATATATATATATATATATTCATGCATCAATGGACACATTTTTAATTGGGTTGTTTGAGGGTTTTTTGGTTATTGAGTTATACAAGTTTATATATTTATTACACTTTAAAAGTAATTATTAATATATTTCCAGCCTAACTTTAAAAATTACATTTACTTAATCAAAGGAATAATTAAGGAGTTAGAAACTAGGTTACAGCCCCAAGATAGCAAAACATGACAAATACAAAATATGTACTGAAAAGTGGTATAGGGCTTCCCTGGTGGTGCAGTGGTTGAGAGTCCGCCTGCCGATGCAGGGGATGCAGGTTCGTGCCCCGGTCCAGGAAGATCCCACATGCCGTGGAGCGGCCGGGCCCGTGAGCCATGGCTGCTGAGCCTGAGCGTCCGGAGCCTGTGCTCCGCAACGGGAGAGGCCGCAACGGTGAGAGGCCGGCGTACCGCAAAGAAAAAAAAAAAAAAGTGGTATAAATCTGCTATTTGTGATGCACCAAGGGAAAGACCATTTGGTCCAGGTTGAAACAGCAATTTCCTTAGAAGAGCAGCACTCTATTTTTGTTTTTAACCAGTTATACTATTCTTTACATCCATTTTGATGCTATGAGTAAACAATATCCATACCACATAAACATTCCAAGACACTTTAAATGTATACATAAACAACTCCAATACATTCCAGTTGTTTCATAAAGCAGCTGTTTTTAAAAAGGGAAGAATAATTCCATACCAGGTTCATTATAGAGGAATTCTCTGGTGGATTCTGAAGCAAATAGAAAACAACAAAAACCTTAAAACTTGTAATTGACAAAATAAATTGCTTTTCTTTTTTTAGTTTGGAAATAGTACTGACTCTTACAAAGAGCAGCAAGTCACACCAAGAATATTATATCTATTTACAAAAGTTGTGTGTTAGATCTCTAAACTGCTACTGTCAAGTCAAGTGTCAAGAACGTTCTTTAGTAAAAGGAAGGGAAGGGGCTGGCTGCAGGCAGTCTAGCAACACCAGCGCGCTCTGCAAACAGAGCTGTGTGGCTTGAATGCCACAGCAGCTATGTGGAGCCGTTCGTTGAGCACAGGAGATGATAAAGTATCTAGCAAAGAAAATATGAAAAGCTGCTGTTCAAAAACTGTTTATCAAACAAATATACTCTTATTGTAAATTGCCAAAAACTGGGTTTCAATTTACCTTACCAGTGTGTGACTATTTACCATTTGGGTTTTATTTCAGCTCTTCTCATTGTCTTCATTCCTTATGTGGATTAGTTCATACTCTCTGTCCTTGGAAGTTCTCTCCAAAGTAGATTACAGAATTTAGAGACATTTTTAAAGTCCATTGATAATTTTCCAGTTCTATGTAGTCTACAGTTTAACCGTCAGCCATTTGCTCGGATATAAAACAGGGGGAAAAAAAGATATTCTCACATTAAAACCAAAATGCTTTATTTTCTCAGTGCTCCTGTATCTTATTCTATTTAGATATCATATAGTACAGGCAAATGGATGTGGATTTGATGCAAATGGATGTGGTTTGACAATTTATTTTTTATTTCTTTTAGCCCTAGAATTTAACCAAAACCATTTCTTCTGTGCAATGTCACCCTAAATTCAAGAGTGAGATCTGGCAGGCAAGTCTTGGTAACAGACCCTGCATCTGTCTCATGTCCATCAATGTCATGGCTAGTTTGGAAGTTAACAAGGCATTTTGCGGCACCACAGGTGCAATCTGCAATCCATTTAAAATTAACCCCAATTAAAATACAAAGTAGCACAAATCGAACAGGGTTTTTTTGCATATTAATTTTGTATGTACACTGTCAGAATTTTAAATCAGCTTTGCCTAAGGACTAAAGTGAGCTACATTCAAGTGCTATATCTTTAGGAAAAATGTCCCCAAATGACTACATATGTCACTATGGATTTTTGTTATTATTATTTGTTATTATTTTTGTTTATCTTACAAACTCTCTAATGTATAAAAAATAATTGAGAGTGGATGAAAATCTCCCCCCACCAATGCAATTATTCACATATTCATTAGGCAAATGTTCACACCTTGGGCCCAGAGTCTAGGATACAACTATGAATCAATCTTTTCTCTGCTTTTCTTCCCTAGTCTCCAAAGTTTCTCCAACCACCTAAAAACCCACATAGAATTCCAAACGATTTCAATAGCTCAGTTGGGCAAGCAGTAATGCACAGGCCAAACTCCCGATGTGTTTTTGACATTTGCTGATAAAGATGTGTGGGTGTTTTTTTTTTTAATTAATTAATTTTTTTTTATGCATGGGTGTTGTTTTTCTTTTTACCTAAGGATGTTCCACCCAACCTGGCAAGGAAGGAAAACTGGACTGAGGGGCCCTTAGCCAACAAGGTCACTGTCTACACTGCAGATGTTGGTGGAGTAGAGGAGTCTTGGTGAGAATGAGGGATTGAGACAGGGAAGAAGAAACCCAGAGGTCTGATTTGTCTTCTGTTCTGAAACGAAGTGTCTTATTTTCAAGCGCAAGTTCTTTTAAAAAAAAAATCTCAGAAAGAAAAAAGAAAAAATATCTGATTTGCAGCATGCAGCCAGCAGCTAGCTGCAAAGCTCAGGACCTGCCCCGAGGGATGAGCAGCACGGTGACCTCTGAGACCACTGCGCCACCCGTGTGCTCAGATGTCATCCCTCCCTTCCGGAGAGCCAGGCCAACTGCCAGAACGGCGGAAGAACCATTATTTGTATACAATGTTTGTAATGGACATCAGAAATGGTGATAGGCAGGATGCCCATAAAATTTATCATCCAAACTAGACACTTTTGAAAGAGGGCACTATTAATCAGCACACCAGGTCAACAGACATGAATGGAGCTCGCCCCAGGCAAACTGGGACACAGGGCTACGCTACCCAGAGGAGGCCTGTTCAGGATGCCTGCATTTTCTCTTTACTAGGTTTGCAATTAAAACATTTATAGTTTCTCTGAAGCCCCACCTCCAGGGTTATACTGCCTGGAAATGACTTTGAGAATGTATTTTGGGGCAAAACAGATTTGTTGAAGACACTGTCCTCATAAGTGTGTAGCAATAACTACAGAAGGAATTATATTCCCACTTTGCTGTCCCAGTGTGGTTAGAGGAGATTCTAGAATTAGAAAAGAAACCCGAAAATGAAAGACCTGATCTAAGGGCTTAATTCTGCCCTTCAGGAAACAAAACACACAGAGTGGCCAGTGGTTCTTCAAAGATGTTCCCCATCAATCTTCCACCTCATGTTCATTTGGTCTGCCTTTGCCTGACTCTGTCTCATTTAACTTTTTGAAAAAAATTATGTTATCTACAGCCTAGAAACTCTGATACAGTCTGTCAACATCAAGGAAGTCTTTTACTTGGGAATAGTGCATTATCCTCGCCAGAGCACGGCTTCCTATTCAGTGGACGTCATTTTATGTTTCTGTCTCTCTTCATTTGAAATACCTGGGATGTACCATCTTAAACAGAAATGCAACCATTCAAGGAGAGAGAGAAGGAACGCCTGAGCTGCCACAGGAAATGAGACAGGGCTGGGGCTGAGGCCGGGGCATTGGGGGGCACTGTAAATAAGGCAAAGGCCTGGGCAGAGCGACAAGAAATATTTGGCATTCCTGGCTTCCCACAAAGGGTAGGTCAAGGAGAGGGAATGGGCAGTTGGGCTGGACTATACACCACAACTATTCTTTTTTGGGCTGAATCCAGTCCACTGTGTCACAGAAACGTCCCCAGTGGGAAGCTGCTACATTTATTCCACACTATGGCAAATGCTCAGGGTAATTAGACCCGATGCCTGTCTGTGCACAGGACAGGGTCAACGTCTGTGGCAAAGACAGCTGCTGGTTTCGAGGCTGCATGTTAAATCCACTTCGGCTAACAACCGTCAAAGCCGTATTCAGAACACCATGTGTTTAAGGGATGCAGCACCAAAAGTCTGTTTCCACAGGTCCCAGTCAAAACAAAGTCCACTATTTCATGGTGTGCCCACAGGAGGGCTGTTTCAGAACACTGCTGGCCGCTTTTTGGATTGAAATTTTGGAAGAGGAACCCTGCTTACTGTTCCCTGGGTAGTGAATTGAAGATGTGCCTCTCTTTTCTTTGAAACTCTGGGGGAAAAAAAATCCCACCTTATCATCAATAACAAAATAACTACACATACACCAAGATAAAAACAGCCATTCAGTTTAGAAGAGATTGGTCATCAAACAGGCTTTCTTCCTGCCTCCTTCTCTGGTCCTTTCAGGGTAATTCAGCTCCTGCTACAGGATCTATAAAATGCTGTATTGAGACTATTTCATTAGGTTTCCAGCAGTGGGAAATTCCAGCTACTGGATATACCCAAGGCCTGTGTAAGCTCTTTTTTTTTTTTTTTTTCTTAATTCAAGTTTCTGGCTATAGAACAAATAGCAGAGCTTACTGTTGCTGGATGTCTAATTTCCTCAAGTACTTCTGAGGCAAACGTTGCAGAACAAGAGGTGAACAGAAGTACACGTGGAAAACGGGACACCATGACCCAAGAGTCAGCAGGTAGATGGATGGCTTGTAAACCTTCTCCTCTGAGTCATTCAGATAAGCAGGTCTTAGGTGATAAACCCAAGAGGGAGCCTCTCAGAGCAGCAGGATGGCCTTCCTGTCCCCTCCTCCACTCTGTCTACATGGCCCAGAGTGAAGTGACGATTTGGTAATTGTGTTAAAAGTTTGATATGCTGCAGAAGTTGCTTTGGAATTGTTTTTATTTTTGTTTCATTCAAATGAACAAGTAATCTTTTTTTTTTTTTTTTTTTTTCTTTTGCGGTACGTGGGCCTCTCACTGTTGTGGCCTCTCCCGTTGCGGAGCACAGGCTCAGCGGCCATGGCTAACGGGCCCAGCCGCTCCGCGGCATGTGGGATCTTCCCAGACCAGGGCACGAACCCGTGTCCCCTGCATCAGCAGGCGGACTCTCAACCACTGCACCACCAGGGAAGCCCCTGAACAAGTAATCTTGATAGAGTGGCCGTATGCATTTCCTGAGAGAGTCTTAATATCTAATATTTTGTTTGATCATCTCTATAAGTGCCCCAGAATCATGTCCCCTCAAGTTTTGGTTCAGAAAACATGGTGGGGGGAATCTTGGCGCATCTGTGTATTCTTCAGGAAGAGTAAAGAAGTAGGAGAGAAGGGAGGGCAGGCGTGGAATGCCTCCTTGGTGACAGGGAACATGCCAGAAATTTGCACGGTTAGTATAACAGTGGTAGTTTATAAATTAGGAAACTTGCTCAGAGAAATGCAGTGGCCTGCCCAAAGTACCTGGTTATGAAGCGATGAAACAAAGCTTCGAATCCAGATCTGTCTGACTCCAATACCCATGGCTTTTCGACCATTGTATAAACTGCTGATACTATTTCTAGGGAGCTTGATCCTTCTTAAGGAGGTAAGATTTATAAGCATGAAAACTCTAAATAATAAAGATGGGAATAATGTGTTACATTATGACAAATGGTCAATTCTATTAATCAGATAATTTACTCATCTGTTGCAAAATATGGTCCATATACACACCCAAGTTGAATTCCCAGCAGAATAAATTTCCTTTTTTAAATTATTTGTTGAGGAGGATCCCAAAAGCAATGCAGCCCAGAGTATCAACACCACGTCAAGACCCTCCAATCAAGACCCTGGCTCTGCTCAGGAGGCCAGCCATCTGTCAATGTCGTGCTGCATGCTTGATGATGGCACAATGCTGCAGAGATGGAGGGAGTGCCAAGGATCGCCCACTGACAGGTAATTAGAGCCATAATGCTTTACAATTACTGTCTACAATCAACACCTTGCATTCCTTAAACATTCCCTGGTTACCTGTTGTGTACAAAGCACGATGTTGAAGATGCTGGGACTAGAGGGAGACATAAGACCCGGTCTCCACTCTCCAGGGGTTTACAGAAGAAGGAGGTATGACCGTGTAAGAAAATGCCAGATGATAGATACAAACAGTTAACTCTGGCAACTCCAGAGGGGAGTGATGTCACTGCATCTAATGGGAAAATCAGTGGAGGAGGCATCTGACATAGGCCTTGAAGTATGTGTAGGAGCCCAACAGACAGGCGTGGGGAGAAAAAAAACAGAAGTGAATGCTCACAGTGGGAGGAGAACAGGATCTGTCAAAATAGCAAGTCATCCAGCTTGTCTGGATTGTCAGATATATGAGAGGGAGTATTAGGAGTAAGACTTATTTTCTGGGCTTGCCCTTCACCTTGAACTTCAGTTGAGATACGATTCATCACTTTTGGCTTGTCCTCCTCAGCAGGACCAGACTCCCCCAGTCAGTAGGCAGCACTGGCCAGCAGCCCAGCTGCTCTCCTGTGTGTGTGCATATGTGGGCCAGCGATGCAGGGGGTCAAGGCTGTTTCCTCACTCAGAAACTTGTCTGGTTCATGAGCACTAGCCTCGCTGGCCCGGAAAGCTGATCTGGCCTCCTTTTTGACCCCCTTTTTTCTCTGTCCTGAAGCTCTGATCCCCTGGACAGAAGGCTGGGTCAGCTTGGCTTGTAGCCAGCAGACACCGAAGAGGCCACCATTCACAGGGACCCTTCTCCTCTCAGTCCCCCAACACTCCTAGGGTGGGCAGCCAGCATCGCTTTCCCTCTGGTTCCAGGCAATGTCTACCTATCAGTTAAGCTGTAAGATGTTTGCCCTGGGGATGTTTGAGGGTTTGAGGGTCAGTCGGAGGTTTAAAACAAAACAAAACAAAACAAAAATTCTGCCTCACTGAATCTTAAATTGTTGACTTCTGGTAAAGTATCTTCTAAAAACATATCAGGCACAGTCACCCATGCGCCCAGTCAATGAACAGAAGTGAGCAACTAAAAGCCTGCTTTAGCTCTTTCCTCATTTCATTGCCTCATCAAAGTGTCTGGTTCTCAGCTTGACCCCAACTTATCAGCTGTGATGCCTGCCCCACATCAACACTGGCCAGTGAGTTGTTAGAAATGCAGATCCTGGGGCTCATCCCAGACTTGGTGAATCATAATCTCCGGGCTGAGAGATAGGCCTGTGGGTTTTATTTTGTATATATCTTCCCCAAGTGATCATGATACACAGTCAGGATGGAAAATCACTGCCTCTGGCAAATGCCTTATAACTTTTTGCATTTAAGTTCCCTGTCCATTGCATCCTAGAATTTCAAGAGTTAGAAGGGATCTTGAAGATCAGTTAATCCATCACTTTTTAATCTCATGGTAGCAAGAAGGCAGTCTAGGAGCTGGGGATGTAGTGGGCAGTATTTCCCTAAGTACATGACCGGGAACCAGTCTATGCTTCTCTTGGAGCATAGACTAGCATCTCACTGCCTGAAGAACACAGCATGGGAAAGGCTGAGTACTTCACCCTCTTTATGTTGTCAAAGAAAGGAGAAGTGACCTGCCGGATGGCACATGGCTCTGGACCTCCAGCCTTACTTCCCCCTGCCTGGGTTGCTTCTGGCTGATCCTACCATCTCCAGCTTGGAGTTAAGATGGCATGCTGCAAACAGATGTGACACTTGTGGAAACACCGTGTTCTAGAAGTGTGTGAGGTGATGTATGCAGTGAGCTGGGGTGACCTGGCCTTTATCTGAGCAATGCCATGGCAAACACTGAAATCACAGAGCATCTTAGAATCACTGAAGAAAGGAGAATTTTTTCCCCCAGAAGAAATTCCAGATCTTGGGACTTGGAAATCAAGAATCGCTTATTTCCACCCCAGGTCGAGCACAGCTTCCTTGTTGGATTCTGTGCTCTAGCACAGAAGTCAGCCTCCAAACCCAGGGGCTGTCTAGGCTGAGCTCCTGCCAATGGTCAATCAGGAGTAGATGCTTGTAGCAGAGGGAACTGTGCGCAGTCAGAAGACCAGAGTGGAAGCAAAAGGCAGCTGGGAGGGTAGACAGACAAATTGAACCGTTTTGGTCCCTCTCAGGCCCAGAGCTGTGGCTGCGCCTGATGCTCCTCATGCCGTCAATACAATGGACCCCTCGGGCTTCCCTGGTGGCGCAGTGGTTGAGAGTCCGCCTGCCGATGCAGGGGACGCGGGTTCGTGCCCCGCGTGAGAGGTGAGAGGCCCGCATACCGCAAAAAAAAAAAAACAAAAAAACTGGAAACAGCCGAACAAATACTCTATATAAAGAACCTACACTTGGGCTTCCCTGGTGGCGCAGTGGTTGAGAGTCCGCCTGCCGATGCCGGGGACACGGGTTCGTGGCCTGGTCCAGGAGGATCCCACATGCCGCGGAGCGGCTGGGCCCGTGAGCCATGGCCGCTGAGCCTGCGCGTCCGGAGCCTGTGCTGCGCAACGGGAGAGGCCACAACAGTGAGAGGCCCGCGTACCGCAAAAAAAAAAAAAGGGACCCCTCATCTAATGATGCAAGAACTACAGAGTTACCTGCTTTACCACCTCAGGTAATCTAGCCTGGTGCCTTGTTCATGCAAATTGTTCACTGACTGCGTACGAATAATGATGGAATAATGATGGACTAAATGTGACACAGCAGGGGACCTTTCCATCTTCAGAGGAAAACTGTTCTTACACTTTCTTAGGGAAATCTCCTTCTCTACTAGGGGGCAAATCTCTCTGGCTACTTGAGGCTGCCTGCTGATTCCCATCCCTGCTCAGCCCATCAGGCAGAGGCAAAGCTGTTCCTGGATACACCCCCTCCCCACCAACATACACACAGGTAATCCGTTTACTTTCAGATCCTTGCCCAGAACCCTCCAGGAGCCCAGACCAGGTCCTGGGTTCCCAGGTCCAAAATTTTTGTAGCAAGCCAAGCTTTTCTAACCTGAAACTTTTAATAGCAAATAAATAAAGCGATCCAGGCTCCAAATGGCCCAGGCACAGCCACCCTATTTAGGGCTGTGAATATCACAATAGGTGATTGTTTTAAAGTGTTTTAATGAGTCTCAAAACATCCTACATAATATCAGCCTCCACTTCAGGCCCTGACAGGCTCCAGTAAAAAACATGAGTTGACAGGAATAAAACAGCTTGCTCAGGAGTAATTGAGTGGAATTAGAATGAACAGACAGGAAAGAAAAATTGGTGCTTGGGTCACAAGGAACTTTTTGTTAGGAACGCTCTGGGGGATTTGGTGGGATGTAGTCCCGCTGACTAATCACCAGTATAGAAAGTTTACAGTCTCTCCGCCATGCCAACGTCTTTAATAACTTGAGAAGCATGAGAGGTGGCTGTTAATTTCAAAGACAGTTATATGAAGTTTGTTGAATGTGGTGCAGAGTATATAGTAAGCAGCCTGTGAAATAATGAACCCTTTAAGGAGGGCTTCTGAGCCAAAAGAACAGTGATTTTTCTTCCGTTGTTGGAAGGCAGGAAAGTGTATATGAAGTAGGCTCTCTCCATTGCACACGGGATGGGCCGTTTTCTTCATCTGGGGCATCTGCGGTGCCAGATGGACTGAGCTTGGGTATTGTCACGACATGCCTCTGCCAGGAAGAGAGCAGAGTGGGAAGGAAGGGGTTAAATGGGCTGGGCACTGCCCCCCTCCCCCGGTCCCCCAGTTCTCCTGTGCACATTGGCTCCTGGGCCTTCACTCCTCACCCTTGACCGACAATGCTGGGTAGAGGTAGAGCCCCCTTATGTCCCCAGATGTCACGACGTGGACAAACTGGAGCTCAAACCAGTGGGTTCTTGGAATTAAAGAGAAAAAGAACCAACTTTGAAAAGAGCAAGACTTTACACACTTCCCCAGGGGCGCTCTGGGACAGGAGACCATGGCTGAGGAACAACGAGGGTACACATTGCCTTGCCGGTCTAGAGCCATTCACGATGGCCTGCTCTTACGTCTCCACACTCTAAGGAATGAATGGAGGAAGTGGGCAGGTGATGCGCCTGACATCTCGGAGCCATGGTGACGGGGGCTGGGATCTTCCTTCACCTCCTAGGCAGCCATCAATGATTTCAGCCCATGGAGAACCCTGTGATTTATCATTCTCTGTCTCTCCCTCTCTCTACCTCCCTCCCCCCAAACTTTGAAGGCATCTATGAGTATGTGTGTGAAAAGGCTGAGATAGAGAAATCTGTCTAGTCCTCTTTGGAAATCGTCTGTTGTTTCCTCATCCTCTCATTTTTGTATTCGACATTCATCAAACACAGTGCCAAGAACCCGACAACAAATGTGAGAAAGGCTGACGAGTCTCCTCCAATCCCCACTGCCCCCACCAACAGGCAGGTCAGCCCCGCCTGGCTCAGCCAGCGGCCACGGGCAGGGACCATGACGGTGGACAAGGCAGGTGCTCTCCCAACTAGGGAGCAGATGTGTCGCTGGCCTTTGCTCTCTGCGCCCTTCATTCTGCACTGAGTCTGCTGTGACTCACGACAGTGGCTTTGGCCATGGGGCTCCCTGGGCTGAGGCTCAACGGGACCAAATCCTACTGACCGAGAAAACCAAAACGTAACAGAAAAACAGGCCTTCTCTGAGCCAGTCCTATGGAGCAAAGGAAGTGATGTAAACAAAGAGATTAGTTAAAGGAAAAGGAGCTATTTCCTGCCTCAGCACTGGCAACAAGCATAGTCTTTCTCTTACTGAATTCAGCATGTTGTTAGCAACATGCCTTCTGGCTTCACTCGTATTTTTATTTTTTTTAAGACACATCTCTGCTCTTCACACAATAAGGCAATTTAGCTGTTTCCAGGGGTTCATTCTGCAATGTGCATCATTTGACCTCTTCCTGAGCTGTAAGTGTTCAGTAGCCAAGGAAAACCCCTTCTAGAAGGTTTTGGGACCTCGTGAGCCCTGCAGGAAAGCTCACAGCCTCACTCATCTCCGGCAGTTTGGGAACTGCTGGGAGCCGCATCCGTGGGAGTCTGGAATGCTTAGGAAGGCGGCCTGCAGCCCACACTGTACTGGAGCTGCTCAAAGATTCTTGTTTGTCTAGGCTGTAAAGAACCCAGAGAGCAGCCTTGTTTTAGGAAAGGAGGGAACTGCTTCTTCTAAAGCTGTCAGGAAGCAAAGTGGTCTCTGGGGGTCAAATTTACTTTTTCACAGGACTTAACAAACAAAGGGATATTTAAATGTACTTTTGAAGTTTTTAAGTTCTAATTGTTAGTGAGTCCCTGTCCTAGCGCTGTCTTAGGAGCACCTGGGGACGTGTCTGAATACAGGTTGCTGTTCCCTTCGTCCCACCTCCACCCCAGGAAGTGTCTTGAGTGAGGCTCAGGAATCTGGATTTTCATTGGACTCCTTAGTGATCTTTATGCAACCAGACCAGTGCCACTGTAAATGAAGTGGTGGTGAATGCTGTCATTCAGGGACTGCGTGCCTGACAGGGACATCAGAAGGAGCTAAGACTGGAATGTTCTGGAGAAGCTCTTTTTTTCTTAGGAAAAGCGATCTTGGGGTTTTAGTATGGCAGGGGAGAGGGAATGCTGAGTCCCAGAAACTCCCAAGTCGGAGCTAAACACCACCTCCTTAAGGATGCCAGCCTGCTGACTCTCCATCCTGGGCAGCTTGGTCAGGGAACTCCCAGCAGCCCCTAGAGATGCAGTCAGTGAGAGGAGGAGTGTAGGAAATGCCAGTGTGTGACAGATACCATCTCCGGAGAACACTGGTAAGATTCCCTGTAGATGCCCTGCGGGTCAAGCTGAGTAGCTGGGCTGGGGGCGGGAGGTGGGTATTTCTGAAGTCAGCCTGAGGCTCCACAGCATCATCTTCTGTTGCCCTGGCTCCAGACCAGGGCAGGTGTGCCTGCACTTGCTGCCCAGGGCTCCTTGAGCTGCCCAGCGCACACACGAGCATGGGTATTAACAAACCTGTTCTGAGCCATCCCTTTGGGTTAGACTGAACCCCTGAGAGAGGCTGAAGGCATTTCTGATCATTTTGGAGTTTCTGTAATATGATCTCCCCTAGAAGCCCCTGACTATGAATGCTCCAGGGAACGAAGAGGCTTGCTTCCCGATGTAGAGCCCACTTGTCCACAAGGAAGGAAATAGCTTCTGAGCTAGAGTCCAGGGTTTACTCTTTTTAACAGCAAACACAGTTACACGACCATTCAGAACTTCTCTTCCAGCCTACGTAGGCCGTGGATGTCTGAAATGGAGGGGCGCCTAAGTGGGTTAGATTCATGGCTGGGATCCGTCTTGGCCTCTGAGAAGACTGTGTTGTACTGCCAGGTATCTGAGCAGCTGGGACAGGTATGCCAGGTCAGTCCATCAACAACTATTCCAGAGCCCATACCATTGCCAGGCACTCACCTGGACTGCTTGTCTTGAGAATTAACTTTTAGAAAAGTCAGGGACACATAAGCTGTATTGCAGCCATATAACAGACTGTGACACCACCCAGACCCCCCTTTCCATCTCTGGCATTTATCAGACTTTGCAGAGTGAGTCTGGTTATAACAATTTTTGGAGGATTCAGACGACGTCTGGTTTAACACATCTCCACTCCCAGTTTCCGTGAAGTTCTGTCTTTAAGGTGGACCGACCGGGCTTATTGGCAGGAGGCTGGGGCACTACTGGCCTTACCTTGTAACGTTGGTTTGGGTATGTGGAAACCCCTTTTCTTTGAACCTAAGTGACAGTGGCAAGGATCATTTAGTTAAGAGGATCATCATCAGAGACGACCGGTTTGGGAGCTCAGAGAGTCATCACGTATGCCCATTATGTCCTCAACACGTCCCAGGCTCCGAGTAGAGAAGTGCTGGTGTTGCTTGCACTTAGCCAGGGCTTTGGAGGAAACGCTTCTTCCTCCCTCATCCACGCAGGAGAGTGTCACCCTGGCCCTCTGGCAGCAGCTCTGGAGAAAGTGTCCAGAGCAGGGAGCCTGCGTTGCTCCCTTGATACTGGTCTCTCTTCCCAGAGTCTCCAGACTGGAGTGGGCAGTGGGTGGCTCAAGCCACTCCCGTCACCCTTCCCGTCTGAGTCAAGAGGAAGCAGATTCTGCTCCCCAAGGGGAATCAGGACTAGAATTTCATCACATATTCCTTCATTCATTCATCTTCCCAATATTTATTGAGCCACTGCTCGGTGTCAGGCAGTCCCTTTGGAAGCCACCTGGTAGCTTGCCGGCCTGGATGCTGAATACACACTACAGGGGAGGCACTATCAAGACGAGGCCAGACAGGACAGTCAGGCCCTGGGACATCAGGTGTCAGGGCAAAGGTGAAGGAAGGCATGCTCAGTGCAAGGCTTCGAGTGGTATCCAGGAAGATTGCAGGGCAGCTGTGAGGCCTGGGGGAGAGTTAATGTCATGGAGCTCCCAGGGGTCTGTGGTCATAGCAGCCGGGAGAGCTGGTCTGCAGTGGCTCCTGCATCGAGCTGCTGCCAGCATGCCCGGCCCCACCCTAGTGCCCAGCTTGCCTGGATTTAGGGAGCAGGTACAGACTCAGAACAGACACTTCTCCTGGCAAGGGCTGCCTCGAAAGAGATTCAAATGCTTAGACCCCTGTGGTTTGTTCTCTGAGGTTAGCAAGGAGATCACAGGAGCCCTGACATCTGGGCCTTGCGCTAGAAGGTTCTCTGTGGGAGTCTCCTTCCCATAGTTAGGAGGGGGCGCCCAGGGACAAGAGCCAGTGCCCCAGAGCCCCCTGCTCTGAGAAGTGGTGTGGAAGCATCCCTGTGGTTCCTCACTGCACGTGCTGTGAGACTGTGCCTCACTCAGCTCCGTTCCATCAGGGCCCCAGGCCTGTGTTTCCTCATCACAATGTGCTTGTCTTTCCCCAGGTTACAGCAAGATGAGGTTGAATGAGGCATTTTTGGATTTTTAAAGCTCTTAACTCCTCCCACTCCATAGATGCTGATAAAGATTTTTTTTTTAATCACAGGACTGTTTATAAGGCAGATTAAGCCTCATAAAGACTTAATAGACTGAAATTGCTAAATCATCCAGTACTCAATAGTCTGCTACAAAACACGGAAGTAAAAAGACCTTGAGCTGATTATGACATTCAAGTAATAAATCATTTTGATCAGAAAAGGATGTAAGAAAAGTGGCTGAAAGTCGGTCTCCCCAGCCACGTGGCTTTGATCTCTGGGAAAGTGACTATTCATGAAGACAGCAATCCATAGGTCTTGATTAGCCTGTTCAAACCGGTGACTGTGATTTCCCCATGGATACAGCACAATAAAGTCAGCAAGTGTTAGGCTGGGCTTTAAACAGCTGTCTTTTCAGAGAAAACTCAGTTGCATAACGGGAAGGTTGCTGTGCCAGCCTAAAGACAACTGTTTACAAACACTGTACTTACTCTGTAGTCCAGGGAGGAATCTTGTTCAAGACGCAAAGAGGAAACAGATGACTCTAGTTTTAAATAAGATCCCTTTAATGAGCAGCAGCAAATCAGTACAAATGAGGGCAAACATCCTTGACTGAGAGGATTTCCTCCTTCTGTTCCCCAAAATGCCACCAACTGGGCTATAGGCAGCTGTCTCCTAAACCAGGGGCTCTGGTTTCCATGGTGGTTGGGTCAATCTGGTAGATATTCAAACCCCTAAACCCACTTCTTCGTTTAAATCTCTGGGAGCTTGTCATATTTCTAGGCAGGCAGCTGGAATTTCCCCATGGTTCTGTTTTTCATATTTTTGCCAGTAAATGTAAACACAGCACCAGTCAAATGTTGAGTCCCCAGAATTTGCAGCAGGGCCCCCAGAGACTGGTTTGATGGGGAACAAGCATGGACAGAAGCCCCCAGTCTGCCTGGGACAGTCCTGCTTTATGCCTGTTGTTCTAGAGTCCCACCTCATCTGCGTTTGCACTCTCCAACATTTCCCGGTTTACATGATGCATTATGGAACCACCCTGAAGGAGATCATTTCCCCAGTCCCAGGCATTATTTGAAGGAATTGATGTGCACAAGCACATCAATTGTGTTTGGATGAAGGATGAGAATTGCTTAGGTGGGTGGGCTTGAGTGAGGCCAAGGAAAGGGGCCCACTCTCGGCTCTGCTGTCTCCACAGGAATCAACAGACTAAGTCAGAGGCTGAAGGCGCTCCACTCATGAGGGGTCTTGGGAGAGAAGGGCCGTCTCCACATTTTCTGGTGAACGCAGAGGCAGCATCTGATGGGGACCCAGCAGGTGCAGCAGCTGAGTGGCTGGGAAGCAGGCTCTGTCCTAGAGCTCTGGCTCCCTTCCTCCCAGGGCTTGACCAGAGGATGTGCACACTTGTTCCTGAGCACAGTCAGGAACCCCAGTAGTCACCAGGATGCCTGCATGAGAAGGTAAGATGCCTGAGATTGTGTTTAACTTACTGGATGAGCTTTAAACTTGTGTTCAAGAATTGGTTTAGAGACCCAGGTCTGCATCCTCCTTCTGGAGACCTCTGGGGCCAGAGAGGGAAGGGATGCTGGTCCTCACCTGCCATGTTGGATCTCCATGGCCTCCAGGGGAGTCACTTTCCCTATTTAACCACACATTCCCTGCACAGGTGGTATTTATGCTCAGGGGATGACTCACTCCTTATCAGCATACCTTTCTATAATAAATATCCCTAACAAGTTCAAACTCACTGGGCTTCAGAGTGAGTTGGGTGGTATTAAAAGAACTTCTCCTTTTCTAGGAGCTCTGTAGATTTTTTGGAATTTACTCACAAGATCCACTTCTCTATGACTGTGACTATGTTAGACTTCTTTATTTCAGATCTAGGTTTCACTTAACCAATTCTTTCACTTAACTAGCTACATCATCTCAAAGATTCTTATTGTCTCTGTACCTCAATTTAATCACTTATAAATTAGAACAATATTACCGACCTCATAGAGTTTCCTGGAAGATGAAATGAAGTCATGGCCCAGAGAAAAGTTGAAACAAAGATTTTTTGAATGAATAAATGACTAAAGCAATAATATAAATGTGAAAAATTATCAACCAACACAGTGTATATGATGAGACTTGTATTTACTGACTGTTGTCTATGTATCAGAAACAGTTCTAAGTTCTTGAACACATACCGTCTTAAAGTTAAGTGAAGGAATCGGGATGCAAACCTATGTCTCGTGGGCACCCGAGATCATGATTTTAACTTTCACCTGTGTTGCCTCTTCTATACTGGTGCTAAACTGCGTTGTCACCAGGGACTCCCTGGGAAAGAATGACCAGGTTCTTTAACTCTGGCTCCCTTTACTTGAAAGTAAATTAGATTCCTATGGTTTTATAACTTACTGAGTTTAATAAGAAAAAATATTGCCATGACATGTGTTGATACGAACCAAGATTTTGGTGTCGGCACTGAGCAATCAATACCAAATATTGGAATCAAGTCCCCAGCATCTGTTAGCTGTTACTCTGAGCAGAGGATGCATTAGGCTTATGCCTCAGAAATAACTTCATTGAAGTGGGGACAGAAACCAGTTGTTCTACCACCTGCCTTCTGGTTGGTGAAAACCCAAGTACATAATGATTTGACTCTACACCTGCACCAAATAGTGATACTCCCTCTCTGGTTGCTGGAAGGGGTTTCTGTTTTCTTGGATACAACGTTTCCCCAGGTTCTGATAGCCTCCAATGATTTTTGAATTCTTTCTCTTTCACTACAAAAGTGTGTACAAGCATTTGCTCAGAACTGTGTTAGATTCTGTGTGGTTGCTTCCAAAAATAGTAGTCCTGGCCTTTGCTGTAAGAATCATGATGGGAACTATCATTTATTATGACGTTACTACGTTCTACGGGCTATGTTAGTTGCTTCATATATATTGTTATAGTCAGGGTAATCTAGTAGCTAGTTTATGCTATGGTAACAAACAATCCCAAAATCTTAGTAGCAAGTAAAAATTTACTTCTCAGTCTCATTAAATGTCTACTGCAGTTGGCTGGGGGGCTCTGCTCCACATTTCTTCATATGCTGACCTAGAATAAAAGAGCTTCTACCTGTTCGATCTATGACATTGCTGGTTGCCATGGCAAGAAGGGAGCACAATTGTGTCTTACATTGGCTATTAAATGCTTCTGCATAGAGCAACACAGAATACTTCTGCTCTCATTTCATTGGCCAAACCAAGTCCCATGGTTAAGTCTGACTTCAAAGGACAGGGAAATGCTGTTTGACCATGTACCCAAAAGGAGGAAGGCGAGCATTGTTAGTGATGCACAAATGGCCACCACACTTATGAGATCTGCCTTAAACCTCAGGACAGCTCAATGAGGCGGGTCTGTTATCTTTCCCATGTTATAGATGGGGACACTAAGAGAGGCTAAGTAATTTTCCCAAGGTCACACAGCTAATGAGTAGAGGGAGAGGGACAGTATTTGAACAGAGACCTGGAGCACAGGAGGGACCTTTTACAGGGCACCGTGCACATGGGGCAGGGTCCTCATGGATTCATTCTTCTCGACCACTCCGAGCTTCCCCACCTTTAGTTCTCCTTCTGTATTATGTTAGTGCTAAGCCATGGCTGAAATGTACGATCCCCAGACATCTTTTTACCTTATGAACTTGTATGACCCACTCAGGCTTCGCAGTACCTTGCACAGGTTGGTCATAGTGAAACAAGTCGGGGAATGGAGTTCAAGGTAAGTGGATCCCTGAGCTGGAAGGAACCTTAGAACGTCCTCTCTAGCTACTTCATTTTAGAGGTGAGAAGTGTCTTGCCCATTAATCAAAAACGCATGACCTGACTTGCAATTCTGAGTGCTTTGATTGGTGGGACCGAGATATTCCTATGCATGGTGTATTTTAAAAAAGAAGGAAAAAGGCATGGAGTACAGCCCTGGTGGGCTGACTATGATGTGCTTGAACTTGAACAGAGCTGTAACTGGGGATTAGGCCTGAGTGGAAAGGTTAGTATCCCCAGAGTCTGAGATTTCACAGAATCCCACCTCTGGAATTCTTGCATACGATATCAGAAAGTCTCCCTGAACTTTCTTAAATTTGCCATCTTGAGCTCTTAAAGAAAACACTAATTGTACGTTCTGAAATCCAGAAAAGGAAAGGGGTGAGGGACATTGAGACCAGCCATTCTAGCCCTGACTAAGCCTCCACTGGCACAGGCTCCAGGGGTGAGCTTGCCTCTGTGGATTCCTAGCCGGGAAGCACCACCCTGGTTTATTTTCAGAGGTGGAAACTCAAGCAGCAATTATCTCCTGTCACAGCAAATTAAAAGTCCAGGCTTACCCGTCCCAGGAGCGGGCTGAGTGCAGCCAGTGGCCAGCAAAGGGCCATAATGACAGGCCGAGGTTGGTGCATTTCCTTTAAAGGCATGAGCCACTCACGAAACACACAAAGTAAACAGAGACATAAAAGTCCATGGAAAAGGCCCGCAAGTGAGAGCACGAGTGTGCACCAATATCAGAGTGTATTTCGATTTTGCGGGGGATCGAAGGCTGTGGCAGCAAGAAGTGCTCAGCAGATGAGTTTGGGTCTGTGTTTAAGATAACGTGGGAGCTATTGTGCGTGACACTGCCGAGGGTGGGGGGGAGTGGCCCTGACTGTCACACACACACAGAGACACGTACACACACTCATTGCTGTGGCATCAAGAGCATTGCTCCCTTCCACTCACTCCTATCAGGATCTCCATCCCTGCCTGGACTCCTGCCTACCTTCCTGGGGACAGGGCAGCCTGGCCCTGCTGGCCAGTGTTTCTGCTGGCCCTGCTGGCCTCTCCTCTCTTACATTCTGTGCCTGCATTATTGCAGAGAACTTAAGCAAAAGTCACCTCTTTCAGGAAGTCCGCCAGGACTGGTGCTTCTCAGCTCCTGCATCTTCCCTTTGTGACTTCTTTTTGCAGCCAGCTCTGCCACTTTATGTCAGCGAGGACTTGTGGTTGTGTCAGTTTCTTGGGAGTTAGTTTGGGCTTTGTTACAGTATAAGATCTGCAGGAGTTGAGATTTTAATTTTTCCTTATTTTATGCCACACACGTTTAACTTTCAAAAAGCGTTTTCACATCTATCATCTAATTTTGTCTTCAGTGTTACCTGGTGAGGTCAGTGGGTGGGAAAAATCATTCCAATTATGGATGGGAACTTATACAGAAAGGTGGCTAAGAATGTGGGCTTTGGCTGGGGTGGGTTTCTGATCTCTCTAAGCTCCAATTCTCTCATCTGTAAACAGGGATAAAGTAGCTCCTGCCCATAGGTTATTTTAAGGATTAAATGAGATAACACGGTAGCGTGCTTACCTCACACAGAGAAAGTGCCCAGTAAAATTGTCATTATTATTATTTTTTTTTTGCGGTACACGGGCCTCTCACTGCTGTGGCCTCTCCCGTTGTGGAGCACAGGCTCCGGACGCACAGGCTCAGCGGCCATGGCTCACGGGCCCAGGCGCTCCGCGGCATGTGGCATCTTCCCAGACCGGGGCACGAACCCGTGTCCCCTGCATCGGCAGGTGGACTCTCAACCACTGCGCCACCAGGGAAGCCCCCAAACTGTCATTATTTCAATGGTGATGCAGCTCAGACTCAGAGAACTTCATGTATAAGGGGTGGTAGGAAAGACAGAGGGAGTTGGAGACAGCAGATTCTCTTTGGGCAAATTACTTTGCCTCCCTGAACCTCAGCTTCTTCATCTTAGATAGTAACAACGTCGTTTGTCACATATGTCACAGCAGGCTTGGGAGGATTAATTCAAAACTACTTTTGAAAGCATATTGTAAATTGAGACAAATATATTAATTTATTAATCTGCCGAAATTCACGCAGCCTTTCAGTACTGGAGCCAGATTTCCTTATTCCTGGTGACCTTTCCAGCAGGTGTGCTTTCCTCTGGAGTCCCCATAAGTTCTGCTGACTGCCTGTGGGCTGGATAGGGGGGCTGCACACCACAGCTCTGAGCAAGGGGCGCCCCCAGCCTGCCGCCCCTCCCTTTCTCCTGCCTGCCCTCATAGGCAATGGGACTGTGCAGAAAAAGCAGAGCTCAGAAACAAACAGCCATTTCTGCTGTCCCGACTCCTTTGCCTTATCTCTGCTGTTGGCCAAGAGAACAGGATGGGAGGGTGAGAGAGACCTAACAAAAACGGATCTTAGCCACTGGGAGGAAGCTTAGAATCTACACAGCAACCTGCGCCCCTTACACTTCACAAGTGACTTGTGACCCCCGTTACTAATCTCACTGTGCTTAAGGACAAGTGGATATATGTGTGAATATTTTACTAGCATTTTCCCATTGGCCCATGGATTAATTTCTCTAAAGCCAGCATCTTTTTGGCCTGCAGGGAGAACGTGGTCGGGTCTCCACTGCATGAAGTCACTTCAGTCTTTTCCCCCCACCGATGAGGAAGTCCAAGATCAGAACTACCGGGGGTCTGAGAAGTACCCAGTGGCTTTCCCTGCTCAGAGAAGAGCAGGTAGCTTCGGACACTTCACATTGGTTGTGAAGTTCTTCAGGGATTGTCTGAGCCCCTTCAGACCACAGTTCTTCTGAGATGTTGACCCAGACAGGGTCAGGTCTGCAGTAGTCAGTTCAGCCTACCCTGAAATATCTTGTTTCCATCCTTCCTGCTTCTGTATCCCCTTTCCTAAGCATTATTTGCTCCAGAACAATTTAGAGGTCTCTGAAAAACTGATTGGATGTGATGAGATAACCCTGTTCTCTCCACATGGCCAAACGGAGTGATGGAGGTCAAGGACTGAGAGATTTGGTCCCAAGCTTGACTGTGGACTCCCAGCATGATGTTGGGAATATTCCTGAGACCTTCTATCAGAAATAAAAGTTCTGGTCCTTTATTGGTCATAAAGATGAGGTAGGAATCAGTGAGACTCTGAGCTTGAGCCCCCTGTATGTAAGCTCCTACTATGTCTATTTTTTTTCTTTTTTTTAACATCTTTATTGGAGTATAATTGCTTTACAATGGTGTGTTAGTTTCTGCTGTATAACAAAGTGAATCAGTTATACATATACATATGTTCCCATATCTCTTCCCTCTTGTATCTCCCTCCCTCCCACCCTCCCTATCCCACCCCTCCAGGCGGTCACAAAGCACCGAGCTGATCTCCCTGTGCTATGCAGCTGCTTCCCACTAGCTATCTATTTTACATTTGGTAGTATATATAAATCCATGCCACTCTCCCACTTCGTCCCAGCTTCCCCTTCCCCTTCCCTGTGTCCTCAAGTCCATTCTCTACGTATATGTCTTTATTCCTGTCCTACCCCTAGGTTCTTCACAACCATTTCTTTCTTTTTTTTTTTTTTAGATTCCATATATATGTGTTAGCATACGGTATTTGTTTTTCTCTTTCTGACTTACTTCACTCTGTATGACAGACTCTAGGTCCATCCACCTCACTACAAATAACTCAATTTCGTTTCCTTTTATGGCTGAGTAACATTCCATTGTATATATGTGCCACATCTTCTTTATCCATTCATCTGTCGATGGACAATTAGGTTGCTTCCCATGTCCTGGCAATTGTAAATAGAGTTGCAATGAACACTGTGGTACATGACTCTTTTTGAATTATGGTTTTCTCAGGGTATATGCCCAGTAGTGGGATTGCTGGGTCATATGGTAGTTCTATTTTTAGTTTTTTAAGGAACCTCCATACTGTTCTCCGTAGTGGCAGTATCAATTTACACTCCCACCAACAGTACAAGAGGGTTCCCTTTTCTGCACACCCTCTCCAGCATTTATTGTTTCTAGATTTTTTGATGATGGCCATTCTGACTGGTGTGAGATGATATCTCATTGTAGTTTTGATTTGCATTTCTCTGATGATTAGTGATGTTGAGCATCCTTTCATGTGTTTGTTGGCAGTCTGTATATCTTCTTTGGAGAAATGTCTGTTTAGGTCTTCTGCCCATTTTTGGATTGGGTTGTTTGTTTTTTTGATATTGAGCTGCATGAGCTGCTTGTAAATTTTGGAGATTAATCCTTTGTCAGTTGCTTCATTTGCAAATATTTTCTCCCATTCTGAGGGTTGTCTTTTGGTCTTCTTTATGGTTTCCTTTGCTGTGCAAAAGCTTTGAAGTTTCATTAGGTCCCATTTATTTATTTTTGTTTTTATTTCCATTTCTCTAGGAGGTGGGTCAAAAAGGATCTTGCTGTGATTTATGTCATAGAGTGTTCTGCCTATGTTCTCCCCTAAGAGACTTATAGTGTCTGGCCTTACATTTAGGTCTTTAATCCATTTTGAGTTTATTTTTGTGTATGGTGTTAGGGAGTGTTCTAATTTCATTCTTTTACATGTAGCTGTCCAGTTTTCCCAGCACCACTTATTGAAGAGACTGTCTTTTCTCCATTGTATATTCTTGCCTCCTTTGTCAAAAATCCTACTGTGTCTATGAATCCAAATAATTATACATATTAGAGGAATAGGTCCTCACAAACTTATCAGTTCGTGGTTCTATCTTTAGGCAAAAGGACCACCAGATGGTGTCGAATCAACCATAATTTAAAAGAGAAAGATGGTGTCACGGGGTCCTTTTGATCAAGTCCTATCTGATTTCAGTATCTATGCAAACTTATTGACACTATCCTAGCATCTTACCTTAGTCATGTATCGGTTATCCATTTCTGCTCAACAATCTATCCTAAAATTTAGTGGGCTAAAACAACAATTATGTATTTGTTCATGATCCTGTAATTTGGGCCAAGCTCAACTGGACAGTTCCTCTGCTGGTCTCACCTGGGCTCATGTATGCTGCAGTCATTTAGCACGTGAGGGGGTAGGGAGTGAGGAGTGCTGACTAGGGGGCTGACCATTCCAGATGGCCTCAGTCGTGTGTCTGGGGCCTCAGTGGTGATGACTGGAACTCCTGGGATGACTGGGACTCTCCATGCTGTCCCT